>NC_067142.1:11014187-11331062 GCF_903995435.1 Acomys russatus
CAGATATAAGTGAGTATATACCATTTGATTCTTTCTGCTTCTGGGTTAACTCACTCATTATAATCATTTCTAACTCAATCCATTTATCCACAAATTTCGGGAATTCCTTGTTTTTAATAGCTGAGTAGTATTCCATAGTGTATATGTACCACAGTTTCTTTATCCACTCTTCTACTGAGGGACACTTAGGCTGTTTCCATGTTCTGGCTATTATGAATAAGGCTGCTATGAACATGGTTGAGCAAATTTTCTTGTTGTGTGCTGAAGCATCTTCTGGGTATATTCCAAGGAGTGGAATAGCTGGGTCTTGAGGAAGCCCTATTCCCATTTTTCTGAGATAGCACCAGATAGATTTCCAAAGTGGCTGTACTAGTTTGCATTCCCACCAGCAATGAAGGAGTGTTCCTCTCTCCCCACATCCTCACCAGCATGTGGTGTCCCTTGAATTTTTGATCTTAGCCATTCTGATGGGTGTAAGATGGAATCTCAGAGTTGTTTTGATTTGCATTTCCCTGATGACTAAGGAGGTTGAGCATTTCTTTAAGTGTTTCTCAGCCATTTGATACTCCTTTGTTGAGATTTTTCTGTTTAGTTCCAAGCCCCATTTCTCAATTGGGTTATTCAGTTTGGTGGTGTTTAATTTCTTGAGTTCTTTATATATTTTGGATATTAGACCTTTGTCAGATGTAGGGTTGGTGAAGATTTTTTCCCAGTCTGTAGGCTGTCGCTTTGTTCTCTTGACAGTGTCTCCTGCCTTACAGAAGCTTCTCAGCCTCATGAGGTCCCATTTATTAATGGTTGACATTCTTTTAATTACACTCAATGTAAAGTCAGTGCAAGCACAAACAAGCTAAGACTTGTGTCATTTACCATTCTCCTTCTTTGTCAAACATAGATTTGTCCTGCTCTTTTGTTTTATAAGAAAACAAATGAAATGATGTAGGAAGAAGGCTATAGGTGTCTATTTAATAGGAAATCTACACCAAATCATACTCTGGACCCTCTAGATCCAAGTGAGCCTGATGAAATGCAGATAAAGCAGGATTATAGTAGTGTCACTCTTGGAACACAGAAATGCCTTTAGTACACACTTTTTATCCCAAACAGTGAAAGCAAATTTAGATCATAGAAAAAAGGAATGATGTTTGGAAATAATGTCTGAATATGACATAATGAGTCCAAGAGAAGACAGCCACAACTCTCAGAGAAAAGCACAGGAAAGAGGCTACTTAAGAGCATCACAGGGAGAGAAGTGTCGTAGGGCATCACAGGGAGAGAAGTGTAGTAGAGTGTGTGGCATTTTTACCCAGTTTTACAGAGGCTGGAATCAGAGAATGAGGAGCCAGAAGATTAGAACATATTGCCAGAATTAGTTTGAGGTCAAACAGAACAATTCAGTCAGAAGCTAAGAGAGAAGCCAGATTGAATCATTCAGTTTGGAGAAGTATTTGGGCGAGAACAGCAGAGTTGGACCAGTGCCACCATATTTGATCTTCCCCAAAACAGCTAGAATGTTTGAGTTTATTCAGAAGTAAGTCTCAGAAGCTGAAAAGATTCTTGGCCTATGTGAGTAGACAGATGCTGGAAGATGAATCTTTAAGTTTTCTTTTAGGAAAAAGTACATTGTAGTGAGGCTAACAGCTTCTATGTCTAGTACTACAGATAACTAAATCAGAGTAAAAAAATATATAAAAAAAAAAAAAACAAAGAAATGAACAAAAATGCTCTGGGCTCAGCCCACATATGTATTTGCACAGCTTGGTTACAGCTTTCATGTAAGGAAAGGATTACAAAAATTATACTTTTGAAATGTGAAATAATTTAAAAAGTGTATATGTGTACATGTGTTTGTGTGTGTATGTGTGGGCTTACTTATGAGTGTGCTCCTTTTTCTGTGGTGTGGTGGTTGTGGTAGTGGTAGTGGTGGTGGTGCTGGTGAGTGTGTTTGTGTGTGTGTGTGTGTGTGTGTGTGTGTGTGTGAGAGAGAGAGAGAGAGAGAGAGAGAGAGAGAGAGAGAGAGAGAGAGAGAGAGAGAGAGAAAGAGAGAGAGACGGAGACAGAGAGGGATACAGACACACACAAGCAAAGAAACACAGAGTCTGAGATAAGGGACAGACAAAATCATATAAACATACAAAGAGACATATAGAGCAACAGAGCATAGAGGCCATAGTTTGATGCTTATGGCTTCCTTCTGTCTTCTTTACCTCAAATGTTATTATATGTGGTCTCTCACTGAATCTTAATTAACCAATTTATCTATACTACCTAGCTAGCAAACCCCTGACAAACTCCTCTAGCCTCTAGCACTGTGATAGTAAGCACATGAAACCGACTCTTACCACCCCATGGCTCAAAAAAACACTACAGAGGAGTTGTAATAATGTATATGAGGCAGAGAATGGGAGGAATCCTGAAATGCCATTTTATGCAAATGGCATAGCTATTGCAAACATCACCTTATGGCACAATTTATTGGTGGACATTGTCTCAATTGTCTTATAGCTGAAGGGAGGATCAAAAGTGTCTCTTTTTATAGTTTCTTTATTAGTGTGTGTGTGTGTGTGTGTGTGTGTGTGTGTGTGTGTGTGTGTAAGGGGCCACAGAAGCCAGAGGAGAGTTATAGTGGGCTTTCAGCTGCCTGATGTTGATACTGAAAATCAAAGTCTGGTCCTCTGCAAGGTTCTTTTCTGGCCTCCATAGGTACCCACACACATGTATAAATGTTCAATCAGAGACACAAAAATAAAATAAGTTTTTTGAGTGGAGTTATTCTCTCCATTTTTTGTCTCTGCATTCTTTTGAAAGACACAATTTTACAGTAGGATGTGCACAGAGAATATTGAGAGACAGACCCTAACCAGAGCACTTTAGAAGTCAGCAAAGTTACACATCATTCTTCAATGCCTTCTTTGAGCTCTTTCATCAATAGAAATAAAGCTTGATTCTGGATTTGGAGTGGTATTTATCTCAGCATGAAGGAGACCAATAACTTTCTCCAAAACATAAACCAAGATCCTGAAGGAACAATGGGACTATTTTTAAAGGTACAAATTTATTATAAAAGAAGCCCCATTGGATGTCTTCATAAGAGAAAGTTACTGCATTTATTCCTCAATAAGTGGTTCCTCAGAAAGTATACATTATGTGATGGCTGTAAAGGCAGAACACAGAGGGCGGCTGGTCTGAAGTGAACAAATGAGCTCCCTTTCTTGCTGGTAGTAATCATAGTTACTGTAATTGCATGTGGGGAGAAAGTTTTCTGTTTGTGCTATCATTGACAAATAAGGCCTGCATTAAAAAAAACAGCTGTCAAGCAATGGGCTTATATATAGCCTCCCAGAAGGTTACAGAGGTGGATGAGAATACTTATGTACAATTTCTTACTATTGGATACCTTGTCAGTCTAGGATATATAATGGGTGGCTAAGAAAAGATGAGCATAAAGAAAAAGAAAGGGTGGGATTTTTTTCATTGTCTTTGGCCTTCTTGGAAGAATGTGTATGCACAAGATTCAAACCATATCTCCAGGAACGTAGATGGTTTGTAGTGTGTGTGTGTGTGTGTGTGTGTGTGTGTGTGTGTGTGTGTGTGTGTGTGTGTGTGTGTGTTTGTGATTGTGTGTGTATGATGTGTGTATTTCCTAGTGTGTCAGTGCCAATAAGAATGTGCCACAACAAATACTATGGTGATCATAGGACAGACTTGGGTGTCAGTGCTTCCTCCTACTTTTTGTGAGGCAGAGTCTTTTGCTCTTTATTGCATACTCCAGGTACGCTTGCTTGTTAGCTTCTGGGTATTCTCCTGTGCCTGCTTCCTATCCTCCCAAAGGAACACTTGTACTTCAGATATGTGTGTTACTGTGTTTTTATGAGTGTTCTTGATGTTCCAACTCAGTGTCAAGCTTATTCACCACTGAGCCATCTCTCTAGTTGAAGTTATTCTAAAGAGAAATCTGTGCCCCTCTCTTTGGCTACCTAACTACTGAAACAAAAGACCTCAATAACTGTAATTTCCTCAACAATTTCACACTAGGAGAAGAGGAAGGGTGGAAGCCTGGTTCCAACCAGAACAACTGCTTTGATCTAACAAATTTTGCACAGATCTGATGAATTACAAGAAGACTTGCAGAAGAAACTGGAACTGAGGCAATGATGCTAGGAAGGAACAAACCTTGACCTGGACTGACCTGCTCTGCTTAGTTTTCATAAGGCTTGCTTTTTCTTGAACCCAATGCACATGTCAGGGCATTAAAGATGAACTTAGGAGTGTGGTAGACTTCTTTGTCCATCTTACCAATGAGGAAGCACTGAATAAATCTCCTTTCTTTGTATATCACTATTGTTTATTTAATTGACCTGTGGGGAGTTTGTAGTGAAGCCTGGTTTTCTAGGTCTGTCAATGCTTTCATCCTCACAATTATTATCACAGTACAATAAAAAGTACTTACACTTTAGCCTGTGTTGCCTCCATCACCACAACCTTATTATATTATGCTAAAGAATGGCAGGGATAGGGTATTTCTGAGTAACATCAATAGATGAAATCTATCTGCAAGAAAAGAGCAGGTATTTATTTGACTTGTTGGATGATTCCCTGATGATCTGAAACACACAAATTCTCCATGTGATACTTCACATTAGCCAGCTGACAGATCTCAGAAAGCATAGTGTCTGTGAACAGCAATGCAAATGGAGCCTCACGCCTACTGTCGTCCTTCCTCATGTGGCTTTTCCAGCCTACAGGGCGGTTTGATCATGGCACTCATCAATGAGATGAGTGAGACTCTCAATACTAGAGCCTCGAGCCTACAAGAAAGCATCTAAGTATGTTTCTACCACAGCATGAGTCTTGTTTGAGATGTTGGTCATATGGAATTTTAATGGAGGCAATCAATGAAGAGCCATGCGTTTCTGTAAAAGGGAAGCATCAGGCAAATACATGCTAAAGAAACAGAATTCCTCATAGGAAAGCATGTACATTTGAACAACCTCATAGTTTTCAGGTACCAGCACACAGGGGAAGAATAGGGCAGGGAAGGATAAGAAAGGTCTCTTTTGTAGCAAGAGAACCTCTAGGTGTTTTTTCATTAAGATTCTTCACATTTCTGACCTGAAGAATGCAATTCCAGAAGAGGGGGAATAAAAGAAAAACCATGCCCAATCTTTCAACAAACTGTTTTTAGCTGAGTTATTATCAACAATGAAAAGATTTTTACTGTTATTTTCTGATTGTATTTACAGACTGTTTTAGTAGTGTATTTGCTTGTATTGTGTGTGTGTGTGTGTGTGTGTGTGTGTGTGTGTGTGTGTGTGCAAGTTTTGTAAGAAAATTAACTTAAGGAAAGGTTTATTTTGTCTCACATTTCAAACGGATGTCTAACATGGTTGGAAAAGCTGGATGGCATGAATATGACGCATCTTGTCAGAGGGTCAAATTTCACTCACTGTCAAGAAGTGGATAAATATGAATGTTCCACTGGAATTATTTTTTAAAGCCCCCTAGTTCATAGGAAAGTGATTCCCCATATAGGGTATTTCTTCCCATATAATTTTGTCAAATCTAGTGACTCTATTACACATATGTCCAGAAGTTTGTCTCCAAGGCCCAGATACTGTCAAGTTAACTACCAATATTAACCAATATAGTTACTATATGTAACCAGAATGCTAAGGATGTCGTAAGTTCACATGGTCCTATATAGTTGTTTTACTACATACGCACATGGAGGCCAGATGTTAATATCAGATGTTCCTTAGACACTATCTACCTTATGTTTTGATGAAGCATCTCTCACTAGACTGCAGGTTACCAAACAGACTAGAATTACTGTCCCATGAACACAAATGACCTACTTGTCTCTTCCTCCTCAGTACTGATATTGGTATAGCTCACTGTTTTGACATGGGTTTGGCAGTTCAGATTCAGGTCCCTAATGAAGCTTGTATAGCAATCATTTTACCAACTGAACTATTTCACACCATTTCCTATATTAAGCTACTTCCTGTTTCTCAGTCCCCATGTATTTCTTTTAGTCATTGTTTTGTAGCAAGTGCCTTCACAATTGGCTAGTGGCTGCCATGGACCATCTCAGTCAGGTATAGGTCCTTTGGAACAAGATTTCTCAAAGTGTCAGTGGACAAAGATAGGCGAAGTGGCAAACTGACTAACCCAGTGGTGAATTTAAGCCTGAATGTACTTTGAAGGCAAGCAACCTAGGTTTTTATACACTTTTTTTGAAATGGGAGTGTTTTTTGTGGTTACATTTTTTTTTCATACAATTCAAAATACAGAATGCAGAGTAGTAATGTCATCAATCCTGAATCATTATTCTTAAATCCTTAGATTGGTATCAGTAATCATGTGCCATCTTTATTAAAGGTCAATGTTACCCCATTATGACAAACATCTGTGAATCAAGAAAGTTTTTTCTTCCTCTTCTCCTCACTATCTGGAGCTTTCTTGAAAACTTTATGTGTAAGTCATAATATAAACTTCGAACTAGTGATTAATTCTTAGCCATGTTTGAATTAACAAGTGGAGTGGAACCTGAATGGCCCTCTGTTGCAGTCCCAAATTAGAGCATCTCATAGCAACACAATTACATTTGAAAAATTCTGATAAAAAAGCAAAAAAAAAAAAAAAAAAAAAAAAAAAAAAAAAAAAAAAAAAAAAAAAGCAAAATGTTTCAAAATAAATGAGTAAGAAAAAAAGTAGTGGGGCTGCAATCACTTACTCCTGGACCCATTGCAGGAGGTTTTCCCTGGGCCGGGGTCGTTGCCTCTGGTTGTGCAGCATCATTTGTCACACAGACTCTATTGGAGGTCTTGTGACAGGTAGCTGTGGAAAAAACACAGAAAATACCCTTGTGTGGCAGCAAAATCCGGTAAGACAGCCCAGGACACTATCACATGGCATCTCCATAGCAGCACATATTATTTCCCCAATTCTGCAGGCCTCCACAACACCACATAGCATTTCATTGCAGCACATATACACCCATTCTGCCAGTGGCCTAATCAGACCACTGTGTATCTGGAAACTCAGTGTCATAAGCTGTACTTGATAGTAAAGAACAGTGAGTGATTAAAAAAAAAAAACCCTTAACAGATTTTCCCATGACTTAGCTAGATGGAACCTACACCAAGATTCGGATGCCTTTATTACTTCTCTGGTAGTATACTTCTCCTACTTGGTTCTAGCTCTTTGTTTTGATCATAAATAAGAAGTCTGATAGAGTTTTGTTTTAATTTCTAGCCTCTGAAAAATACTGATTCTGAGAAAATTTGATTCAACAATGACACAAGTCTTCACCCTAGCACTCAGCAACTTTATTTGCTTTTGAGAAAAATGTAAATATAAGGTAAATATAAGGTATCAGTGTAGTCAGTAGCTACAATAAATCTAAAACACACCTAATTATTTCAGAAAATATTTTAACGTTACTGCACTTTTCAAAATACTCATCATCCATGAAGAAACAGGACACATTTTTACTGTTCAAAGTGTCATTGACACAGACAAGGAAAATGTATTGAAAGGTTCTTAACAATTTCTGTTCAGAGCTTGTGGTGGTCCCACTCCTGAGAAGAAGAAGCAGAAAGACCTCTTTGAGCTCCCAGTAAGCCTGTTGTATATATTGAGACTCTGTTTCAAATAAGTAAACAAGTGAATAAATAAATAAATAATTTATTTTCACATACTTAAAAGAGAAAAATGTTTACCATAAAACCAGTGAGGATGTTCTCTTTGTAGGTTTCTAGGACCATTTGGATCCTTCTATTTTCCCATTCTCCCATGCTTCTCTCACCTAGAGTCCAAATAGGATGTCCTCCCCTCTGTCCCACCTTCCTGATAAGTGAAGACATTCATGGGATGTGCCACTTGGGCTAGTGTCCAGATATAAGTGATTATATACCATTTGACTCTTTCTGCTTCTGGGTTAACTCACTCATTATGATCATTTCGAGTGCAATGCATTTGTCCAAAATTTTGGAAATTCATTGTTTTTAGTAGCTAAGTAGTATTCCAAAGTGTAAATGTACCACATTTTCTTTATCCATTCTTCTAATGAGGAACACTTAGACTGTTTCCATGTTCTGGCTATTATAAATAAGGCTGCTATGAACATGGTTGAGCAAATGTTCTTGTTGTGTGTTGGAGCATCTTCTGGGTATATTCCAAGGAGTGGAATAGCTGGGTCTTGAGGAAGCTCTATTCCCAATTTTCTGATATAGTGCCAGATAGATTTCCAAAGTGACTGTTTTAGTTTACATTTCCACCAGCAATGAAGGAGTGTTCCTCTCTCTCCACATGTTCGACAGCATGTGGTCTCAGTTGAATTTTTGATCTTTGCCATTGTGATATGTGTAAGATGGATTATCAGAGTTGTTTTGATTTGCATTTTCCTGATAACTAAGGATGTTGAACATTTCTTTAAGTGTTTGTCAGCTATTCGATATTCCTCTGTTGAGAATTCTGTTTAGTTCTGAGCCCCATTTCTCAATTGGGTTATTTGAACATTATGACGGGGGGATCTGGGCCCAGGGGTCATGCTCAAACTATGGCACCAGCCAAGAACAATACATGCAGTAAACTTCCAACCGCTACCCAGATCTACCCAATGGACAGCACAGTCTTTACAGTTTACTGGAGAGTGGGGACTGACTTTCACACGAACTCTGGTGCCCCATATTTGACCACGTCCCATGGATGGTGAGGCCTGGTAGCACTCAGAGGAAGGATAGCAGGCTACCAAGAAGAGACTTGATACCCTAAGAGTATATACAGGGGGAAGAGGTCCCCCTCAATCACAGTCATAGGAGAAGTGAGTAAGGGGAAAATGGGAGAGAAGGAGGAATGGGAGGATACAAGGGGTGGGATAACAATTGATAGTAATATGAATAAATTAATAAAATATATTTTAAACAACCAGTGAGGATGTTTCTTTTAATTCTTAGTATACATTTTAGGTATTTATTATTTAATTACTGTTTCTGTATATGAATAAAAGTATGAGTGGAGGTTAGAGGGCCAGTTATGGTAATCAGTTTTCTCCTACCACATGGGTTGCATAAATGGAAATTATGACATTATGGTTGACTACAAGAACGCTTATTCCCTAAGCCATCTCCAAATCATGTGTTTAAATTAGTTTATTTACGTCTTCTTGGGGAATCTAAACTTATTTATTGATTATTATTACCTTTCTAATAAGCAGATAGTAGAGAAAAAGTGTTCATTAATAAACTATCTTAACTGAGTTCACAAAAAAAATACTTGTGCATCTGGTGAGAAAGAAACAGAAATCCTGACGAGTCAAATTGCGACAGTGGCACTGAACTGGGATAAAAATTCCCAAGCCTGCACTCTTTGTAAGGCAACTGCAGAGCAAGCAATGGACCTTTAATGAGCTTTAATCATGTTTGGGATTCCCATCTATCTTCTTTCCCTCTTTTCTCAGTAAGGGATAGATATGTCTTACTGCAAGGCTGTGAATCAATGTAGATGTTATTTTGAGCTTCATAAAAATGCTGAGTGTACTTCATGCCATGACCTAGAAAGGGGCTGACCAACAGTAGGCTGTGATCAGAGGATGCCAAAGTTAATGGGGAGTATGATATGGATGCTGAAAATAATTGTCTCAACTTGAGCTGCGCTTTGGTGATTAAGTTGCAGGAATCAGTTGCAGTTGTTGAGAAACACATGAGTCTTACCTCTCACGTAATGCAGATTCCTTAGCATTCAGACACATCTGTGATATCATAGATATTCCAGTTTTTATGTTGAAAAATAAAACCCATAATTTTCATTTCATTTTTTCATGGTTTGTGGGTACATGTGTATGCATATGGTGTGAGTGTTTGTTTGCATGACACAGGCATGCATGTACATACAGGTACATGCACATATGTGTTGCTACAGATAAAGTGTCCAGAGGATAATCTTTGATGTCACTCCTCAGGAGCCTTCTACATTGTAAAACAAAATCTCTCACTATCCTGTAGTATTCTGATTTGGTTAGGCTGCCTGGGCAGCCATATGTAACTGGAGGAATATACCTCTTTCAATGTACTTCACTACAACTTGGAGTATAAGTACTCTAGACTATGCCTAGCTCTGAATGGGTGTCTTATTGTCAACGAATGCTTAAAATAATAAAAACTTCTTTAAATGCCGTATATTGTATGTCTCTCAGGTTTTGGAAGACTTTTTATAACTTTTTAACCTAATCTATTTATAGAACCATAACTATATGTTAAATGTAGTATGTATATTCGTATAATAGGAATAGGCTAGAAATGGACATGACCATGATTTGATCAACGATCCATTAACTAGTATAAATTAGTTATCCTACTTACCCTGCAATAGCCTTTCCAAGTATGGGAGGCAAACCTTGTATTCTACTTGAGTTTTAGAGTAGAATACCTCATATTACAGTTAAATATACATACATACATATATATATATATATATATATATATATATATTTTGTGAACACACAAAATACTATACTAATGAATTAAAAATAACGATTTGAGTAAGAATTAAGTCATTAAGTTGAGAAGACTATTCAATAATCTACTTTTTGTCCTATCATGTCAATATATTTCTATATTTCTCCTTCATTCTTTTCAACTCCTATCACTAAATCTAATAATGTAAGATAAATGAAAAGAGGGACATCACTGAGTCCAACCTCATATTTTTCTCTGTAAATGACCAATAGAACCTTATTACCAACTCCCAATAAAGCTAAACATCTATAGATCAAGAAATAAACCAAAACAATTTACCCCACTACCATTAAGGGAAATGGTGCAATTTTCTCTTAAGGTTTCTTCTTACTGATTTGGGATAAATAATACCTTTGTACGGGTGCTAATAAAATTTGGGGAAATGGTTAAACAAGCTAGGAATAGCTTTTATGGTCTGGTTTCTAAACGTTGGGAAATTCCAGGCTTAATAGAAATCGTGTGTTTGACAGTAGGAAATGCTGGATAAATTGGGATTGGAAGTTTATTTTGAAGCTGTCTTAGGAAATGTCCTGTTCTGATGAGGAACAACAACTAAAGCACTTGCTTCTGGAACATGAAGGATATAGGATGCCAACCTCAAGCATGCTGGGAGAAATTAATACTGTCAGGTCTAATCCAGCATCAGTGCCACCATCTTTGAAACTCTGGCTCTCAACTTATCAACACTGATAAGAAAGGCTCCATGAAGTCCCGTCCCTCACTGAGGAACTATTGGCAATAAATGGTTGTTGTGGTATAGGTATTGTAGTAGTTTGGTTAAGAAAGGCCCCATAAGCTCCTGTATTTGAAATCTTAGTCACAGGGGAGTAAAACTTTTTGATAGTATTAGAAGTGTTAGGATATGTGGCTTTTGGGAGAAAATGTGTCACTGGGTATGAGATTTGAGATGTCAAAATATCATGCCAGGCACAGTCTTTCTTCTTTCTGCCTGGGGATAAGGTGGTAGAATTCTCAGCTGTTTTTTAGCATCATGTCACTCCATTATGTATAGAGAATAATGTACTGTGCTAGGCCTGGCATAGGATTATGAAGTCTCAAAATCATGGGGAAGTTGTTCTTTCCTTGACTGTACCTATGAGCTAGGCCAATACAAATGATTTCCTGGTACAGATGGGTTATTCTTAATACCTGCTACTTTTTATAAAATATTCCACTGACTAGGCAATGTAAAGAGCCATAAAATTAAACAGTCTAAAGTCTAAGTTATTTTTTTAATGAAATGCTTGCTTGATTGCTTGGATAATTTAGGCACCTACTGGATGTCTGCTACAAATCAACCCTTGTCATCATCCATAAGGAATGTGAGTTAATTTTACTACCTCAAATTATATCTTTCTGGATTTTTTTCATTAAAATTCTTCATCCTGGATAATTATTTTTTTAAAGGCCTCTATTTTACTAAAATGAAATATTTGAGTCAAACTGGTATATTTATAAATAACCCCAGATATATAACATCTCTGAAACTGCAATACAGTTAAATACTATGTTTCATAAAAATTATGTTTCTCATAATTTCTCTTCATAGCAATAGAACAGTGGCTAAAGCAGGTATCATTTTCTTCAGTGGTGTATTTGTAGACAGCTTGACCTTGCTTCAGTAATGATACTCCCACTAACACCTAGACAAGAAACTCTAAGTAAAGCTAGTGGAATCCACACAAAATAGAAGCCATGAAATGAGAAGGGCCTTATTGGAAGACAGATGAGATTGGTGAATAAGTTATGAAATTAATAAAATTCACTATGTAATGTATGAAATTGTCAAATAAAATATAAAATAATGAAATTAAGTGTCATGGTGGGATGCTATTTCTACCTGTAACATTAGAATACTTATGTAGCTCTTTGCTTCAATAATAAATGTCCTTTTTGAAGGAGAAGAAATTGGGAAGTAAACAACATATTTAAGACCTAGGAATTAATGAAATTCAACAGCTCAGAAAGCTCCTGAATTTTTCAAGAATCACTGCCCCACCCCAAGTTTGTAAAAATTAGAACAATTGTTGAGAAAAGGAGACTCTCTCTTCCGTGTTCAGCTGTTCAGGACTCATGGAGTATCCAACAATGCAGCTTTTGGTTCTCACAGAGCAATGAACCCTGTACCATTCACTTTTGGTTTAGCTCTGAACTATGAACCACTGATGTCAAGCCTTCCTTAACATTACCAGTGGGGTACAGCAACCAAACTATGAAAGACTTAAGGAAGAATATGAGGTGGCTGAGCTGTGGGAACCCCACAGATCAGCTTCTGTCAGAACCACCATGATCAACATACTCAGAGTGGTTCTGTGCCTGACCATGTGGCTTAGTCCCTGTTCAACACACTCTTCATGAAATTCTGCTGCCCAGGTTTCATGGGCTATACCTACTCTGTAAAGTCTAGGGATAGGACAATGGTGGGTGATGTGACTATATCCCAGACCTATGCTTCCATTGCCAACTGTTGAACCTCAGCCTCCAGGTATTCAGCATCCTTTTGGTTTATATCACCATTGTTGCCATGTCAGCATTTTTTAAGCTACACATGTTTAGATTTAATAGCGGGTTTTGGCTTCTGGTCCTGATATGTGCTCCACCATCCACAGCTGCCACTCTTCTTTGTCCTTTACACCTCCCTATATACAGGCATAACACTTACTCACCTAACCATATTGGAATCAATAAAATGTGTTTATAGTTGCAAAGAGAGAAAGAGAGAGAGATAGACAGATAGAGAGAGAGAGAGAGAGAGAGAGAGAGAGAGAGAGAGAGAGAGAGAGAGGAATGCAGCTTTCATTCACTTGTGGAATCTAAATCTCTCCCTCCCTCTACTGATCCTCCCTCTACTTCCTTCCCTCACCCATCCTTAATTCTCCCCTCTTTCTATAGCTCTCTATAGTTCTCTGTCTCTCTGAAGTTATCTGTCTCTCTGTCTCTGTCTCTCTTTATGTCTCTGATCATCTCTCTCTCTCTGTCTTTCCTGTATGTTTCCTAGTGTATGCATTTATACATGTTCCTATGATTATAGAAATGTGCAGACAGACACACACACACAATATATAGCTCAGAAGACAACCTGGAGCATTAATCTTCCCTTCTAATTTGTGACAGATTTCCCTTCTGATTACCATTGCTTATTACATGATACCTGGCTTAGTATTCTTGGAATGCTAATGCCTCTCTCTCCCATCTCCTTATAGGAATATGGGGTTTATAGCCTTCTGGTGTGGCATTCAGTTTTACCCAAGTTTGAGGGATGGATCTGAACTTGAGTCCTCATCTCCATGGAAAACTCTTTTCCTATTGAGTCATCTGCTTAAAATTCCCCTCCTTGTATTTCTCCAAAAAGATTTCCAGTTGCAAATCTACCCTTGATTATTATGAAGGTTCATTTCTACCTTCTATTGTGGCATATTTGGCATATGCTGTGTATATATGAAGATTTCAAATTGAGATTTTAATAAATACATAGACACCAAACTTGAAATAATTTTCCTGAAAGAACATGTATATACAAGAAGTATCACAGATATATTTATTACCTCAATTGTGTTTTCTCTTACATTATGCTTTCTTTTATCCTATAATAATTCCTTTGTCAGAACTGTTAAAATACAATTTTAAGCAATAAAACTGACAAATCTTGTTGAAATATCTAGAACAAAATTTCTATTCACTTAAACAATATTTTATTATGATGTGAAATTGAAGACATAAAAATATTTTTAGTTCCTCTTTGAAAATGTCTTTTCTGAGTTTCCAGTGCTTAAAGTTGAGCTTTGGCAAGATATGCAGACAACTCACTTCCATACATGAGACATATTAGAATGGGATAATGAAAATGTAAATTTACAGGCTCAGTATGCACCTCAGTTGGTACAGCATTTGCGTAACCTGCATGAATTCCTGGGCTTGATCCTCAGCACTGCGTAAACTGGGCATGATGGAGGCAGGCCTGTCATCACAGCAATCAGAAGGTAGAGGTTGAAAGCTCAAGGTCATCCTTGAATCCAAAGCAAATTCTAGGCCTCCTCCAGTTACAGGAAAACATGTCAAAAATGGTAAATATTCTAGTTATGAATATAAGTTTCTACTTACCTGTGTAGATTTCTTTATTCCTCATCGAATGAGTTTTGTTTTATGTGGCATTGAAATTGTCATTGGTTATGCATTTAAAATATTTCCTCCACTCACATAATGTTTCCTCCTTCATGGAAGTCTGATTTTATAAATTTTTACATTTTAAATTCAAAATCTATTCACACACACAGACACACCCACACACATACACATACACATATATGTAATTCAACACCATTCATTTGTGTTATTAATTTAGGTCTCTAATCATTAATCATTGCTTTCCAGAATACATGTTTCCCTGTACTTCCAAAAACACATCTTCATTCTACTGGAACAACTTTGCCCTTACATGTAGGAAAAAAGTAATAGGTAAAGAATTCTATCCTCTGCATCAATTCGCACCAACTTTACACATGCCATGATTTTTATTTCCTCATTAAAATCCACATCTATAATACCAGGATGCACAATAAGACCTTGAGAAGTCAATCCACTTCTTCCCAAAATTATTACTAGTGTTCCAAAAGGCAAATGGCCATAAACAACAGTACTCAATTTGTAACATTCAACTTGTGGAGATAAGGTAATATATATGTCTGAGGCCATATCCAAGGCTGTGTTGCCTTCTGTAGCATACATTATATTACGAATACCTATTTGCCATTTTCCTTTGAGTCCACTAATTATGCACTGGCCAGAGGAATTAGGCTTGTATTATTGATGGGTGGGGCACTAAGGCTATGGACCCCTCCTGCCATTTCCCACCTTTAAGATATTTCCTTGCACATCTCTTTTGGATTGACAATCTCTAGCCCAATCTTTTCCCTTCTCAAGTTGGCTACAATACCCTGGAAATTTTGGCACATCAGAATCATCATGGCCAGATGCTCCTTGTTCTGCCCTATGAGTATTATTTACTTAAAATGAGTATACCTGTTATTTTGAGGTCAGACATTTTTAACCTTATAATTTATTTGTACATGACCAAGTCTGCCACATTTAAAGTACTGAGTGTTATAATATCTGGGACCTCTGGCCATAGCTTGACCTAGTATATAATTTTGATGTTATGGAGAGCTAATATTAACTGTTTCTCTTACCCATTCATCTAATGGAGCTCCTCTTATCTTAAAGGGTCTAAATGCACCCTTTCCTTCTGGGTTAGCATTCTCATATTCCATAATGAGTTTCAATGCCTGTTTGGTGTCAGCACTCCTATTGCTCTATCTAGCACTGATCTCAATCTTTGCAAAAATTTTGTGAAGGCTTCTCAGGCCATTGAAATATCTTAGCAAATGGAACAGTTATCTTATCAGGTTCCTCCACTATGTCCCAAGCTCTTAAGCCTGCAGCAGGACATTGTTCAATCACTGTATCATTATATTGGACTTTTTGTCTTAAGCCAGCATACCGCCCTTCACCAGGTAGTTGCTCTTTAACATTTGTCTTCCTTTTCCTACTTTTTTGTTCAATTCTTTCTGCCTCCCTTTGCCATGATAACCATTGCAGTTGTTGCACTGTTTCTAATAGTGTGGAAAGCACAGATTTCCAATCTTAGAGGAAAAGTCTTTGCTACATGGCCCAGTTATTCAACATTACTTTGATGAAAGAAGAATGTAGTCTAAACCTGATGATAGATTCTTTAAAATATTTTAAATATAACATACCTATTGGACTCCATGCCATTTCCTCATAACCCTCATCACTGTTCTGAGCAGGTACATGTCTTACAGTAACTGGAAAAGCTAGTGGTGATGGTGTGACTCTGGAGGTCGAGTCATCTATAGGAACATTTTTCTCCAAAGACCCTTTTGTGTTTCTGCTCTTCTATTACTGTAGCTTTTTAACAGCTTCTCTGGCTTCCCATTTCTTTCAGCCCCCTTCCACATGCTGCTACTCTGACCACCTGGCCCATGGAGAAGGATGGAGTAGCAATTGTGCAAAATATTCACTCTAGTTACCAGGTTTTTCACCTTTATCAACAGCCCAATTTGTTTGCTATTTGCTTCAACTTCCACCTTCAAATTTTGTAATTGTACTGCCAACTCAGCCATTTTTTCCAGAATGATAGAATTTACTGACCCTTCTAGAATTTGCATCTTATCAGTCTTTCTTCCAATCTTTTTAAATATGTTATACAGTAAAACAAAACAAAACAAAAACCAAGAAAACACAAAAGATTCCATCTTGGTATAAGGGAGAAAAGGAATTTGTAACAGCAGGTGTAATTTTGCTGAAACTCTGAAAGAGCATTACTATCTCTTGAAAACCATTATTTTCCTCCTCCACTTTAGACGTTAAGATACCCATGATGCCCAAAATATGTTAGGTGACACTTGTCAGCTCAATTTTCTTAACAAATATATTTTATTATCAGCTTATTAACTGAGAGTACCTTATTTAACGACCAACTAAACTAAACAATATAAAAAGAAGATTAAAGAATACAAAGATGAAACCATATGGATATCAGTTCTATGGAACCATTCTCCTGGTGTAATCAGCAGGATTTCTTATGCTGGAACCTAGACCAACCAGAAGCCTTCCCTCATTTTGTTCTCTTTAGGAGCATCTCAAAGTAGAGCACTGAGGCGCCAAAACTATCCCTAGTCTCCAAAAACACTGCCTCTTGTTTTTGGCTCACATGTATATCTCCTCTCATAATTTGTTCAAGGATTTTTTTCACTAGTTAACAACCAATCTCCCCCACATGGTAGATTGACTTCTAAGGGTATAAACATCATCTGCTCTTTTACCTGTCTTTTTCTTATCCCCCATTTGTCATCTAAACAAAAAACATGTTTATCTCTCCTTCACACAGACACATACACACACACACACACACACACAAATATATATATATATATCCCATTAATACTGGAAATAATAAAGTAGGTTAGTAGGTTAGTGGGGAGATGGGGCACAGACCGCTTTATATATTCTGCCTATTTAGGGTCAATAAGTTCTTTTCAGGTAATGCCAATGTCCATCAACAGCAAACAGCAAGCAATCTTCTCCAAAGATATGTGTTGAAACATTTCTCTGCCACTATCTTGAAGCCCCCAAATCTTCCATCTATGGTCTCTCCACACATCACATTCAGGCAATATGTGTTCTTTCTGGGCACTCCTATTTATCTCTCTCAGAGTCCTAGACCACACCCCTTTCTGTGCCACAGGAGGTAGGCTGTTACCAGGTGAGATTAACTGTTCCCCACAGGAGGCAATTAATCAGCTGTTCACCTACTAAAGCCAAAATATGTGATTTAATCCCACAATTGCAGTGAGAAGAAAAACTATTTACAAAGAAACCAACACTTCCATTACAAATGAACATTTATTAAATTAATTTTTATGATAGAGAGCCAGTAGTCCAACAATGCTTATCTGCATACTCAAGAGGTTTGGAATTTGATAGCTGTACAAACTAGAAAATTAGATACCTCAGCTCTCCCACCTAGATGTTAGCAAATAACAGAGCAGCCAGAAATGTACAGACAACTCACCAGTAGCAAACCAAGGCTGGCAAGCTGCACTGTTTTCTGATTGGACCTTTCCATATCTGGGCCACTTCATAAAGGTAATACCCACTCTCGGAGATACACTTCCCTACTCAGTAATTTCTTTCTGTAAATGCCCTCAAAGACTTACACAGAAGTGATCTTTTTAGTTGATTCCAAATCCAAAAAAGTCACTAATCAAAAGTAGTTATCACAGAATGTTAGTGGCCATGATACAGCCAAAGCTTTCTCTGTGTGAAAATGTCAGGATTGTCCTCTTGGAGCTTTCATGGAAACTGGAGTTTTGAAGAGAATTCTGAAATATGTAAAGCAGAACACAAGAAACTATAGGAGATTTTTGAAGGCAAGACACAAATACACAGGAAAGAAACAAAAAACCCAAAAATTATTGAGGGCATTAAAATTAGGAGGTTGTTCTAACAACATCATTAGATAATTTATGAGTCAACCAAGTATGACAAATGACAGTTTCTAATTGTTTCAAGCTAATATTTGATGTATAAAATATCTATCATGTTCTCAAAGATATTTATTTAATATTACATCATTATATTTTCAGTTTTAACAATACTACTGTAATTTTCTGATATATTCCAGAGGAGCTACCTATTTCTAAGAGCCCTTCTGTTGATTGTTCTTATCCTTGCAGGTGCTGACAGTAGGAGATGCTTAGAAACAGAGAGTCTGTACTGAATTGCCTCACCCTGGTGCTCTCAGAGCTGAACCCTGCTCAGTTCTTATTCTCCTGTCTCCAGGAAAAACTTAACTGCACAGAAATTTCTCTAGACAATCACTGCAAATGAACAGTGTTGAGCTTCTCAAGGAGAGGTAAAAAAGCGACCTTATTTTTTTCTCTAGACTTCTGGTCGCCTACATATTTTTCTTCTTTAACATTTCCATGCATGCTATGCCACAACTGTGCAGGGCATTTTTCTCAGTGGAAATGATTTCTTTTATTTACTTCCTATTGTGTCTAGAAAGTTTATATTATAAGGTTAAAATTATATTCTCTATTATGATTCTTTGTATACTTGTCTATATGTATTGAAGGCTTAATTTCAAAGGGAGAAAGAGTTCTCTAAGTATCTTGAAATACCAGCAGTGGCTTAATAGCTATACAGAACATGTAAATAATAGTTCCAGCCATTTGCTATGATTTCCTTCAAGTTTTGCTACAAAATATATAATAGGCCTTGAGTTTCATTAATTTCATAAATATTAATTCTCTAATTTTTTTCTCCTAAGTGTCTTTTGCTGATTACCTATTTCCAGTAGATCTCCCCTTTTGCAGTGTTTTGGGAAGATGGTTTCAATTGTACATTCTATGAACTATTATTTCCAAGGGGATGACACTGAGTTTTATTTTATAGTAAGCAGTTATGAGCACCTGTAGTTCTTTTAGAGGATCTGAGTTCATTCCTCAGCATCCAGGTCATATGGCTCACATCTGAAACTCCAGTTCCAGGGAATTTGTCCTCTTTTCTGTACACCCTGGACAGTGTATTCATAAGATTATACACAGACACACAACATTCATCTTCTAAAACAAGCTAATAACAATCCTCTCCAAATACTGTCAAAACTTTAATAAGCTACAAACATACAACTTTGAAACTATTTTTATAAAAATGTGTTTGTTTCTCAAATTCTTTCTTAACAAGCCTGTCACACAAATAATTAACACTCTTTAATATTTGTTTTATAATAAGATTCACAACACAATAACTGAGCAATTATTACTCTATTTTTAACCTTCTAATCTAACCTTGTTTCTTCCAAGCATACATTCCAGATACTTTTGTGCTTTGTAGCTTTCCTTATTCCAGCTCCTTGCTTGTATTTCTTGGACTTCTCTTGTGGCTAAGTTTCCTCCTTCCTCCTTTTTATATGTGTTTAAGGATTGAGCTTCTGTTCTCATGCTTGTGAAGATTAGTGTTTAGCCAGTGGAATCATCTCCCCAGTTTTTCCCAAACCTTCTTTTTTTTTTCCTTTAGTGTTAATGTGTGCCTCTATTTTCTTTCGTCTTTCAGAAAACCTCTTTTTGACTTCTTGAATTCCATTGCTTTGTGATTTCATCCATGAATACTATGTGCAATGTGAAGATGCCACTGTACACAGGATGATTGCATCTGATTCCCAAACTGTCTACATTCGTGGTTTCATGTGATACTCATTTAGGAGAACCTTTAGGAGAACTGGGTAAAAGTTCAGAATTGTGAACAATTAAATGTAGAAATTGATTCAGTTGACAACCTTGTATCATGTTGGTAGAAAGAACTCTAATAGTGTAGTGATAAGCCAGAATGGACTTGTGGTCCTTTGTATGTGATATGTTTTCCTGCCACATTCACTAGAAATTGGAAATATTATCAAGATCATGTTGTGCAACCATATAATATTTCCTCCTGAGCCTTGTTTCACAAATGAGGCAGGACTTTGGGAATCCATGTAACTAATTCAGATATCACCTCTCTGGCTAGCTTTCAAAGTCATTATTAGATGGTAATTCCCCATAGATTTTCCTCATATTCATTTTCCTGCCTTTTAATTTCCTTCCTCCCTTTTCTTTTCCCCCCATTCTGTTTTGCATCCTCCCTTTCTCCTTTTCTTTCCTGCTTAGTTTTCTACATTTTCTCATGTATTTATTGTAGGGTAAGTAATAAATGTATGCTGATCAATTAACCATGTAGAACAAAATGGTATTTCACTTTATTAATAGAAGCTCTTTCATTAAAAAAAGGTCACATCAATGTTATTTGATGTACATTTTAAAAGCTGAGAATGCATAAGAAAGCTCATATTCATCTGTCATCAGTGGAAAAACTGCTTATTTTTTGCTAAAGTATTCTGTTTCTTTTACATCATTAAGGGTTAACAAGAATGTTGTAGTAGGAATCTATACTTTCAAAAGGAAATAATTGCTTCTTCAGAATTTTCTGAGCAATCTTTGAATTTTTAATTGGATTGAATTCTCTATCAACTATAATATTCTAAGTCATCTAATATTTCTCACTAAAACCTAATAAATGACATTTGTGAAACTATTTTTAATATTAAAATTTCTTTCTGATATTTTTGCAGGTGTCAGCACAGTCTTTTCTTCTATTATTCCTATAACTATATATTGCCCTGCTTTTAGTGTCTTATAAGTAGACAAGCATCTGGTTCTTTTTCTGAATTTTTTTCCATCTTCTTTATTCTTCTAATTCTTTGAATCCTCATTAGTTTTGATTATTTTCTTTGCTTCCTTGAGGCTGCTGTTTATTCACCAAGTATGACTTTTTCATCATGTTCAAATAATCATCAAAATTGAAATCAAGCAAAAGAATTGTAGGTTACAATGCTGATAATCAGTAATGTGAGAATGCAAGAAGACTGGAAGTGGAGGCAAACCAGAAGGCAGATTTGGGATCAGGAGTAATGCCCAGTCTGCAAGCACACTACTCTGAATGAACCTATTTTCTTTCATCTTAGAAACTGAGCATTGTTGGATGCTTTTAAGTGTGTGGGCAGGAAGAATGATGGTTGGTACCCAAAACATGCCTGGCAAACCTGATTACACACAATAAATGAATGCTACATTATTAACTGGGATAAATTTAGCTTGAAGTAGTAAGAAAACCAGATGTAACTATGAAGCTTTATTTTCAAAAGTGTAGAAGAAATCTCTTGTTTTTGGATGGAAGCATCAAATTTCAATAAAAAGTTGATGGTTTCTTAGTCAAACCAGGAAACAAAAAAATAGTAATATAAGAGAGAGGGAGGGAGACAGAGATAGAGAGAGACAGAGAGATAAATACACACAGAGAAAAATCCTGGAAGATAACAAGAGGAAGGAGATTGGTCCCAGGATTCTGATGAAGACAGATTATAAAACTGAGCAAATTAACTAGCCATGTGGCAGACTTAAGAATACAATAAATGGGATATTAGTTATCAAAAAGTCAGGAGACACGCCAAGCTTTATTTCCCAAGAATTTTGTGAATATATTTAGGAGTCATTACTTTGGGAACTGTGGTGTGGAGGAGAACATGCATTTATAAATTTGTGAAAAAATATATTCACTACAGTGACAAAACATTGTTTGTTTCATCTGGATTGTGGCACAGCCCAATTTAAAATTAATTGTCATGTTGTACACCATTTATATTGACTTTCCAGATTGTCCTACACATAACCTGACTCAACTTTTCACACTGGAAGGTGATAGACTTATCTCATCATCTTTGATATGCTGATTTTAAATGCAGAAGAAGTTTTTGCTTCTTGAAATTCTAAATTATTATTGTCTGAAAATAGAAGTTTACAGAAGATACAGAAGGAAATAAATGTCACTTTTATTGTATGTTAGGCTACTACAAAGTTCTATCTTGTCTTCTTTCTTCACCAGAATATATTTAGCATTTCTCTGTATTGATAAGGCCAGCTCCATAGAACCCATCACCAGATATTTGCTAAAGGAATTTCAGTTGAATAAATATGCAATACTAACTTTCCCTATATCTTTGATTTTAAAAATGGCTTTCTTATGTAATTTTATTATGTTATGTGCATATGACTAACTTCCAAAATAACTTTAGGCTATAAATTATACAACCATGCCAGTGCTTCTACAGAATTTATTAGTGACTTCAATTATTTAATTCCTGTTTCTTAAAATTTTTTGCAATTTACTTGATATGTGTGTATGGCAGTGTGACTGTGAGAGTTTGATATACAAGCACATTTTTGTGCAGGTATATATTCTCTGTGGCAGTGCAGAAACAAGAGAAGTCCATCAGTTATTCTAAATTCTTACTCTCAACGTTACTATTTTGAGGTAAGTTTTCTTATTAAACTTGAAGCTAAGACAATGCACCCAATTATCCTCCTGTCTCAGTTTCCACAGTACTAGAGTGAGAGGTTGCGGCCTTGTTATGTGGGTGCTTTTGATTTGAAGTTGGTTCTCATTCTTGAGCAATAAATGGTTTTTTCCCACTGATCCACCTCTTCAACCACAATTCCTACTTTAGATCCTCTCCTATGCTGATTTACTTGTAGTTTGCAGTTCTTTGAAGTCTTATTTTTTGAAAGAATCAATTGTTTACCACTATTAAGAGCTACTTTGTTACTTTGGCTCAAACCTGTTTCGTGTGCATTACTCTTAACAATACTATGCTAGTCTTCACTGTAATGAAGAAACAAGGTTCAATTTTACAGAGAAGTAGTAATTATTATACTGAATCATACTAAGTTCAAATTAACCTCAGTGATAAATTAAGAGAGCAATTCTTTTTCCATGAATTTTACCTAACCTTCCATTTTTCAAATATCTTAGACAGTAATAATGAGAGTTTAGTTTTGAATTTGTGTCTTAAAATATTGACAGAGAAAAGGAAATTGACTCTCAAGCAGAAAGCTCAACTTCAGTGCTCACATGTTATATGTCGAAAAGATGTTCCTGGGCCTCAGTCTCAGCTGCCTTGCCAGTATCCCCAAGTAGAGGCTTAGAAAGAACCATTCCTGTGTGTGTAACTGTGATTGAATAGAAAGAAGAGGTACTATTCTCCCACAATTAAAACCTTGATTGCTTACTACAGCTGGCTCAGATTAACTGAGATCTAAGAAATGTTTCAATTTTGTTTACATTTAAATTTTAAAATATTATTTACTTTAACTCCTAATTCTAGCCCTCTCCTTCATCTCCTCTTATTTCCACCCTCTATCCCTCTTCCACCTACTCCTCTGCCCTAGTCCTCAGAAAGGGGGAGACTTCATCCCCTACCATTTGACCCCAGCCTATTAATTCTCATCCTCTCCCTCTGTGGCCTGGGAGGGCTGCTCCACCAGGGGCAAGGAAGTAAGGAACAGGCAACTGAGTATATATCAGAGACAGCTTTTGCTCCCCATATTGGGACCCTGAGGTTCAATATTCTGTTAAAGTGGCCTAATTGGAAAGCTGCTGGCCAATGAGACACCTTCTCTCAAAATAAGATACACAGAGTATGATACTTCTAAATGGCAGAGCCTAAAGTATTCCTCTAACCTTCACATACACATGCACACAGAGCACTACCTGTATACATATGTGTGTTCACATGCACACACACACACACACACACACACACACACACACACACACACACGCAACAAGATGGACCTTTGTAATATCTATCTTATTTTATGAGTATTACTCATTCACCATTAACTCAAATGACTTCAAAATTTATAGCCTGAAAATATTTAAAATTCTACTTCAAGAAAAGTATCAGCAACCAGTTTCTAACCTACCTATGACAAAGGTATTTATAAACTTTATACCCAATTACCATATTTTATAGATAAGAAACTAGATATAGTATTGTTCAAAGTCGTGAAGCTGGCACCAAAAATATCCTATTAATATTCTATGCCTTTAGTCATTTGGCTAGACCATGTCCAAGTTCAGGTGAAGATACATAATCAGTGATGTTAACTGTGTTAAGTGACACTAGCAAAAACATGAAAATATAAAAATATTTAATGTTTTCAAATACTAAAAAACTGTGAAATATTAATAGACTTGAATATCACAAAAGTTCAAGTAATTCTGTGAATAGTTTCCTGTTTTATGGAGAACGCTTTTTATATAATGTTAAATAATGCTTATTTACATAGGGAGACAGTAAGGTCTAAGACTGATAGATAAATTATTGAATGGGAAAATACTAAAATAGAAAGCATTTATAAGTTGTTTTCTAAACATTTCTTATGCATTACAAATGAGTTTTTAATGTTCTGTAATAATAAATAGTGTTAAAGTTGTAAAGTTTTAAAGAAATTGCATCAGCAAGATAGAATCCATTCTCCTATATAATAATTTCACATTTTGTTGTGTCCTGAAAAATTCTTATGGTAACTTCAGAAATGAAGAGTTCCATTTACTCCAAAAACTCTAATGACTACAATGAAATAATTAAGGTCCACTGAAAGGCAAGAAATATGTCTTAAAGGTTAATAGCACTTCCTGCTCTTGCAGAGGAACTGAATTCAGTTCCTGGCCTTTTTCCAGGCAGCTCACAGCTGCCTATACCTCTAGCTCTAGCTGGTCAAGTGTCATTTTCTAGATTCTGGAGGTGCCCACACATAAACACTTGAAATAAAATAAGTTTTTCTTCTTTATGTAACACTGACAAGTTTACTAAGAACAGCATCTTAATTAAGCCACTGTTAACTGTTGCAAACAGGAGGAAACAACAACTAGAAATTTATGACATAGGCAGGCTTGAAAAGAGTACATTTAGATCCAGTTTTTCTTGGTTTGATATATTTGTTGCTAATTACTGCTATCTGTCTCTGTGTCCCAACTATACCTTGCCTAAGAAGCTAATCTCTTTGACTAGTAAAAGGCTGTTACACTGGGCAGAGCAAATGGGGTAGGTATTACTGAGGTTCTAGGTGTGAGGAGATAAAGAGAATCTTGGGAAAATTGACCAGAAGAGAGAGGAGAAGAAGGCTGTGTCATCATGAGTTAAGGGGAGGTGAAGCACCTGGCCTGCATGGGGGTGATGTGGCCAAGATGATGATAATTAGCAAATATATAGAATTATGGATGGGAGAGGGTAGATTGATAGAAATTATTCCAAACAAATGACATGGGATTGGGGCAAGTATCCCATACTTGCCCCACTATGGGAAATAGTTAAAGGGATTACTGTCTGCCATCCTGCAGGTTATACAAAGGCTATTTTAAAATACAAAAGGTGACTATGTCTTGACTGATTCCTAGTGTGTTAGAAAATACTGCTATAATAATAATTATAGGCCTAATAATAAACATTGTTAGACATACTGGTAATTTAAAATAAACAAATTGGCCCCCAACTAAATTCAGCTATCTGTCCCTTAAAAATCATATTTTGTCATAGCTTGTGGGGTGTGGGAGGAGGGGAGATAGCTCCCAGACTGCATTCATGGAACAGAATGTTTCACAGGCACTGTTCCTGGTTGTCTCCAGGCTGGCTGTAGACACATGTCCCTTGGAGATGCAGAAATAAGAGGCTGGTGTTGTTTTAAACTGGCCTTGTAAATAGAGATAATTGACTAAAAAAATATTAGTAAAATAAAACATGCTTTGGTCCTTCTCCAAGGCACCATGCCAGAAGACTCCTGGATCATGTTTGGTCTTCTTTTGGCTTTTACGGGTGCAATGTGCATAGTCATAGTCACACTTCTCCTTGTCCTATCTAAAAAAGTTCAGGGAGAAAGGCAGGAAACAGAGATTTGAGGCCCAGTTATGGGAATCTAGATGGGAAGATGGAACTGAACTCTTCTCCAAAGAGTTGTTAGCAGCTGGAATTCAGAGCTGTATAGCTGCAAGGTGTTTGTCAGCTCTTTTTGGAAAGGGTGCAATAAAAAGAGATAGCAATAAGTAAATACGAAAGAATGGTGGACAATGCTTCACTAACTGAAGCTTTAATTAGCACAACTGACCCAAGACTTAGAATTTTCTTGTTTTCTTGCTTGAATTTTTATTGAGATTTCTACATATTTTGACTGGAATTTAGATAAAATATTTGAGCAGAGCAGTGGTGGCACATGCCCTTAATCCCAAGACAAAAGAGACAAAGACAGTCAGGACTCTGAGTTGTAGAGCAACCTGATCTCCATAGAAAGAAGGCATGATCCCCTGCTGATAAGATAAATTACTTGCAGAGAAAGCCTAGGATATAAACTGACAAATTTTTCATTAAATTTACCACATATGTTTTTTTTCTCAACAATGGATTATATGTCCTTTCTGATATGAAGGATGGATACACATCAATATAAAGTTTATGTAATGAAAAATGATGTAACTGCTCTAAAAAAGGCCACCCTCTCTCCTTAATAGTGGAGCTTCCATGTTAGAACTGGTGCCAAAGGGTAATTGGCCTAAAAGCTATATTGCTAGTCAATGTAAGGACGAAAGTTGCATATGGAGACAAACATGCAAGCTGCATGCCTCCCAAACTGAAAAGCCTTTGTATGCTGAGTTGAGGTGTCACTGCTCTGGAAGCCAGCTTATCCCTCTAAGCACGAGTTACTTCCATGGGTAACAGGTGTTAGCCACACCAGACGCAAAAACACACAGAGGACTTACAGGTGACAAAATACACACCAGCCTAGTTAAGTCCCAAAAATTCAAAGGTTACAATTCATATATACTTAAAAGGTAGAAACATCCATTCCTTATGTGTAAGACCAAAGCACCTGCAGCAAAAAATATAAACCTAGGTACAAGATGCCTAAAGTAAGCTTAATGCCTTTTCTTTTGTTCAGGGCAACTGGCTTGTCTCTAAAATGGTATACATTTTCTTGGGAAACAGGTAGTGGCCTAGCCTATACATCCGGCACCAAAAAGCCTAAAGAAGGACATATAGAACTAGAAGATGAGATTTCCAAGATGGTGCCGACCATTAAGCCACGTACCTGATCTACTCCGAGGTGACCAGAGACATAAGTGGACCAACAGATTGCTGGACTTTGAGAACTGTAGGTGAGTGGGACCCCAAAGGCCCCAGACCAAACAGGGGGCTACCCCCCTGGGTCAAGCAACATCCCGGAGGTGCTACACCCACTCCACAAACTCTGAAATGGAATCCACATGCAAACTACAGCCTGTATATAAAGAACAGACTCACTGTTTTTGGAGGGGATTTTCCAGAGTCCCCAGCCAGAGGAATCTCAGTGAATTGGGTGAATCTGCCCTAGGAGTCCTCCTTCCACACCACCCCAAACTTCTGAGGTCACCTGCCTAGGCCGAGTGGAAACACAGGCATTGGGACCCAACAGAGACAGCTAAAGTGGGACTGCAGCTCGCTGGCCATACGGGGCCCAACCTAACACCAGTCACAGCAGACTGAGCCTGCAAACAGCGGCAGTGAGAAATTGGCATGAACTGCTTCCACAGACCTATCTGGAGATGTGCATCTTGCCCAGAGCAATAGCTGAACATCTTAGCCCTGCGGGAAGGCTTGGTTCCATGGGTTTCTGCCAGAGCTCTGCAACCCTATTGTTCCTACACAGCCACAAGGCACTGGTCCTGTGCTTCCCACTCCCCGAACGAGAGAGCCTATATGGGGATCCTGGCCCAAGCAAGGCAGGCATGCTCACATTATCAGGAGACGAGATGTGGATGGGTCGTGTTTGCAGTGTCTAATTGCTGACCTAGAGCGTGAGTGGACCATCATAGCCCAACGGGAAGATCTGGTTCCACAGGTGACCGCCAGAGCTCTGCAATTCCAGTCTCCCTAATTGCCCAGCCGCAAGTCACTGGCCCTGCGCTCCCCGCTCCCTGAACGAGAGAGCCCAGCTGGGGATCCTGGCCCGTGCAAGGCAGGCATGCTCACTTTATCAGGGGAGGAAAAGAGGGACTTGCTTGCAGTGTCTAATTGCTGACCAAGAGCGACCTTGCTCCCTCCAGGCATATAGTTCTGGGAGAGGTTGGGCACTGCTACATGGTATAGAGACAGAGCTAAAAGACAGCTACACCCCCAGAAGATATGATCTACCTGGAGTCTTGTCTACAATGCCACAGGAAGGACAGGCAGCTGGGATCAACCTACTCAACAAGAACATTTGTGTGCGCACCTTATTCTAGGTCCCAAAACTGCTGATCTGAATTACAGCAGTAAATTCCAAACAGCCTGGAGCCCACGGTGCAGGGGAAAATCAACAGGAGTGAGACAGTATCACCTACCTGTTCCACGGAAATACATCCTGATCCCCACAGGCAAGAGCTCCTGACCCATAATCAGTCATCATTTAACCACTCTCAACCAGCGAAGGTCACTACAAAATACCTTCCAACATCAGAGCCATCAAAATGACAAGAGGACAGTGAAAGAACGCTAACAAAAAACAAAACAGTTTGGCATCTCTGGATCCCAACATTACCCATGAAAACAACCTGGAGAACCTAACAGCAATGGATAGTCAAGAAAATGACCTAAAGTCCTTACTAAAGAAGATGATAATGGAAGAAACAAATAAAATATGTAAACAAATGCAAGAGGAGGCAAACAAGAGGGCTGAAGAGTTAGAAGAGTCATATAAAGAGGCACTGGAAGAATTTCAGAAAAATATAAATAACCAGATGAAGGAAATCATTAAAACAGTCCAAGACATGAAGATAAAAATGGAAGCTATAATACAGGAACATACAAAAGAAAAACGGGATCAAGAGGCATCAGAGAAAAAAGCAAGCATCTCAGAGGTGGCCTTATCTAACATATTGCAAGAAATGGAAGAAGGAATATCGGGACTTGAAGATACAATCGCAGAACTGGAAACAACTATCCAGGAAAATGCTAAATCTTAAAAATTCCTGACACAGAACATTCAAGAAATAAAAGACAACATGAAAAGACAAATTTGAGAATAATAGGGATAGAGGAAAGATAAGGTAGCCGACTCCACAGCCCAGAACATATCTTTAATCCAATAATGGAAGAAATTTCCTCAATTTGAAGAAGAAGATGCATACGAGCATACAAGAGGCCTACAGAACACCAAATAGAATAGACCTGAAAAGAAAATCTCCCCCCCATATAATAATAAGAACACAAAATATACAGAACAATGAAAAAATATTAAAAGCGGCAAGAGAAAAAGGCCCAGTAACATATGAAGGCAAACCTATCAGAATTACTCCTGACTTCTCAGCAGAGAACATGAAAGCCAGAAGGGCCTGGACAGAGGTTCTGCAAACCCTAAGAGAACACAGATACCAGGCAAGACTACTATATCCAGCAAAATTATCAATAACCATTGACGGAGAAGACAAGATATTCCATGTCAAAAACAAATTCAAACAGTACCTAGCCACAAATCTGGCTTTACAGAAGTTACTAGAAGGAAAACTCCACCCCAACTGGTCAAACTACAACCAAAACTACATAGGAAATAGGTAACTATACAATTGCAAAATCACAACCTCACAAAATCTTGACTGTTACAAATACCAAAAATGAAGGGACTTACCAATCAGAGGTCATTAATATCTCTCAGTGTCAATGGTCTCAATTCTCCAATAAAAAGACACAGACTAATGCATAAACCTGACCCAACATTCTTCTGCATTCAAGAAGCACACATCAACCACAAGGACAGACATTGCCTCAGAGTAAAAGGTTAGGGAAAAATATTCCAAGCAAATGGTCACAAGAAACAAGCTGAGGTGGCCATTCTAATATATAATAAAATAGACTTTCAACCAAAATTAATCAAACGAGATGAGGATGGTCACTTCGTAATCGTCAAAGGTAGAGTCAAACAAGAAGACATCACGATTTTGAACATATATTCTCCGAATACAAGGGTTCCCACATTTGTAAAAGACTTATTAACAAAGCTTGCCCCACTCATCAATACCCACATATTAATAGTGGGAGATTTAAACACCTCACTTTCACTCATAGATAGGTTTTGATTCAAAAACTAAGCCGGGAAATAACCTCATTAACCAATGTCATGAAGCAAATGGATCTAACAGATACCTACAGAACTTTTCACCCAAACGCTAAGGAGTATACCTTTTTCTCAGCACACCATGGACCGTTCTCTAAAATTGATCACATAGTTGGTCATGAAGCAATCCTCAACAGATACAAGAAGATTGAAATAATACCTTGTATCTCATAAGATCACCATGGTCTAAGGCTGGACTTCAACAGCAACAAAATACCAAAAAGCATACTAACACATGGAAACTACACAACTTTCTCCTTAATGACACATGGGTCATGGAAGAAATAAGGGAAGAAATAACAGACTTCCTGAAATTCAATGAAAATGATGGAAAAACACACCGAAATTTGTGGGACATATTGAAAGCAGTGCTAAGAGGGAAATTCATAGCACTAAGTGCCTTTAAAAAGAAAATGGAATCATCCCACATAAACAACTTAACAACACATCTGTAAGCTCTAGAAAAAAAAGAAGCAGAAACACCCAAGAGAAGTAGACACCTAGAAATAATCAAACTCAGGGCTGAAATCAATAAATTAGAAACAAAGAGAACAATCCAAAGAATCAACAAAACCAAGAGCTGATTCTTTGAGAAAATTAACAAGATAGACAAACCATTAGCCAATCTAACTAAAAGACAGAGAAACACTACACAAATTAACAAAATCAGAAACGAAAAGGGTGACATAACAACAGACACCAAAGAAATACAAAGAATTGTAAGAATCTACTTTAAAGGCATTTATGCCACAAAATTTAAAAACTCAAGGGATATGGACAAATTTCTCTATCGATTCCATTTGCCAAAATTGAACCAAGACCAGATAAACAAATTAAACAGCTCTATTTTGCCTATAGAAATAGAAGCAACCATTGATAGTCTCCCAACCAAAAAAGCCCAGGGCCGGATGGTTTCAGGGCAGAATTCTACCAGTCCTTCAAAGAGGAATTAATACTGATACTATTGAAGCAATTCTGAAAGATAGAAATGGACGGAATATTGCCAAATTTCTCCTATGAGGCCACAGTCACATTGATACTTAAACCTCACAAAGACCCAACAAAAAAAGAGAATTTCAGACCAATTTCTCTTATGAACATTGATGCAAAAATACTCAAAAAAATTCTTGCAAAGCGAATACAACAGCATATCAAAGACATCATTCACCATGACCAGTTAGGATTTATTCTAGGCATGCAGGGATGGTTTAACATACAGAAATCTATCAATGTAATCCATCATATAAACAAACTGAAAGAGAAAAACCACATGATCATCTCTTTAGATGCAGAAAAAATATTTGACAAAATCCAACACCTATTTATGTTTAAAGTTCTGGAGAGATCGGGAATACAAGGCACTTATCTAAACATAATAAAGGCTATATACAGCAAACCAACAGCCAACATTAAATTAAATGGAGAGATACTCAAGGAAATCCCTCTAAAATCGGGAACCAGTCAAGGCTGCCCTCTGTCCCCATATCTCTTCAATATAGTTCTTGAAGTTCTAGCCAGAACAATAAGACAGCAAAAGGAGATCAAGGGGATCCAAATGGGAAAGGAAGAAGTCAAATTATCCTTATTTGCAGATGATATGATAGTGTATATAAGTGACCCCCAAAATTCCACCAGAGAACTCCTAAAGCTGATAAACACCTTCAGCAAATTGGCAGGATACAAAATAAACTCAAGAATGTCAGTAGCCTTCCTGTACACAAATGACAAACAGGCAGAGGAAGAAATTAGAAAAACTACTCCCTTCACAATAGCCACAAACAATATAAAATATCTAGGAGTAACTCTAACCAAGCAAGTGAAGGATTTATTCGAAAAAAATTCAAACCTCTGGAGAAAGAGATTGAAGATGACATCAGAACATGGAGGGATTTACCTTGTTCGTGGATCAGGAGAATCAACATATTAAAAATGGCCATCTTACCAAAAGCAATTTACAGATTCAAAGCAATCCCTCTCAAAATACCTACAAAATATTTTGAAGATATTGAAAGATCAATTCCCAAATTCATATGGAGAAATAAAAAACGCAGAATAGCAAAAACATTCCTATACAATAAAAGATCCTCCAGAGGAATCTCCATACCTGATCTCAAGGTGTACTACAGAGTAACAGTAATTAAAACAGCATGGTACTGGCATAGCAATAGACTGGTGGATCAAGGAATCGAATTGAATACTCAGAGGTGAATTCACATACATTTGCTCACTTGATTTTTGACAAAGAAGCCAATTATATTCAATGGAAAAATGATAGCATCTTCAACAAATGGTGCTGGTCTAACTGGATGTCTACATGTATAAAAATGCAATTAGACACTTATTTGTCACCATGCACAAAACTCACGTCTAAGTGCATTAAAGACCTCAAATTAAAACCAGAGACATTAATTCATACAGAGGAAAAAGTGGGGAAGAGCCTGGGACATAAAGGCACAGGAACCAACTTCCTGAACAGCACACCAACAGCCCAGGCCTTAATGTCAACAATTAATGAATGGGACTTCATGAGGCTGAGAAGCTTCTGTAAGGCAGGAGACACTGTGAAGAGAACAAAGTGACAGCCTACAGACTGGGAAAAGATCTTCACCAATCCTTCATCTGACAAAAGTTTAATATCCAACATATATAAAGAACTCAAGAAATTAAACACCACAAAACCAAACAACCCAATTGCGAAATGGGGCTTGGAACTTAACAGAGAATTCTCAACAGAGGAATATCAAATGGCTGAGAAACACTTAAAGAAATGCTCGTCCTCGTTAGTCGTCAGAGAAATGCAAATCAAAACGACAATGAGATTCCATCTTACACCCATCAGAATGGCTAAGATCAAAAACTCAAATGACATCACATGTTGGCGAGGATGTGGAGAGAGAGGAACATTCCTTCATTGCTGGTGGGAATGCAAACTAGTACAACCACTTTGGAAATCTATCTAGCACTTTCACAGAAAAATGGGAATAGGGCTTCTTCAAGACCCAGCTATCCCACTCCTTATAATATACCCAGAAAATGCCCTACCACACAACAGGGACATATGCTCAACTATGTTCATAGCTGCTTTATACATAATAGCCAGAACACGGAAACTGCCTAAGTGTCCCTCAGTAGAAGAATGGACTAAGAATCTATGGTATATTTACACTATGGAATACTTCTCAACTATTAAAAATAACGAATTCCCGAAATTTGTGGACAAATGGATTGATCTAGAAATTATTATAATGAGTGAGTTCACCCAGAAACAAAAAGAGACAAATGGTATATACTCACTAATATCAAAACACTAGTCCAAGGGATACATACCATGAAAACTTTACTTTCCAAGAAAGTGGGTCACAGGAGAGGACATCCTATTGAGACTTTAGCTGAGAGGAGCATGGAAAAGTGGGGAAATGGTAGGACCCGCAGGGTCCTGGAAACCTCCAAGAAGAACTTTATGACAGGCAGATCAGGGTCCTGGGATCCTCCTCAATCTAAGGCACCAGGCAAGGAGAATATAGGCAGTAAGCTTCGAACCCCTACCAAGACCTAGCTGACGAACAGGATATTCTCCACCGTTGAGTGGAGAGTGAGATCTGACTCTCCCACGAACTCTGGTGCCCCTTTTCTGACCATGTCCCCTGGATAGAGAGACCTGGTGGCACTCAGAGGAAGGATAGCAAGTTACCAAGAAGAGACCCGGTATTCTAAGAGCATATATAGGAGGAGGAGGTCTCCCTCAATCACAGACATAGGGGAGGGGAGAAGGGGGGAAGTGGGAGGGAGGGGAGAATGGGAGGAAACAGAGGAATGGCTAACAATCAAGATGTAATATGAATAAATTAATAAAAAAAAAGAACTAGAAGATGAAAATGTGCATCCCTAATGGAAAAAGATATGAAACAGAAACACAATACAACAAGATACCCAGGTACAAGATGCCTGTGGTATACATAAACTCTAAAATAAAATGGAAGCTTATAAAAAGTTTACTTAAATCTTAATGCCTTTTCTTTTCTTCAGGGCAATGAACTTGTACCTAAAATGGGAAGCATTTTCTCAGAAAATGGGTGGTGGCCTGGCCTTTATATTAGGTCCCATAGAGCCTATAGAAGTATATTTAAAACTATGCAATCTTGTTTTGATTTCAATATGATGATAACTTTATGTTCATTGTTAATGATGATGTTTTATATTTCCTGTTTGAAAAAGGTCAAAATGCCAAAAAAAAAAAAAAAAAAAAAAAAAGAGCCAGTGGTGGTGCATGCCTTTAATCCCAGCACTTAGGACGCAGAAGCAGGCAGAACGCAGTGAGTTTGAGGCCAGCCTGGTATACAAAGCAAGTCCATGAGAGCAAAGGCTACACAGAGAAACCTTGTCTCAAAAAACCAAAAAAAAAAAAAAAAAAAAAAAAAAAAAGAGGTCAAAATAAAACAGACCTGGATAAAGGAGAGATGTCTAACTTAAATCGGTCTATGTTTACATGTATTCAAAGTGCAGAATGAGTAGTTAACTTACATTGCTAATCCCACCACATGGGAATAACTATGAGACTGGCTGAGATAGGAATGCCTATGCATAGCCAAAGCTTCCTGTTGGCTACAGAATCCCCATGATTTATTATTAGATGTCATTTTTCATATGGCATGAATGAAGATTTACTGGTGTCTTTCTTCTGCTCACCCAAAGAGCAATGAGCTAGCCTTAATTGTTCTGTTTACCCTGCAAACCTCATATATTTATAGTTTTAGTATTGTATAATGTTTATGAGAAATTATGTTTTCAGAATTAAATAACAGAACCTGGATCAGACCTGACAGGATTCATTCCTCTAGCATGATTAGACTCTGCCATCCTGCATCCTTCATGTTCCAGCCCAAATTGCTTCAGTTGATGTTCCTCATCAGAAACGGACAGCTTCAAAAAATGCCCCTGATCCAAATTGGTTCAACATTTCAGACTATCTCACACAGGACTTATATTAAACCTGTAATTTCTCAACATTTATAGATTGTACCACAAGCACTATTCCTAACTTGTTCAACCATTTTTGTTTTTTTACAACTATTTTGGCCCCTACATAGGTATTATTCACCCCAAAGCACCCTGAAGAAACGTTAAGAGAAAGATGCCCCATTTCCCTTAAGTAGGGATTAGGTAGGTATTTGTTTGCTTTCTTGGGCTATCAATATTTATTGTCATTGTATGTTCTTTTTGTTATTATTGATCTTATCTAGAGAGAAAAATGAAGTTAGAGTCAGTGATTTCTGCATTTTCTTTAATCTTTCTTTGTTAAGTATGGAGATAGGGGTTGAACAGAAAGAAAGGAGAATATTAAAATATGTAGGGATGATAGGATAAAAAGTAGATTATTGAATCTACTCCTCAATTTAAGGCCTTAATTGTTACTCACATGTAAGGATAGTTTTAATTCATTCATATAGTATTTTGTATATTGATGAAAAATAAGTTTAATTTTGATACACTGAAACAGAACTAAATTTACTATTATACTTCACAAATTTTATTTCTACTCTAATATGAAGTATTGTAGGCATACGTCTCAATGGTTTAATTCTAATACTTTGACAGTGCTATTGCAGGTTGTTTAGGAAAAAGAAACTTATGATACTCCTCACGGAAACTGGAAATAGTCACTTCAAAAAGGCCCAATGAACCATACCATACAGAACATCAAACAAGAGGGACATACTGGACCAAGGATATCAACAGAGAGATGGAGACTTTAATATATGTATAACTTTAAATGAAAAATACTATGACTGAATTCATAATGCCCTACGGTGTTACAATAACTGTCTTCATTTACAAATGAAAGAAACAGTGAAGACAAGTAAATTGAAGCTATTGGTTTAAAAAAGCAAAAATAAAGAAAATTGAAGAAATCCTAAAGGACTCAGAAATCAACATCAAATTGATCAATATGTCTACTATAGGAATGTTCCAGAGGAGGCTGACAGAGGGAAAAAGAAGAGAGATTTTGGAAGAAATAATAACCAAGTTCCTTCCAAAGTTGGAAGGAAAAGATATACTTAGAATCAAAAATCTCCAGAGAATCCAACTAGGCTGACTTCTAAGAAACTGTACCCTAACTATCAAAAGACATGAGAAAGGTGACTGATAAAGGCAAGGGAACTTTCATAAGATCATTAGTTAGTTTTTTTATTTTTTTTATCCCACTTTGGACACTTCCCTATAGTATCAAACTACCCATTTTTAGCATGGATATCTTCACATTAATTAACAGAGTCCAGAAAGTCCCCTGTATCTTCTGATGAGACTCCTAGGAGAAAGAGACAGGGAAACTGAAGTGGTTACCTCATAACCAGGCAGGATGCCCAGTGGAGAAAGGCGGGCACCAAAGCATCTTGCTTGCTGCGTACTGGAAGTAAAGGTGGGTGCTACCATTGCCTAGCAACAAACCTCATTTTTTAAATAAGGAAAAATTAATTGACATAAGGTAATTTCTTGTAAGCAATCATTATTTTTTTAGAACAAATTTTAAATAGACATGTTATTTTTTTACTGATTTTCTCACAGCTTTCTCTATCTTTTCACTCATTATTTACACATCTAATACATTTCCTCTTTTATTTTTATTATAATAATGCACTATCTTTCATATAAAACTCAATGAATCCTATAGTCACATGAGAACCTCAATTAACAGTGAATTTCCTAAGGATAAGCTATATATTCCTATGTATAATTATGTCCCGAATAGGTGATAAAGATAGATAGATTGTTCATAGATAGATAGACAGATAGTTAGATCATACATACATACATACAATGAAAGATACATAAATATATAGATGATTGAAAGACAAACAGATGGTAGATGACATAAAAGATTATAAATGATGTAGGTAGCTATGTAAAAGTTATTTATATAGGTAGATATGTGAGAGAAGAGTAGAGAGAAGATAGATACCTAGGAATATAGTTATAGATAGATGATAGAGTGATATGAGATATTGACAGATGACAGAAAGAAAGGTGAATTGATGATGAAAGATAGAAATCTAAGTAATAAAGAGTAAAATAGATGATAATAGTTAGATTAGATAGGTATATAGGTATATAAATAGAATATAGATATATGATAAGTGAGAATCCGATAGGTAGATATATTATATCCAAGGATAAAAGATAAAATACTAGATTTCTAGGTACATTCACACATAGATAGATATTAAGTAGAATATTTATCTATCTATCTATCTATCTATCTATCTATACAGTATATTTATAGCACAAAGAAGACAATAGCAAATTACAAATTGTATATATGTATATATATATCTTATATCAATAAATTAATAATATATATGAGAGAATGTTTGTAAGCAACCATGAATAATAGTTGAAGCTGCTATGGTTTTCTACTAAATCAACGCTTCAAATCCCTGCACAGATATGTCAGATGTTTGGCTCTGATTATAAGTCATTATACAGATTTATAGCTCATAATGTATCTTGAGTGGGCAAGTACTATAAAGCTGAAAATTTGGTGGGAAGAAACTGTTCTTTAAATTTTGAGAAATTCTTTTTTTCACAACATAAGACAATTAAATGAAAATTAAACTCATCAAACATGATATATAACTGAAGAGCAAACTTATGACATGCCTAAAATAATATAAAGTGAACAATATAAAGCTGTATCAAAGGATGTAGCTAACTTGTTAGAAGGATTGCCTATCATACAATTAGCCCTAGATCAACACACCTATAATATCAGCACTGAGGAGGTGCCTACAGTAGGATCAGATATTTAAGGTCATCATTGGTATAAATTGAGGATGAAGCCAGCTAGGGCTATATGAGAGTCTCTGTCAAAAAAACTAAGAAGTCAAGAAGAATAAATAACTAATTCAAGCAGGTCACAGAGCCATCCCACTTCACAGGGGCAGGCTGGGGGAGTATTTGTACTGCATGTCTACTCAGCAGAAGCATATTGACCTTACAGTATATTGATTTTCACATATGAAAATTGACTTTCTGAAAGAAACTTGCATTATTTTTTTAAATTTTATTAATTCATTCATATTACATCTCAATGGTTATCCCCTCCCTTGTATCCTCCCATTTCTCCCTCCCTCCTATTTTCCCCTTCTCCCCTCCCCTATGACTGTGATAGAGGGGGACTTCCTCCCCCTGTATATGCTCATAGGGTGTCAAGTCTCTTCTTGGTAGCCTGCTATCCTTCCTCTGAGTGCCACCAGGTCTCCCCATTCAGGGGACTTGGTAAAAGATAAATGAAAGAGTAAGCATATCAGTAGTAGGGCACCTGTCTGACTCGGAACCTTGATGAACAGGGTTCAGTTCTTGTCACTAAAAACGTGGTAGAAGAATGAGGGAAGGCCAATAACTACATGACTATACACACAACCTTTGTTTCCAAAACATTAAGTGATTAGCCATCATTTCCTTAATCTAATCAATATTAAAATGTCATTGTCTAGAACTGGATCACATATATTGCTACAATATTTCTAAAGGATATTGAATATCTTTAAAAAATTTTAAGATATCTACTTATGGTTTTCCACAAACCTAGGGATATGCAGGCATGTTTATCAAACCTTTGCAGTCATATTAATCTTCTTCTACACCTTTATTTCTGTTGTTGTGGTAAAATATACTGACAAAAATAAACATATGGGGAAAGGTCTTCTTTTACCTAATAATTCTAGGTCACAGCACAGTGGCAGGCATTTGAAATAATGGAATATACCTCATTCACATTCAAGAATAAACAAAAGTGCATGCAGTTATGGCTCATGCTCAACCTCTTTTATCTACTTTTATGCAATATAGAACACAGAACCAAGGGATGATGTCACTCACTTTCAAGTACGATCATTCTACATTAAAAGTAGGCAATTAGTACAATTACCCATAGACATGCCCACAAGAAAATTTAACGTAGGCAGTTCATCACTAAGACTCAATTTCCAGGTGATTCTAGTATTGAAAAAGTTGGCAATTGAAACTCAACCTCACATGTAAAATATTCAATGGTAAGTGAAGGAGTTATTTGAAAACTATTAAGAGAGTGTCACTGACTATGGCAATTTATAATAAATGAACACAGTTTAAAAGGTGTACTTATTATTTAAGGATAACATATTTAAGACATGCAACCAAAGCAATGGACTTTTAGTGATAATATGTTGCCAATGTTGACACTTGTTGCAAAAAAGTAATAATCATTTTGTATGATGATTTTTCTAATTAGTGCTTAGTCCATTGCTAGAACATGTATATATACCACATGAGTAGAAATGCTTTTGGATAGTGTCACAGGATAATCTTCTATATCTTAGCTAAGTTACTTCTCTAAATAATCCAAAATTTGATCTTTAGCATTTAAAAAAGAATGTTGTCACACTATCACTTACCAATGACTTATATTGAATAGAATAATTAGTTCTGTCCAGAATTTTCAGGAAAGGCCTATTTCTTAAACTGTATGTGAATGGAAAGGGCATAATGTTCTTTTTCAGTTGGTCCAATGCCATTTCTATTGCACCCATGCTCTAATAACTGTTGAAGGTGTTCTACTGAATATCATCTCTGGCAATACACTAGTGACAAAGAAGTGAAAAGACAATTGAGTTAAAAAAAATCACTGAATAAGAAAAAATTGATGTGTAGCTTTTAAAAATTCACAGAAGCACAAAATATATTTTATTCTTTTCCTAAATTGCAACTTTGAGCTACATAAAAATAGCTAAATAACATCAAGTATACATATTTGTCCTTCATCCTCTCCTTTCTCAGCTATAATCCAAAAATATATTTACTTCCTGAATATTCATGAAAGAACAGATGATCTGACACTTACCAAGATCTTAAACTTTTTTTTTCTATTGCTGTGTTCACAACTCCTGGACATCTTCTTTCATATTTATTTATTTAATCTAAAGCAACCTGTGTCTAATAGAGTATTTGATTACATCAGGATAAATCATTAAATGTTGGTTGTTATTGACATCAAGCAGTTACTTCTAAAACTGTCCCATGCAGGAAAATGAGTGTTAATGTTTAATTTTAAATAAGGGGAGATTTACATGAAGAAATTATTTCATATAATGACAATTTATTGCCAATCATGTACTGTGAATTCTTCAGAATGATAGAACCAATAAGTGAGTTTTTTTTTTATTTCTCCATTTCTTTCTTTTTGATAAAGGGTGTTGGTTATTTTCATAGTTAGCTATCTACCTATTTACTTATGTGTATTTGAAAGAGTGTGAATGTCTGTGGATATGGTATGTATGGTATATGAATATGTGTATGGTATATGTAGACATATGTGGCATTCCATATACCTTTTGCTTTCTTAAAGGACAGAGACTATCTAGTATCCTGTTCTATATTCTGGTGTGTTTGTTTTAAATAAAGTCTTTGACTATTTCTGAGGCTATACAGGAGGACCATAAACTTGAATGATCCTCCTGCCTCCACCTTCTAAAATTACTTTAACTACCCAGATTTTTACATTGGTGTTGAGATATGAAATCAGAACACTTTCCCTGCCTACAGAACATACTGGGCTATTGTACCATTCCTCTAGGCTCCTGGAAAGGCTTTTGACTGACATGATTTATAGTAGTTCGCTAGAGTATGGTATGGGAGAAGGAAAGAGAACAGATTGTCAAGGAGGGCTGGGAAAGGGAGAGAATTAAATCAGGAGGGTTCAGATAGGTAGAGAGATGAGATGCAGGTAAAGAGTGCAGGCAAATGGTTGCATTTGGCAGGCTTTTGGGGGTGGAATGGAAATCTAGTGTAGGATAAACTTCATGGAATCTATGAAGACGATCCTAATGAGGATTCAAAGCAGAGGGGGAGCACATAGTCTGTTCTGGCTATCTTCTGTTCCTAAGCAAGGCCTCCACTGATGGGAATGAATTGTTTTCAATTGACATGTTGGCCAAGGAATTCCCATGGATAACCACAAACAACCTTGGTTATTGTTATCACAAAGGATTGTTCTCTCCAAACTGACAATAGGGCCCCACTGCCTGTGAAAACATTCATAAAACTCACTAAATATGACGATGTAAAGATAGTGCCTACATTGAGGTTTCACTGCTTTGTTCTAGTCTTTTTGGTGTGGCAAGGTACACTACAGGCTACAAAACCAGAAAATCTTGATGGAGTAGATATAATCCTGCCATGTGTAGGGACGAGATTTTTCCTAGTTGAAAAATATTCTTTAAAGACAATGGGAGAGTAAAAATATCCCCAACAAACAAAGATCATCCAGTTTTTTATCACTTCACATGGCTTGGCTGTTCATTGCTGTGCTTCTAGATGCTCCTAGACAGAAATGCTCGAGAGACTGCTTGGAGTATCTTGCTGCTGCGGATATAATCGTTTTTGATGAATTGCTGGTGTGGTGGAATCCTGAAGATGAAAAGTAAAATCACACTAAGGACCTGAGTCCAAAATAGTCCAGGTCTCCTGTCACTATTAACCCTCTTTCTCTTCTCTCTGGGGTAGATGAATTGCAAGTGATCTAGAGACTTTAAAGAACCCCAAGTACAGTAGATTTTAAAAGATCAAAGCTTAGTATTTGAAATGAGCATAATTTGCATCAATATACAAATTTCAATACCACTGAATTAAAAAATAACCTTATTTGTGAGTAACAATTAAGACTTGAAAATGAAGAGTAGATTCAATAATCTCCCTTTTGCTCCATATTCCCTCTACATTTCTATATCCCCCTTTCTTTCTTTTTAGCTCCCATCTCCTTACACACAAAAGAAAGATAAAGGAGAAGATAGAAGTCATTGAGTCCAACCTAGTTTCCTTTCATCGTTTCTTCCACAGACAGTATTCTGCCTAGAAATAGGCAAGTTCAGATGCAGGCAGAGCTGATGACTGAATTCTGCCAAGACAAGGTAATCAATTCCTCAATAGTTCCTGACTTGCAAATATTTTTGTCCTATATATTGAGCCAGAAGGCTGAAGAAGATACTCCAACGTAATAAGAGAGTATTGGCTGACTGTACATATAGTAAACTGTCTCAGTACTTTTTATTTTGGAAGTTGCTAATCTGCATTTCTGGTTGACTCAGGAATTATTTTCTATTCCTTTCAAATCTCCTAAGGAGTTGAAGACCAGATAGTCTAGTCCTTCAATTAAGCTTAATAGGTTAGGGGTTAAAACATTTTTTTTTGATCAAGATAGATGTATTAAGTTAATAGTGATGCGATACGATAGATATAGATCTTCATTCAGAAACTTAGATCCAACAAGATAGTAAAGATATTTATTTCAAGTTTGCCAAATACAAATAAACCAATCACTATGAATGTAACATTTATCTAGTTACTGATTGTCTTGGAGTTCTTCCTGCTGTATGTAGTTTATTTTCTTCATGTTTAATAATATAAATGGATACATTAAAAAAGAAACATAAAAATTGTGGGAAATAAAAGAAATAAAAAGATCAAAGCCTACATCTGGATAACAATCAATCCAGAAAACCTTTAACTTACAATCTGTCCTGCCTGTAAATTATTCTAGGGCAATGATGGCACAGAACTGTTAGATATATCCAAACAACATATTTTGTGACTTAAGGTCCATTTCATGAGATAGAATCATATCATACACTACTAGTATAAACAAGAAGTGACTAACTGAAACAGAAACAGGGTATAACCAAATATTACTGGTCAAAAGAGGTATCAATAAAATGATTCCTCATTATATTCTAACAATACCATAGATCAGTGCCTTATACAGTCCTCTGAGAGGCTTCTTTTTCCAGGAGATAGGAATAGATGCAGAATTCCATAGCCAAATATCTTGAAGAGGGAAAGTGGTAGAGAGAAAGATTGAGAGTCCAAATAGTTTTGTAATAAATCATTCACCTCAGAATTCAGGGAATGCCAATGAGAGTATAATAAACAGGGACCATGGAGAGCAAGGCCCTCTAAATCAGCTAAGCAAGATGCATATGATCTCACAGACACTGAAGCATCAAAGACAGGGACAACACAGGTACTGAGTGTGTGTGTGTATATGTGTGTGTGTGTGTTTGTATGTGTGTATTATATATATACATATATATGTGTGTATATGTATATATATTATATTATATATCTATATCATATACATATATATTCACTTATAAACTGATGCAATGTTTAACGATGAGACTGAGTGTGTCTCTAACTTTTGTACCAGCTCTTGAAACTCTTTTTCTCCTGTTGGATTACCATGTCCTAATTCAACATGATGTTTTGTGTTTTGTCTTAATATATTTTCTTTTTTCATGGTTGGTTGTTATCACTTTGAAGCCTGCTCTTATGTTCCTCTTCATCCCACTGAGACATATACTACTCTAAGGCAAGAAGCATTTTTGTTTTTCTGGGTGTACATGGGTTTGTTTGTTTGTTTTTTGAGACAAGTGTTTTTTCTCTGTGTTGCCTTGTCCGTCCTGGGATATAACAGGCATGAACATTTTAATTAGTAATTATGAATAATATCTAAAATACAAAAAAAGGCTATCTGCTTGAGCACAGGGATGTACCATTTGGCTATGTCCCATAGACAAATCAGACCACACATTCCTGCAGCTACATCTGGGAAAGACAGTTAAGAAACAATCTCTGCTGTGACTTAATAGCTCTCAATTTATGATACCCATCTCTTCCATACTCTGTCATGTACACATGGTGAACTAAGTCATGTGATATAAGGTTTCCCATCAAATCTAAAATGTAATAAATAGGTTATAACTTTCTTTTGTTCTGGGATCTGCTTTAAGACACCTCAGAGAGATTGCAGAAGAGATTCTATGAAGGGAGATCACTGATGTGTCTACACTGGCATCCCTGCTGCAACAACTCTCATGTTACCCCCAACACACACATCCATATTCCTACTCTAATTAGGCTCCTCTGCTGGCTTTATAGAAAATACTATTCAAGGTCTCAACATGTTTAGATCTCCATTAATTTTATTGCTTCTATCAAATGTTTTCCCTCTTACCTCAAGGACCAATTATAAATAAAGCTCAGTAAGAATAACTGTGTGAGATTTTTTTGTAGACTGACAGTTGGGAGCCTATACTTACTTTATTTCACACTATCCTCCTCACATGGGCTGGTTCTGGGGATCAAACTCAAATCTCCATGCCTGCATAGCAAGCACCTAAGCAACTGTATAGACACACTTTTCAGTACAGATTGTATATATATGACATCTTTATCAAGGAATGTTCTCTTGTGCTCAAGACACAGTATAAATTGAGGATTTCCCAATAGCCCTTGACACATTTGGTGACACTCAACGGGATGGGGGAGTATGATACTCACCTCTGTAAACTTTTGGTCTAGCAGCCTCATGTATTTAACTTGTAAATTCAGTAAGTTCAAAAGTAATTCAGGGTTGAATTTCTGAGGAGTGAGTTTCTTTCTTTAGACATGAGAAAGTTGGGTTCTATTTTCAACACGTCTATCAACAAAGCTTCTTGAAATCCAGCTTCACAACACTATTTCAAGTGTGATTTGAGTTTAAGTTCTGAGAAGACAAACACAGCACTGTATTCCAGTTCACACAATTTTGTATTCATCAGCCAACGCTACTGCTCTTCAATTTGCCTTTGGATAAACTGTAAATTCCAGCTCCGTGCTGTTTTTAAAAAGGAAAACAGGGGGCTCCAACAAGAACTGGAAATATAGAAGAAGCCTGTGAACAGGTCTACCAATATAAATTTTAGAATTATAGTAATAGGATACATCTGGTTTATCGTCTCCAGTGAGAATGATCTTCTAGTACTATTTAATCCAAAGGAGTGTACCATTACACCTCTGCTTCCTCATGGCTACCAAGAATGCTGAAATCAAATAAATATACAAGGTAGAGAAATGGAGACCTGGAGAAAAGCTGAAAAGACCAACTGTAGTGCATTTGTGTGAGGTATAAAAAGTAATTAATCGTAAATGAGGCTATATAGTGAATGTATAGTACTTGAAGATTTTCAAAATGATGCATAATAAGCTACAAGCATGTACTTGCTGTGATCACTCATCTCTGCATCTCTCCTTTTGCTTATTTCCCACAAAATATATAATTCTAAGAATATTTCACAATTTAATGATTTACCAAGAAGTAGTATTTATTTTTGTGTAGTCCCTTGGGCTCTTGAACTATTTTTTCCTGAGCATTGTTATCTGAAGTCTGATAACACTACATAGTGAAGAAATAACTACTACAGAAATGAGAAATATTTTACTCAACACTGAAAATTAAGATGTAGTAATAAGTTATATATTCCCAGTTATATTTGACCATACCTTTATTCATTGATTTTTTCAGTAGGTTATAGATGAATAGATATATAGAGCTTATAAGAAATGGATTGACATTAGGTAACAAATACAGAATGACTGATTTCACTTTTCCTTTCCTCTAATCACTATGAAAACCAGTTGTGTTGATAATAATGTATCTATGTATTTGGATTTTTAATGTTTTTATATTACATTTTATATGTAATCTTTTTCAAAGTTCACTCTTTGATTATTCTGTTCATTTAAACAGTGCATTTGGATCACTATGACCCCAAATACTCTCTACTCTTTCAACCACCCATTTTAGTCACCACCCTTTTCTCTACAATTTCATTTCATGCATGTTTTGAAATGCATCTGTTTATCCAGGATTATCTACATAGCCATAACTTTATAGGTAAAATTTTAATAGGCTCTTGTTTTAATAAAACCTGTGCTCCAGAAAATCCATCAGTAGAGAATATAGAGTTGAAAAAGAATTGACAATGGGCCTTAAGGTCAACAATTAATCAAATGGACTTCATGAGGCTGAGAAGCTCCTGTAAAGCAGGAGACAGTCAAAAGAACAAAGCAACAGCCTATAAACTGGGAAAATATCTTCACCAACCCTATATCCAACAAAGTTCTAATATTTAAAATATATAAAAAACTCAAGAAATTAAACACCACCAAACCAAATAAGCCAATTGAGAAATGAGGCTCAGAACTAAACAGAGAATTCTCAACAGAGGAATATCAATTTTCTGAGAAACATGTAAAGAAATGCTCAACCTCCTTAGTCATCAGGGAAATGAAAATCGAAACAACTCTGAGATTCCATGTTATACCCATCAGAATGGCTAAGATAAAAAATTCAAGTGACATCACATGCTGGTGAGGATGTGGAGAGAGAGAGGAACATTCCTTCATTGCTGATGGGAATGCAAACTTGTACGGGCACTTTGGAAATGGATCTGGCACTATCTCAGAAAACTGTGAATAAGGCTTCCTCAAGATCCAGCTATTCTACTCCTTGGAATATACCCAGAATATGCTCCACCACACAATAAAGACATATGCTCAACCATGTTCATAACAGATTTATTCATAATAGCCAGAACATGGAAACAGCCTTAGTGCCCCTCAGTAGAAGAATGGATGAAGAAGCTGTGGTACATTTACACTATGGAATAGTACTCAGCTATTAAAAACAAGGAATTCCTGAAATTTGGTAACAAATGGATTGAACTAGAAATTATCATAATGAGTGAGTTAACTCAGAAGGGAAAGTGTCAATTTGTACATACTCACTTATATCTGGATGTGGAGAAAGAGGAACACTTCTTCATTGCTGGTGAGAATCCAAATTTGTACAACCACTTTGGATATCTACCTGGCACTTTCTCAGGAAACTGAGAATAGGGCTTCTTCAAGATATAGCTATTTCACTCCTTGGAATATACCCAGAAAATGTTCCAGCATAGAACAAGAACATTTGGTCAATCATGTTCATAGCAGCATTATCCATAATAGCCAAAACCTGGAAACAGCCTAAATGTCCCTCAGTTGAAGAATGGATCAAGAAACTGGTCATTTACACTATGTAATACTATTCAGCTATTAAAAACAATGAAATCCAAAAATTTGTGGACAAGTGGATAGGACTAGAAATGATCATTTTGAGTGAGTTAACCCAGAAGTAGAAAGACTCACATGGTATATACTCACTTATAATTGTGCACTAGCCCAAGAGGCACATCCCACAAAAGTCTTCAATTACCAGGAGATTGGGATATGTGAGGACGTCCTACTGAGACTCTAGGTAAGAGAAATATAGGAGTTGGGGAAATAGATGGACCCAGAAAATCTTAGAAACCTGCAGAAGAACATTGTGATGCACAAATCGATGCCCAGGGGGCTCTGTTCAAACTTTTGCACTGACCAACGCCAATACAATAGTAAGCATTGAACGCCTACTCTGATCTATCCAATTGACAGGGCACTCTACACAGTTATGTGGAGAGTGGGAACTGACTTTGACATGAACATTTATGCTCCATATTTGATCACTTCCCATTGTTGGAGAGGCCTAGTGGCACTCAAAGAAAGAATAAGCAGGCTACCAAGATGAGACTTGATAACCTATGACAGTATAGTGAGGGAGGAAGTCCCACTCAGTCATAGACCAAAGAGAGGGGAATAGAGTGAAAGAGGGAGGCAAGGAAGAATGGGAGGATATAGTCACGGGATAACAATTGAGTTGCCATCTGAATAAATTAATAAATTTAAATAAAAAAATTTTAAAAATTGACAATAGATCTTTTTCTGCCTCAGGTCTTAGGCCATGAAACTTTACTCAATCTCCAGGAACAGCAATCACATTAACAATAACTCTCTGAGTTCATCTATGCAAGGTTTTGTCCTAATCTCATATTTCACACTTGGGAGGATACTTGCTTATGACTAGTAATAATGGCAGCAGGAAAACAATTAATAGTGAGTAAATGAGCTAACTTTTTGTACCATAAACTAACAACAATTTATTGAGTACATTCCAAGTGGGAGGAGGATGGAGCAACTAGAGCACTATCTGTAGCATCCAGTGAAAAATGGGAATGTGAATCCCAAGTTAGGAAAATAAATTAAGGCATATTTTCTAGTATAATGCTTTACTATGGTTCAGGTGATAAAAGCATGTATTGTTTGGCAAGTAATTTCCAAATGTGCAAATAGGGGCAATGCAAATAAGTGTTATATAAATAACATCCATGTAAATCATGGCTGTTAAAATAAAAGAAGTCATGGCTATTGTGCATTTGCTTCCAGAGTGCAGTTGAGTCAAATTGTAGCTTTTTGCAAATAATAGTTTTCAATTCCTGAACAAAGTAAGCAGTTTCACTTTCTGGTCTCTTTGCAATGGTCTTCCTTAAGAAGACAAATCTCAATGCTCAAGTAGCTCTGTACCAACAAAGGGAAAAGTAAGTGGTCCATATGAAACATGAGAACAATCCGATATTTCCAGTGCCATATCTTCTTTTAAAATAAGTACAGATGGGAGGAGACAAGATGGCAGGGAGCAGCATGGAGCTTGTTTAGAAGCTCCAGTAAATGATTCAGGGAATTGCATAGAATTCTTAACCAGGAACACCAAGCTCCCCACCCAACTACAGGGGGAGTACTCCAAAGTTCGAAAGGATCAAAATGCAGAAAACTTGCTTACCCCTGCACACAGGAGGAGCGTGGATGTTCTCGGACTAGAGCAGCAGTGGCTGCGGCTGGGGTTTGAAGCTGGGAACCCTCCGGCAGAGGCAATTGGCATGGTGACAAGTGGGAATTGCTGTGGGAGAGGTGACTCTGTACAAGATTTTGGACTCGCAACTCTAGCTGAACTTGGCATGTGGCTCATGCCCTGAGACCCAAATTGTACTCAGTACATGGTTCAACACATGAGACCCTAGCAGAGTTAAGCACACAGTTCATACACTTAGACTCTAGTTGAGATCAGTGCACCGTCCCAGCCCTGAGACACTGGTTAGACTTGGCACATGGTTTGGGTCCAGAGTCCCTAACTGAATTTGGCATGTGGTTTGGATACAGAGACCCTGGCTGAACTTGGTGTGTAGTTTGGACCCAGAGACTCTAGCTGAGCTTGGCAGGCACTTTGGGCCCTGAGACTTTAGCTGAACTCAGCGATCTCAGTGTGCAGTTTGGGCCTGAGACCCTGGTTGGACTCAGCACTAACTGTACTAAATGGGTGGATTGGGCCTGCGACCTGCTTGGGTCCACAGACATGAACTGGACTCAGTGTGTGTGTGCAGTTTGGGCCCTGTGACACTAATCTAGACTCTGTGAGCAGACTAGGTCCCAAAACGCTCCCAGGAAAAACAGACCAGTGGAGTATCACAGCTCTGGAACAAAGGAAATCTAAGAGACAGGGAGTTGAGTGGATATCAGATGCCATCTGCATGACCCGCTTTAGTACCTGAAAAGCTCTGGTGCCGAAGAGGGATCCACAAGGCTGTGGACAATTTGGCCTCACCCAACACACATTCAGAGACCCAGGACAATTACAGGGGAGCTGCGGATCGCTGGCTGTGAGAAGCCAAAACACAGGACTGACCTCCTGCCATCCAGACCAGTGTAGCATAAGAGCTTCAGACCTATGGAAATCATGAGAAAATGGGTGAATCTAACTTCAGACTCCCTCCGCCCAACTCTGGAACTACCTGCCAAAAATAGAGACAGCAAGATGACTGAAGGACAACGTAAAATCATACATGTATGTGTATATATATATATATATATATATATATATATATATATATATATATATATATATATCTTTTCCAGATTCCAGCTGTCACAAAGAAAACAAGCCAGAGAACTCGAACACAACTGATATACAAGGAAATTACCTCAAATCCTTAGTAATGAGGATGATAATGGAAAAACAAAATTCATAATCAAATGCAGGAAGATTCAGCCAAACAGGTGGAAGACACAAAAGAGGCCTATAGAGAGTAACTGGAAAATATTCAAGAAAATACAAACAACCAGATGAAGGAACGCAATAAAACTGTACAAACTCTGAAGGCCTATAAAGAGGCAATGGAGGAAACTAAGTAATATAAAAACAATCAGGTGAGAGACATCAATAAAACAGTTCATTATCTGAAGATGAAAATGGATTCAATGATAAACACACAGACAGAAGAAAAATGGGAACATGAGAGCTCAAAGAAGAAGGCAAGCAGCACAGAGGCAAGCCTGTCTAACAGAATCCAAGAGATGGAGGAATGAATCTCAGATCTAGAAGACACAATCATAGATCTTGAAACAACCTTTAAAGAAAAGGCCAAATCTGGAAAAATCTTGACACAAAACATCCAAGAAATCAAGGACACCATGAAAAGAAGAAATCTGAGGATAATAGGCATTGAGGAAAGAAAAGATGTCAGACTCCAACGCCCAGAAAACATTCTCAACAGAATCATAGAAGAAAACTTCCCTAATTTAAAGAAAGAGATGCCTAAAACATACAAGAAGGCTACAGAACACCAAATACAATAGACCAGAAGAGAAAAACTTCCCATTACATAATAATCAAAACACCAAATGTACAGAAAAAAAGAAAAAATTTAAAAGCTGCAGGGGAAAAGGGCCAAATAACATTTAATGACAAACCTATCAGAATTTCACCTGACTTCTGAGCAGAGACTATAAAGGCCAGAAGAGCCTGGACAGAGACTTTGCAAGTCCTAAGACCACAGATGTCAGGCCTGATTACTTTACCCAGCAAAACTATCAACAACCATTGATGGAGAAAACAAAATATTCCATGTGAAAAACAAATTCAAACAGTACCTATCCATAAATACAGCCTTGCAGAAGGTACTAGAAGGAAAACTCCATCCCAAAGGCACAACGTACAACTAAAACTACAATGGAAATAGATAACCACACCATCGCAAAAACACAATGACACAAACACGCTACTGGAATTAACATCAAAATTAAGACTCTAAACAGTCACTATTCATTTATATCTCTCAACATCAATGGTCACAATTTTCTAATAAAAAGACACAGACTAAATGATTGGATGCATAAACAAGATCCAACATTCTTCTGCATTCAAGAAGACATCTCTCCCATAAAGATAGACATTACTTCAGGGTAAAATGCTTGAAAACATATTCTAAGCAAATGGTCACAAGAAGCAAGCATGCATAGACATTTTAGTATGTTACAAAATAGACTTTGAACCAAAATTAATCAAAAGGGATGAGGAAAGACACTTCATACTCAATAAAGGTAAAGTCAACCAAGATGACATCACAATTCTGAATATCTATACTGCCAATACTAGGACACTCATGTTTGTAAAAGACCTATAAACAAAGCTCAAACCACACATCAATTCCCACACAATAATAGTGGGAGACTTCAACACCCTACTTCCCTGAAGGATAGGTCACTGAAACGGAAACTAAGCCGAGAAATAATGTCATTAACCAATGACTTGAATCAAATAGATCTAACAGATATCTACAGAACTTTTTACCCAAACAAAAAGGAATATACCTTCTTCTCTGTACCCCATGGAACCTTCTCCAAAATTGATCACATAGTAGGTCACAAAGCAAGCCTCAACAGATATAAGAAGACTGAAATAATACCTAGTATCCAATCAGATCACCATGGTCTTGGACTGCACTTCAAAAACTTCAGAAATAACAAAAATCCTGCACATAAATGGAAACTAAACAACTCTTTACTGAATGACACCTGGGTCAGGAAAGAAATAAAGAAAGAAATTAAGGACCTCCTAAAATTCAATGATAATGAAGGAACAACATACCGATATTCGTGGGATACATTGAAAGCAGGGCTAAGAGGAAAATTCATAGCACTAAGTGCCTTTAAAAAGAAATTGGAAACGTCCCACATAAGCAGCTTAAGGACACAGCTGGAAGCCCTAGGAAAAAAAGAAGCAAAAAAACCCAAAAGGAGTAGATGTCTGGAAATAATCAATCTCAGGGCTAATATTACTAAATTAGAAACAGAGAAAACAGTCCAAAGAATCAACAAAAGCAAGAGCTGGTTCTTTGAGAAAATCAACAAGATATGCAAACTGTTAGCCACACTAAGTAAAAGGCAGTGAGACTCTATTGAAATCAACAAAATCAGAAATGAAAAGGAAGACATAACAACAGACACTGAAGTAAAACAAAGAATCATAAGATCCTACTTCGAAGGCATATATGTCACAAAATTTGAAAATCTAAGGGAAATGGATATTTTTCTTGATCAACTCCACCTGCCAAAATTGTATGAAGAACAGATAAACAAGATAAATAGTCCTATTTCCCCTACAGAAATAGAAGCAATCATTGATTTTCTCCCAACCATATAAAGCCCTGGACCAGATGGTTTCAGTGCAGAATTCTAACAGACCTTCAAAGATGTGCTAATACTGAAACTTTTCAAGCTACTAAAAGATAGAAATGGATGGAATATTACCAAGTTTATTCTATGAGGCTGTAGACCTCCCAAAGACCCAAAAAAGAAAGAGACTTTCAGACCAGTTTCTCTTATGAACACTGATGCAAAAATAATCAATAGAATACATGTAAATCAAATAAAAGAACACATCAACAATATCATTCACCATGACCAGGTAGGTTTCATTCTAGGCATGCAGAGATTGTTTAATATATCAATGTCTATTAATGTAATCCACCATATAAACAAACTGAAAATAGAAAACCACATGATCGTCGTCTCTTTAGATGTAGAGAAAACATTTGATAAAATCTAACACGCATTCCTGATTAAAGTTTTGGAGAGATCAGGGATACAAGGCACATACCTCAACATAACAAAGGCTATATACAGCAAGCCAATAGCCAAAATCAAATTAAATGGGGAGATACTCAAGGAAATTCTTCTAAAATCGGGAGCAAGGCAAGGCTGCCCACTCTCTCCATATCTCTTCAATATAGTACTAGAATTTCTAGCCAAAGCAATAAGACAACAAAAGGAGATCAAGGGGATCCAAATGGAAAAGGAGAAAGTGAAATTATCCCTAATTGCAGAGGATATGATAGTGTACATAAGTGACCCCCAAAATTCTACCAGAGAACTCCTACAGCTGATAATCAACTTCAGCAAATTGTCTGGATACAAACTTGACTCAAAAAAGTCAGGAGCCTTCCTATATACAAATGACAGTCATGCATAGGAACAAATTAGGAAAACTACACCCTTCACATTAGCCACAAGCAATATAAAATACTTAGGAGTTAGTCTAACCAAGCAAGTGAAGGACTTGTTTGAAAAAATGTTTCAAAACTCAGAAGAAAGAGATTGAAGATGACATGGGAAGATGGAATGATCTTCCTTGCTTGTAGATCAGGAGAATTAACATAGTAAAAATGGCCATCTTACCAAAAGCCTACTAACTGGAAAAAGATCTTAACCAACCCTACATCCAACAATGTTCTAATATCTAAAATATATAATTAACTCAAGAAATTAAACACCACCAAACCAAATAACCCAATTGAGAAGTGCAGCTCAGAACTAAACAGAAAATTCTCAACAGAGGAATATCAATTTGCTGAGAAACATGTAAAGAAATGCTCAACCTCCTTAGTTATCAGGAAAATGCAAATCAAAAAAACTCTGAGATTCTATATTATACCCATCAGAATGGCTAAGATAAAAAATTCAAGTGACACCACATGCTGGTGAGGATGTGGAGAAAGAGGAACACTGCTTCATTGCTGGTGGGAATGCCACCAGCCACTTTGGAAGTGGATCTGGCACTTTCTCAGAAAACTGGGACTAGGACTTCCTCAAGACTCAGCTATTCCACTCCTTGGAATATACCCAGAATATGCTCCACCACACAATAAGGACATATGCTCAACCATGTTCATAACAGATTTATTCATAATAGCCAGAACATGGAAACAGCCTTAGTGCCCCTCAGTAGAAGAATGGATGAAGAAGCTGTGGTACATTTACACTATGGAATACTACTCAGCTATTAAAAACAAGAAATTCCTGAAAATTGGGAACAAATGGATTGAACTAGAAATTATCATAATGAGTAAGTTAACCCAGAAGCAGATTCAATTGGTATACACTTACTTACATCTGGACAGTAGCCCAAGGGGCATGGCCTATGAAAGTCTTGACTTACCAGGAAAGTGGTACCCAGGGGAGGACATCCTATTGAAACTCTAGGTGAGAGAAGCATGGGTAAATGGGTAAATAGATGGATCCAGAGTGTCCTAGAAACCTAGTAGAAGAAAATTATGATGGATAGATCTTTTCCCAGAGGTCCTGATCAAACTATGGCATGAGCCAAGGAAAATACAGGCAGTAAACTTTGAACATCTTCCCAGATCTAGCCAATGGACAGGACATTTTCCACAGTTGACTGGAGAGAGGCGACTGACTTTCACAGGAACTCTGATGCCCCATATTTGACCATGTCCCCTAGATGGGGATGCTTGATGGTACTCAGAGGAAGGATAGTGGGCTACCAAGAAGAGACTTGATACCCTGTGAGCATATACAGGGGGAGGAAGTCCTCCTCATTCACAGTCATATGGGAAGGGAGTAAGGAGAAAATGGGAGGGAGGGAGGAATGGGAGGATATAAGGAATGAGATAACAATTGAGATGTAATATGAATAATTAATAATATATATTTTAAAAAAGAAAAAAATAAGTACAGATGAAGAATAAAACCACACTGTATATTTCTTTCCTTTCTCTCTGGCTAAAATACTTTTCATAGTCAGGTGAAAAGAGAAGGAGCAAGAGAAGTATGCATGGAGTATAAACCACCGGATCGCAACATAGATAATGTGTCTTTGGAGACTTGTGTGAGCTATACAGGTCTCCATGAGTAGAGCAGCTAAGGAGATGTGTTCTGAACAGAAGACTGCATTCTTTCAAGTCTTCAGCCAAAGCTTTCTCTGGCTTGCTTGATTTTTACTAATTTATTTACATCAATATCTGCATCTGCCTCTTCATCCCTGTTTACCAAATATTAATACACATTTCCTCTCCTTGTTGAGTTTGAGTACCTTTTACTTTTTTAACTTATCTCTTGAGTTTTTGAGTTTTAAATTAGTAAATATGTCATTTTAATAATAACATTCCAAATAAGCCAATAAGAAACTCAATTGCTTAAAATTACATCTTTATTCATGTGTATAAATAATCACTGATTATCTGTATAGGCACAAATGTGTCACAGTTCATGTGTGAGAGTGAGAGGAAACTCTTAGGATTTGTCTCCTTTTTTATATCATTTTGGACCAGGGGATATAACTCAGGTCATTAAATGTGATGGCAAATGCATTATCCACCAAGTCATATTGTTGGCCTTAATTCTAGTTTTAATGAGGTAAGTGAAGTTAGTGGCTTAAAGAAAACAGTATTTAGTCTTCTAAGTCAGTCTGCTTTGATTACGTATATATATATATATATATATATATATATATATATATATATATATATATATATATATATATACAATTTCACCAAGTGATGTCCCTGTTTATCTTGGAGTCCACCTACTCATCAATTTATCAAATGTTAAAGAAACTACCTTCATTGCTAAATTGGCATCTCTTTATACTTTTTGAATTTTACATTGAATTTTTTAATTGTTTTTGAGTATAAAATAATCATTTAAAATATTAAATAGGGTACTAAATAATTCAAGCTTCACTAAAAAATAGAAGCAAATGAATTAAAGAGATTGAATTATTAATTCCAAAAACCAAACTCTGTGTGTGTGTGTGTGTGTGTGTGTGTGTGTGTATGTGTTTGCATATGTACTCATGTACATAGAAGCCAGAGGATAACATTGGCTGTCTTCCACAATTGAATACAAAGCTAACTTTCCAGAGATCCAAGAACCCACTGTTTGAACCATCCTGTCTGGTCAAGAAGATCCAGAGATACTAATGTCTCTGCCATGCAGAACTCAGATTATTGGCATGTGGACCCAGGATTTTTCGTGTGGATTCTTTGATGCTGAGCTCAGGTAGTCATGAATACACTGCAAGCACAGTACTGGTTGTGACATCTTTCCAGTCATCATATTATTTTTTAAATGAAAATTCTATGGTTATTAAATCTACAAACACAAATATATATATATATATATATATATATATATATATATATATACATGCATTAAATAAATATATATTATAAATACTAACTCATATATACATATGTGTATGTAAAAACTGACATAGACAAAAAGAAAGAAGTTCTGTTGGTTTTCTCATCCTTGTGTTCTTTTTAGCCTGTGACACTGCATGAAGAACTTTTACAGTCACCCAGCTTATATCCTCTTAATGCCACAAATTCTATTTCTGCCTCTTTACACCACTATAACCTGTTTGGTTTTTTTTTTTACCCTTTCTACCAAGTAAAATCTAAAATTAAAGAAGGCATTTAATTTGACTTATATTCCCTCATAATGCCTTAGTCAGCTCCACCTTGTGTCAATAATGGGAAGATTGCTATCTACAACTTAAAAATGAGCAAAAAGCAACATGAATCCCTTGATAACATTGCCCATTCTACATTTGCTGATCATTTTCTCTCATGTCATAGAATTTTAGAATATTTGCATATGAAAGAAATGCACAAAGAAAGTATATTATTATGGAATATTCTTACAGAGCCGTGCCATGTGCAAGAACTCTGAAGAATTGGCATCTCACCTAAACCTTTGGATCTTCGTTTTCTTCTGAATTCAACCTGTTCTTTCTATGTACAGCTCTGAATATGTTGTTCATGCACAATTGCTAAGTTTGTTTTTGGAGACATTACTACCAAAATCCAAAAACTTAAAGCAGGTTAAGAATCACTGCTCTCTCCTAACACTGCTTCCAGGAAATTACAACATCAAGAAGTCCCAAGCTAAACTCTAATATATACACGCATACATTTATAATTACACAAGCTGTTTTCTGTTTTCTTATATTTTGTATTGTTGAAACAGAATTTAATTTCTCTCAGCCTGGTTTCAAGCTTACTATGCCCTTAACTCCTGACCCACTTCCTCTGTCTCATTACTGCTAGAATTTTAATTCTGTGCCTTCACATCTGCTCAGAAACAGGACATTCTGATCACTAAAAAAACTCTACTGGGTTTAGAAATTTGTCTTTATTATCAGAGAAAATAACCAATATATGTATATTGGCATTATTCACTGCATGTAACTTGCAAGAACTTACAAGTATGTGATATTAAAATTGGTGCAAAGAGATAGATAATTGTAAAAAATAATCTACATAATTTGGCACTTGGAAGAGAGACATGGTCAAGTTTTTACTTAGTCTAGTGATGTCTGGGCCTGTCAGTCTCCATTTTAAGCATGGAAGACATTTTATGAGGTTATTTCTGCTACTAAATTCAATTTGACCATGGTTTAACTTATTTCTGGAATTTGACTAATACATTGAATGCACCTTAAAAAGATAAAATGTTTTTCCAAATGATTTTGAAATGTTCACCTAACTTCCTATATAACCAAAATTCCTCTAGAAATCCCTCAACCCTTGAAAACCTCCTGGTCTTGTAATTTTCCTGGACTATAGAAACCCTACTATTTCTTCTGATTGCTGCTATTTTTGTAGACCTGCTTTAATGAGACAGAAATAATTTTTGCTTAATTAGACCAAAGAATTTGTGTAACATTCTTTACTCTCATTTGGTGGCATTTGCACTAGACTAAACAAATAACATGCTTCCCAATAATTAAGAGGTAATGATGGAACTCATTGTTAGACTGCTCATCTAGCATGTAGAAAGTCTTCATCTTTGATCCTTTCCATCTAAGATAAAATATAATTTGAAGGAAGTATTTGATTTTGAGTAATTTATTCATGTCATATCTCAATTGTTATCTCCTCTCTTGAATCTTTCCATTGCCCTACCTCGTTCTTTCATTGTATTCCCTTCCTCTAGGTCTGAGACAGAAGGGAACCTCATCATCCACTATAAGATCACAGCCTACCAGGTCTCTTCCTGGTAGCCTGCTTACGTTTCCTCTGAATGCCAAAAGATCTCCCCACAAGGGGAAGTGGTCAAAAGGGAGGCACCAAAGTTCATATCTAAGTCAGTACCTACTCTCCAGAAAATTGTGTCAATTGGCTAGATCTGTATAGGGTTTTTAGGTGTACTGCATGCATTGATCTTGGTTGGTACAGTAGTTTAAGCTGACCTAACTGGGTCCAGATCCACCAGCCTTAATGGCCTTCTTGTAAGATTCTAGAACTCTCTGGATCCTAATATTTCTCCATTTTACCTTACCTCTCTCACCAAGAATCACACTCAAAAGTTACAGTATCTATCACAGTCTCTGCTTAAGTGAAGACTTTCAGGGGATATCTCTGTAGGGATAGTGTCCAATTATTAGTGAGTGTATGACATATGTATCTTTCTGGGTCTGGATTAACTCATTCAGGATGATCATTAATAGCTGCCTGTATTTGCCTGCAAATTTTAGGATATCCTTGTTTTTAATAGCTGAGTAGTATTCCATAGTATAAATGTACCACAATTTCTTTACCCATTCTTAGATTGAGGGACATCTATGTTGTTTTAAGGTTCTTTCTATTATGAATAACACTGCTATGAAAATGATTGAGCATATGTCATTGTTGTTTGGTGAAGCATCTTTTGGGTATATGCAAAGGAGGGGACTAGCTGTTGTGGTAGTCGTACTCCCAGTTTTCCAAGAAAGCACAAAATTGATTTCTAAAGTGGTTGAACAAGTTTTCACTTCCACCAGCAATGAAGGTGTGCTCCCCTTTTGCCACATCCTCACTGACATATGCTGTCACTTGAGTTTTTGATCTTAGTCAACTGATGGGTTTAAGATGGAATCTCAGAGCCATTTTGATTTACATTTCTCTGATGAATAAGGACGTTGAGTATTTCTTTAGGTATTTTTCTGTGATTTAGTATTCCTCTGTTGAGAATTCCGTTTAGTTCTGAGACTCATTTGATAATTGGGTTATTCTGTATGGTGGTGTTTAATTTCTTGAGCTGTTTATATATTTTGGATATTAATCCTCTGTCAGATGTAGTGTTGGTGAAGATCTTTTCTCAGTCTGTAGGCTGTTACTTTGCTCTGTTAAGAGTGTCTTATGCCTGACAGAAGATTCTCAGCCTCATGAAATCCCATTTATTAATTGTTGAAATTAAAGCCTGGGCTGTTGGAGTTCTGTTAAGAAAGTTGTCTCCTGTGCCAATGAATTCCAGGATATTCCCCACTTTATTTTCTCTGGTTTTATGTTGAGGTCTTTAATCCACTTGGTCTTGAGATTTGTGCATGGTGATAAATATGGATCTACTTGCATCTTTCTACAAGTAGACATCCAGTTAGACCACCACAATTTGTTGAAGATGCTATCCTTCAAACATTGAATTGATTTGTCTTCTTTTTCTAAATCAAGTGACCATATATGTGTGAATTTTTTTTTGTGAGTCTTCAATATGATTCCATTGTTTAATCAGCCTATTTCTATGCCAGTACCATGCTGTTTTAATTATGTTGCTCTATACTACAGCATGGGATCGGGTATGGAGATTCCTCCGGGGGATCTTTTATTGTTCAGGATTGTTTCAGCTATTCTGAATTTTTAATTTTTTCATATGAAACTGATAATTTATTTTAAATGTCTTTAATAAATTGTGTAGGTATTTTGATAGAGGTTGCATTGAATCTGTAAATTGGCTTTGGTAAGATGGCCATTTTCACCATGTTAATTCTCCCAACCCATGAACAAGGTAGATCTTTCCATCTTCTGATGTTATCTTCTACCTCTTCAGATATTTGAAGGTTTTTTTTCAAACAAGTCTTTCAACTGCTTGTTTAGAGTTATTTCTAGATGCTTTATATTGCTTGTGGCTATCATGAAGGATGTACTTTCCCTAATTTACTTCTCAGTATGATTGTCATGTGTATACAGGAAGACTACTACATTTTTAAGTTAATTTTGTATCTGGCCACTTTGCTGAATGTGTTTTTCAGTTTTAGGAGTTCTCTACTACAATTTTGTGAGTCACTTACATACACGATCATATCATCTAGAAATAGAAATAATTTGGCTTACTCCTTTCCCTTGTGCATCCTGTTGATCTGCATTTTTTTTCTTATTGCTCTGGCTAGAATTTAAAGAACTATATTGAACTGTTATGGAGAAAGTGGACAGCCTAATCTGGTCCCTGATTTCAGAAAAATTTCCTTGAGTGTCTCTCCACTTAATTCGATGTTGGCCTTGGCTTGATGTATGTAGCCATTATGTTTAGGTATATGCCTTCTAACCTTGATCTCTCCAAAACTTTAAACATGAATGGGTGTTGGATTTTGTCAAAAGGTTTTTCAGTATTAAAGGAGATGATGACTTTTTTTTTTAAAGTTTGTTTATATTGTGGATAACATTGATGGGTTTCTATATAGTGAACCATCCCTGCATGCCTGGAATGAAGGCTATTTGGTCATGGTGAATAATATCTTTGATGGATTCTTGGATTTGATTTCCTAGTATTTTAATGAATATTTTTGCATCAATGTTCATAAGAGAAATTTGTCTGAATTTTCTTTCTCGGTGGGTCTATGTGAAATTTAGGTATCAACATGCCTCTGGCTTCACAGAAGCAGTTTGGTAATGTTCCATCCATTTCTATTTTGTAGAGTATCTTGATGAGTATCGGTAGTAGCTCTTCTTTGAAAGTCTGGGAGAACTCTGCACTGAAACCACATGGCCCTGTACTTTTTTGCTTTTGAGACTTTTAATGACAGCTTCTATTTCTGTAGGCAAAATATGACTATTTAATTTGTTTATCTAATCTTTATTCAATTTTGAAAATTGCAAATAATCAAGACAATTGCCAATTTTTCTTTTATTTTCATATTTTGTGGCGTATAAGCCTTTGAAGTAGAACTTTATGATTCTTTGTAAGTCTTAAGTGTCTGTTGTAATATCTCCATTTTCATGTCTGATTTTATTGATTTAGATAGTGTCTCTTTGCCATTTAGTTGGTTTGGCTAACAGTTTATCTATCTTGTTTATTTTCCCAAATACTCAGTTCCTCATTTTGCTGATTCCTTGAATTGTTTTTTGTTTCTAATTTATTGATTTCAGGCCTTAGTTTGATTATTTCCAGCCATCTACTCCTCTTGGGTGTTTCTGCTTCTTCCTTTTCTAGGACTTCCAGATGAGCTGTTAAGTTGCCTATATGAGATGTTTCCAATTCCTTTTAAAGTCACTTAGTGCTATGAATTTTCCTCTTAGCACTGCTTTCAATGTGTCCCACAAATTTGGGTATGTTGTTCCTTTATTTTCACTGAATTTTAGGAAGTCCTTAATTTCTCTTTTATTTTATTCCCTGACCCAGTTGTCATTATGTAAAGAGTTGTTTAGTTTCCATGTGTGAGTAGGCCTTTTGTTAATTTTGTTGTTGTTGAAGTTCTGCTTTAGTCCATGGTGATCTGATAGGATACGAGGTATAATTTCAAACTTCTTATTTCTATTGAGGCTTGCTTTGTGACCTACTATAAGATAAATTTTGAAGAAGGTTACATGATGTACAGAGAAAAAGGTATAATCCTTTGTGTTTGGTTAAAAATTCTGTATATATCTGTTAGATCCACTTGGTACATGAGTTTGTTTACTGTCATTATTTCTCAATTTAGTTTCCTTTTCTTTGATGTATTCTTTGGTGAAAGTGGTATGTTGAAGTCTCTCACTATCAATGTGTGCGGGGTCAATGTGTGATGTAATCTTTGTTAGTATTTTACAAATGTGGATGCCCTTGTATTGGGAGTATAGATGTAGAGAATTGTGATGCCATCTTTGTTGAATTTGCCTTTGTTGAGTATGAAGTGTCCTTCCTCATCTCTTTTGATCAATTTTGTTTGAAAGTCTGGTTTTTTCTTCTGTACATGTTTTGTTTTGATTATTATGTGGTTGCAGAACTTTCTTTTCAATTCTATATTATTTGGTCATCTGTACGCCTCTTGTTAAGTTTAGTTGCATCTCCTTTATAATTGGGGAATTAAAAAAATATTCTCTTGAAAATATTTTCTGAGCCTTGTAGGTCTTCTCTTTCCTCAATGTACATTATCCTCAAATTTTGTCTTCTCATTTTGTCCTTGACATCTTGAATCTTTTGAGTGAGGAATTTTTCAGATTTAATTTTTTTTAAATGTTGTTTCAAGTTCTATGATTGTATCTTCTACTCCTCAGATTCATTCTTCCATATCTTGAATTCTGTTAGAGAAGCTTACATGGGCACTACTTGCTTTGTTCGCTAAGTTCTCTTACTCCTGGATTTCTTCTGCCTGTGTTTTGGTCATTGTTTCCATTTTCTTCTTCAGATCTTGAAATGTTTTATTGATTTACTTCATCTGATTGTTTGTCTTCTCCTGAATTTCTCCCAATGCCTCTCTATAGGGCTCTTTAATGTATTCAAACTCTTTAGCTGCATCGTGCCTCATTTCTTTATGGACTTTATTCATTTCCTCCATTATCATCTTCATTATGAAGTATTGGAGGTCATTTTCTTGTGTTTCCATTGCATTTGAGTTCTAAATGTTGATTTCTTTTTTGATAGTTGGGCTCTGGAAATGCCATATCACCTTGGTTTTTAGTGTTTATGTTTTTACACTGACCTTTGTTCATCTTTCTGTCTCCGATGTTGGGAGGTATTTTCTGATGTCCTTCCTTGAATCAGGCAGGTGACCTTGTATCAGCTACAAGGGACTTTATTCCACAACCTGGGACCTCCACTGTGTCATCAGAGGCTTTTGCTGAAGCTCTGCTGGCCAAAAATCAGTTTGTGGTAGTGTAGATAAAGCAGGTCATCCTCTTTTTGGCTGGGCTTTGAAAACCCTGGCCTCAGGAACTGGGGTTTGGGGGCCTAGGCTCTGTCCTCCCTAGAGTGCCAGAACACCTGCTGGCTTGTGGGGGTTGGCTAGGATTCTGCCTGATTTGTCAAGACCATGGGGCCTAGGTTCAGTCCTGCTTCTGAATTTGGGGAGTTGGCTGGGCTTCTGCCCAATCCCTTCAGGTCATTTAATTCCAGTCTCGGTATGCTAAGGCACTCCTGGTGGATTTCAACAGCTGGTCAGATTCAAGCAGCTTGCAGGAATGTTTCTCTAGATTAGGGTAGGTGGCTAGGTTTCTGTCCAATCCCATCAGGCCATTTCTGACCTCATTGAGAGCATGGGATCCTCTGCTGAGCTGCGGAGGCTAGATAGGCACCTGCCCAATCTGTTCATGCCAGTTCTATTCCACCCAAGTCCCTTGGATTGAAGGTTTTCACCTGGTCCATTCTGACCATGCTCTCTTAGATCAATCAACCAGAGTATGCAGCTTTGGAGCTATAGCTGGAAGGCATGTTCACAGCTGACTGGTACTAGTGTGTTTCACAGTGGTAGGCACAGATCCACACTCTTTGGTCCCCTGGGACATCTGGCTCTAATGCTGTTACTGTGTGGCCCACAGATAAATTAGAGAGGAAGACAGAGAGTGCAGGTGAGGCATGTAGGCTCCAATGTGCTGAGCTTTGAATTTTGTGCCCATTCAGTTGCCAGCCCCTGGGGCTTTCTCAGAACTCATGGGTCAACCCATTTTCTTGTGTTTTTCCTGAGCCAGCAGCTCCAGGCTGGTGTTTCTCTACCCTCAGTTTAGTTTCAGATACCAATCCCTGCTATAGTGCAGGGCAGAAGCTCACAAGTGAGTAACAGTTCAGTCTGTGGGGACTGGACACCTGTCCTCTGTGGGCCTGTTGGGTAGCCAGAGGTCAGCCCAACCTGAGCTCTACACTTTGTGGACCCCCTCATCTAGGACTCTTCAAATCTTCTGGTCTGTAGCTCCCAGCCTGTTCCCTAGTCTCCATGCTGCTAATCAGATAACCTGCTTGTTTGGTGCCACCATCTTGGATCTCTAAAGAGCAAAAATAAGTATTTGCATCTACTAGAGAAAAATTTAAGCTGAATTATATGTGAAAAAGTTTGTATGAACAAGAAACATTTTAAAGGACATCATTCCAATGCAGAATGATGGCACATATGGTAACTATAGTTATAAGTAAGAAAAAAGAAGTGCTACACACAAAGAATCTGATTAACATTAGTCAGCATTTGTCTGTCTTACATGACCATGACCTGATCAATCAGTTACCTATGATAAGCTTAAGCTCCAAGGCTGAGAGCAGTGATCACTCACTTGCTACATTTTTCAGTGAGGCCACATCTTCTGTAAACATATAAATTGTTTTGGTGGATAAAATGAGCGGTTTGCAGCCATAATAATAATCTCTTACTTAGTTCAGGAAAAAATCAGGAAAATTAAAAACACATAATAGGCTTTCTTGGCTTCAAGGAATACTGACCATGTTGTGTGATGTCATAGAAGAAAACTGGACCAAATAGCTGGGCTGTGGCTTAAGTGCTTTTCACTGTCTCCTCTACAGTTTTTCTCATGCACAGTTGTATCTCAGGTCAATGAGAGAAATTGATAACTTAATAATAATAGCTACATAAATTGAGCTAATAATTACTGGTTATTAATGCCTGTTACTTTGCATTCATTATTTTAGCAACTATAATGACATCTGTAAGTAATATATCACTATTTTCTTAGGACATAAATTACATGCACAGATTTATAGCAGCACTAACAAATGCTCCAATTATCAGGTCATTAAATCATATATTAGAGATTATCTCTAGGAGAAAGCCTACCCCTCAAATGTTTGGGAGCTCTGGAAGCCTTCATGATTCATAAGGTCCTTTTCTAAGCCTGTGAAATCAGTAAACCCTTGCTGGAGGGAAGGACTCTAGAACTAGCTGAACTCAGTGTTACTGTCAAAGAGTATAAGGAAATACACACACAATCACACTACTGACTATGGGCAAATTATCCCTGTGAAAAATGAATCCTAATTGATGGGCTGAAGCAATGTTAATGATCTTGACACTGGGAATCCAAACAAACCTTCTATGTTAAGTTGGTTTATTCATTAGCTTTAGAGTATATAGCTTAGCAGTAGACTTCAGCATCCCTTGCTGTAGAGAACAGCTCTGGAGCATAGCGTGAGTTAGTAAATTCTATTTCTTGTATTCAGAAAGCATTTCAATATATTTCAAACTGCTTTTGATCACCAGTACTTCACAGAGACACATGGGTATTTTCATGATAAACTTTATTCATCGAAAAACTAAAACCTCTACTCTCATTTCATACTATGACCAATATGTTCTGAACTTATGTCAAGTGAAGAACCATGATGTTCAAGTAGAAGGGTGCTGATCACTGACTGTTTCTCTCTCCCCATGCCTCAGTCAATGCTACCAGCACTCCTAAAACCTCTCTTCAGAGATCTTGTATTAAGATCCTCTTTCCATCTCTTCACATTCACCATCTGAGAAAGTTAAACTTAACATATTAGTTACTTTCCTGGATGCTATGAAGAAAGGAAGGGCTTATTTTGGATCACAGTTCAAGGAAAAATCCTGTGGACAGGCCCCTAACAGTTAAAATGGATCAATTCAAAAAAGCAGAGAGGTGAATGCACATTTGCTCCTTGTATGCAGCCCCGAACTCTAGTCCATGGCACAATGCCACTGACAATTAGAATGCATAATCCCACATGAATTATTGTAGCATAAAAGTTCTTCAAAGAGACAGCCATATTTTTCCATAGTAATTCTTAGTCCAATCAGCTTGACAACTACATTATCTTGCAGTAATAGAACTATCTCACAGTGTCTAAAGTGGGACTGCTCAGCACCAGCTTCATGTGATATTAGGGGGCATTTGTGATGCCTTCTTTGGATTTCTCCCATAGGCTTTTTTGTCTGTTATAGAAGTTTCAATAATCGTAAAATATACTGCCTTTTAAAGTAATTAGGCAAACACACATAAACACTTAAAAATAATGAAACTTAAACAGTGCTGCTCTGTTTTGTTTGTTTGTTTGTTTGTTTGTTTGGTTAGTTTTTTTGTGGGTTTTTTATTTTATTTTATTAACTTATTCATATTACATCTCAGTGGTTATCCTCTCCCTTGTATCCTCCCATTCCTCCCTCCCTCCCATTTTCCCCTTACTCCCCTCCCCTATGACTGTGACTAAGGGGTACTTCCTCTCCCCGTATATGCTCCTAAGGGTATCAAGTCTCTTCTTGATAGCCTTTTATCCTTCCTCTGAGTGCCACCAGGTCTCCCCATTCAGGGAAAGTGGTCAAATATGAGGCACCAAAGTACTTGTGAAAGTCATACCCTACTCTCTACTCAAGTAGTTTTTTCTTTTTAAAGGGAACTTTAACTACCATTTTCCATCCATAGTTAGCTTGTTAAGCGGCTTTTAGAAAAGCTGCGATTTGTGCGTCTGTACGTGTATATATGTGAGCAGATGTCTGTATAGGTATACATTTGTGTGTACTTAGGTCAGAGATCAATCTTGGATTCATTCCTCTGAAGCCATCACCATATTTTTATACAGGTTTTCTTCCTGGCCTGGAGCTTGCTGATTTGTCCAGGCTTCCTGGCCAACCATAAAGATCATTCTGTCTCTGCCTTCCAGAGCTCAGTTACAGTACATACTGCTATACCTGAGTTAAAAATCAAAGAAATGAATAAAAGAACCACATCAATTGGCAGGTTCAAAGTCAAGTTCTTATGCTTGTATGGCAAGTATTCTAATGACTAAGAATCTTCTAAGAAAAATATACTTGATTGTTAATTTGTTCTTTAGAAAATAAGCATATGTAGAAAGAAAGACAGATAAAATGCTTGCACATTGTCGACTCATAAAGGAGCTGATACATGAGGGATAACTGCAAAAACCCTAATCGTAGTCCTCAGCTTCCTCCTTCCATGCAGTGAAATGGACTTAATTTTTTTTCAATCCAAATGACTTCTGAGAATTTCTTGACTTGAATCTACTTGGCCTTCCCCTGCTAATATTTGGTAGCACTGTTTCTCCTTCTTTTATCATGGCATGTCAGGTTTTAACTTTTGCCAACCAGCTCACCCTTATTGTCAACATTCACAGTAATTGCTAAAGTTTTAGCGTTCTGTTTATAAGTATCTCTTCCAAGGCAGCTTTTCCTCATTTTATCCATATAAATTGTATACTTTCCAGGGAGTCCTAGCCATATAACATGCTTATTTCTTTATGTCTTCCATTATACTTTGAAATGTGTGAGTACATAGATCATGACTGTACTTTATTCATTTGTTTGTTTTCTAATTTTTACCTTGAGACTTTGCTATAGCTCCACAGCACATCCAATAGGCCCATAATAACACACATTCAAGAGTAAAGAACAGAATAATTAAGGATTCCATGTCTTAATACTCAAGGACAGAGTATATCAGTAAAAAAAAAAAAATAGAGTATGACAAACTCTGTGTGGGTTGGATTAAACCCTATACCTTTCTTTTCATTTCAGCAGGACAACTGTTCAGAACCAGGCCTAAAGAAAAGGCTTTCAATTTCTATTCAAGAATAAATAAAATACAAACCAAAATACAAAGACAGTTACCTTTTGGAAGGAAGTTTATATACAAAAACAGGAGAGAACTGTCCCAGGTACATTTCAATTGTTCAGCTTGAGAGAAGAATCACTATATGAACGTATTTACACCAGCTGTAGCATGGTGTATTTCATACTTTGGGTGGTTATTTCAATATTAATTAATCCAGACAATAAGATCGATCACAGCCATGCTTAGAAGCTCATCTCTTCTCAGAAGTGCCAATCAACACTAATCATCAAATGACATTAAATATGGAGATAGCATGAGGAAGAAAGTAAAGCATAGAAAAGAAGTGAACAGAACAAAGTTTGAGGTGGTAGCAGCAAGGCATCTTGTAAGAACAACATGATGTCTGTTTTTCTAAGAAAAAGAATAAGAAGGTTGTTAGCTTTCAGTGAAGAGAAAAGATTAAGGCTTGCAGAGAGGTGCTGAGCTGCATAATCCTTTAGGCAAGAACTTTTTTCTTGCTGGAGGAAACAGGGGTATTATCAGTGCTCAGGATCTAGATTTGTGCTTTGGAGCTCATTGTCGATTATCCAAAGTAAAGAAAATAAAGGCCCACACAGATGTATAAAAAAGGAAGAAATTTCATTTGCATAAAGGGAAAACACAGTTCAGAAGGGATATCTGACAAGTCATACAGTGAGCCACATAAGTAAATATATCTTGGGATCTCAATTATTATTTGTAGATTTTTATAAAGTTCAAGAGAAGTAAGGGTTTCTTCACTTAGGAGTACAACCTTGCTTGGGAGAGACTGAACAGCTCTAAGTAGTTGGGTCGTAAAATTAAACAGTGGCCACAATTAGATTGTTCTGAATTGCCTTAGCAGGGTGAACAGGACCAGGCAAAAGCCTACCTCTCCCGACCCAGTTGGGAACCTAAAGTGTAGAGCAAAGTGTCCTGAAGAAGAAACCAGTTCACTTAGCTGTTAAAGGGAAAAACTCTCTGATCCACACAGGCAAGGGCACATGACGACAATAACTGATAGGCACTGAGAAAGAACGTCTAGAAAGAGCTGAAGTAAAAATCATGGAGAAATATTACTTATTGTATTTCTTAGAGAATTATATTTACGGTTTTTAAAAATGTTTCTGAACTTTTATCTTGCATGTATGTATGTTTTTAATTTGTTTAACAAATGTCTTTGGAAGCCAGAAGAAGAATTGAAATTACAAATGGTTGTGAGCCACTTTGAGAAATTCATGGAATCAAACAAAGGATCCCTGTAAGTTAAATAAGTGCTTTTAACAGCTAATCCATCTTTGTATACTCTTAACTAGCTTGTTTTATGTAACAGAACTACCAACCTTAGGATGGTGCTTCTGTTAGAAGGATCAGCCATCCTACGTGAATGAGAAATCAAGAAAATCCCCACAGAAATGTCTATCAACAAATTTGATAAAGGATGCTTTTCAAGTAAGAGTCCCTTTTCCCCGGTGACTCTATGTTTTCATAAGTTGAAAATATAACTAAATAGAGGACTGTGATAATGATTACATAACCTAGGCATCTTTCAGACTGATTCCCATGTTTATGTGCCCTCAAAGTATCCTATCCTTTAATTGGAGTTAAAACTATATGTTGCAAACTGAAACTCTATGCTCAGAATTTACTTCTAAAAGGAACACATTTAAATACTCCTAATATATAACTCCACTTAACCACCAAAATGTCCATGCTTCTTTTGTTATGGGAGAGCATTTCTTAGAAATTGTTTGTTGATTCTTTTGCCTATTGACTTATTCCACCTGCATCTAAGTTTCTTTATCTTTATTTTAACCTATCACATTGAGGTTACATATCAGTAGGAGAAGGCTGCCAGATCTGTCTCGCACTCTCAGATGAGAAATTTGACATTTCTGGAAGAGAATTCCAAGGTAAGAGAGAGCTTTTTCACTCATCTCTCATGACAGACAAAGCTTGAAATTAGGTATGAGGAAAAATGATATCCTATCGTAAGATTTGAAACCCAGGAACAGGATTCAAGCATTTCTGATGAGAACTGATAGGCTGGGGTCAGTTGCTAGAGGAGATTGACTCCACCTTTCTGAGTTCTAAGGGATAGGCATAGGGGGAAGAAGGAGGAAGGGTGATATAAAAGAAAGATGACGGAGGGAGCTATGTTTGGGATGTAGAATGAATATACTTAAAAAAGTTAGGAATAAGGAGGAGTAGGACCAGGAAAAGAAACAGTAGAAAAAGAGAAAGAGAAAGAAGAAGATGGGGAGGAGGAGGAGCAGGAGAAGGATGAGGAAGAAGAAGAAGATGAAGAAGAAGAAGAAGAAGAAGAAGAAGAAGAAGAAGAAGAAGAAGAAGAAGAAAAATAAAAGAAGAAGAAGAACCTTGAACTCATTGGCAAAGGAGACCACTTCTCAACAGTTATCTGAATAGTCTAGCCAAAAGCTTCAGATTCAGTGGCGACATACTGTATCAAAATACCAGATAATTGAGGAAGAAACTTGATATCAACCTCACACTTCTAAAAGTCTATGCAGACACATAACACATACACAAACGAAGTAAGGAATAGGAGGAGGGAGGGAAGGAGGGAAGAAGGGAAGAAGGGATGAAGAAGAGAGACTGAGGGAAGGAAGAGCTAAAAGAGGAATGGAAGGAGGGAGGGATGAAGGATGGAAAAAAGGAAAGAAAAATGGAGGGAAATATATAGAGTTAATTTTATGTATTTTAATGCTTTCAAATATACAGAGTGTATGACTATGTACCAATACTAATTTCACCTGCACCCTGTGGAAGGCATGTTACATAAACTGGAAGAAATTCTTATGAACCTACCATCCAGCAAAAGGAGCATGACAAATAATAGCAGCATTATGTGGCATCAATTTTGCACACACAAAGTATTTTTGAAAATAATTAAGAAAACCTTGTGTTTTTCTGGAATGAAAAAAAAATAATAAAGGTACTTATCAATTGCTTTTTACATTTGATAAAATAGATGTAGGTGATGGATGGAGGATGGTTCAGTGCATAAAGAGCGTGCAAATAAAGGTTTGTTTTTTGGAATTTCTCAATATTATTAAACTTTTGTGAGAATGTGAAAAAAGTGAGGACAAGAGGAGTTTGTATCCCATATCCCATGTAAATGCCAACTGAGGCAGCATACAACTCTTACTCCACACCTGGAGAGTGGCAACAGGGGAATCCTTGCAATTTTTGGCCTGACATTCTAGTCAACATGTTGGACTTAGCCTCAAAATGTAAGATGGAGAAACAATCAATTAAAGATATTGCCTCACATTTGACCATGTCCCCTGGAGGGGGAGACCTGGTGGCACTCAGAGGAAGGACAGCAAGTAGCCAAGAAGAGACTTGATACCCTATGAGAATATACAGGGGGATGTAATCCCCCTCAGGAACAGTCATAGGGGAGGGGAATAATGGGAAAATGGGGGGGGGGAGGAATGGGAGGATACAAGGGATGGGATAAACATTGAGATGTAACAAGAATAAATTAATAAAAAAAAATAAATAAAAAATAAAAAATAAATATATAAAGATATTGCAACATCAACATCTAGTCTCCTTGCAGTCTCTACAACCTAATTCTAAAATGGTTCTAAATACTTCCCCATCAATGGTCATACTTATTCAACTTAAGACAATCATTTGGAACAAATATTGAGAAAAATAAAATGAGCAGAATAATAAAAGTAAAATATCTAACACCATTTGGTCTGTATTAAAGTACAGTGTTTTAATATTTACACAGTTTATTGAATATCCACCAAATATTTCTGAATAATAAACAAAATTATATGCTTTGAGGATATTGTTCACTCATATAAGAGTATGTTCCCCTTAAAAAATGGTTTATGATATTAAGTGATTTATTTCATTGTTAGATACAGTTTATGTAATTGTAAACATGGAACTCATAGCTCTTAATAACATTCACAAACATTGAATATCACACTTTAAATCACATTTATTCATTGTATGTGGGGGCATATGTTTGAAGGTCAAAAAACAATATAAGAAAAAGTGTTTATAGATTGTTGTTACTTTTGCATCAACAGCTCAAGGAACATGGTGGAAAAGATCATATGAGCCAGAAGATTAGTGAATTTTCCTTGAGATGGTATCTCCTAATAATGCCAGTAGCTATATAAATAAGCTTTCTTTTCCAAATGTGAGTAGAACAAAAATTACATGATGTAGCATACCAAACTCTATGGAGAATAGCCTACTTAGTCTTAACTGAAAGGTGGGACCAAGAAGTGGGATTCCTCAGCGAAGTATAGCAATTGCTTGTATAGTGTTCAAATAGTCACTGATGAAAACATGCATACAAGTAACAGATTTAGTAGGTTATATTTAGGACAATATATGTATATGCATATACATATATTCATGCAATAGAATTTAATAAAAGAGCCCCAATTTGGAAGAGTTTGGGGAAAGGGTATCTGAGAAAGGAATAAATGTCATAGCAATATTATGACCCCATAAATAAAATAAATAAAAAGAAAGAATCTTTATAAAGGAGAGAGAGAAAATAATAATCAGTAAGAGTTGTTATTTTTTTTCTTCTTTATTTGGGTCTTAGGGATCAAACTCAGGTCTTCAGTCTTAGCAACAAGAGTCTTTATGGACTGAGCTACTATGTTGGTCCCCCTAATATACCTTTATTTTTTAAATAAACTCTTTAATTGAAATTAGAAGACAACATATATTTTATATTTTATAAAATTTTTTTACCTTTTGACAATATTGGTCAAATATGTATTATCAACATAGATAAAAAAATCTTAAAAGGAAAACTGAATGCACCTTGTAATAATGTACATTGTGACAATGTTTTCAGAAATACACTGAGGGATACAGTTAGGAACTACGTGGATCTATTTGTGTAGTAAAATAAAAAGAGAAATTACAAAGGAAGCTCAGGCAACACTAACTTAATTCACCCTTCTCTGCCCAAAAGAAGGGGCAAATAAACAATATGCAAATATTCAAATTTAAAGAAACCCAGTCAACCACTGAAGTCAAAGTCTACACCACTGGTATATTTTTAAAGATTCTAATTATAAATATATTTAATTTTATTCTTATATTACAATATTGCCCTAATGAACATACCAGTAGGTATACATATTAAAATTATTTTTGCTAAGTTTCCCTTTATTTTAAAACCAAATCATACATGAATGCCAATATCTGTACACATTTGGGAATATAACAGGTTTCTATTATATTGACCTTATTTATATGACAAGTAAAATATCTATGTACTAATTTGCATTTACTCATTTTTAAATAACATGGAATGTTTTCTGAATTTGCATTCAGAACAAAATCTTAGGATGCTTATGTTAGTTTTAACATAAATTTTTATGTCTGTGTATACATATGCAAATTATGTGTGATTTTTAAAACATTTATTTTGTTAAGACTTACTATGAAAACTACTGAGCAGTTACTTTTTGGAGGACTCTATCACCATTTGGTAATGGATATCTATAATTTCACCTCCTGGGTTCATGAGTCAGCAAAATTAGACATTCAAGTTCATTCTTAGCTAGGAAGCATATCTGAGGTTAGTCTAGGCTCTATGAGACACTATTTCAAAAACAAATAAATGAACAACAACATCAATATATAAGGAAGAATAGTGACATTGGGTTTATTACTCTGTTGTCTAGGATGCATAGTTAGGAGCTGTGATGTAAGTATTAGCAAATGTTCTGGACCAATCATATTGAATCTTAATGCAGTCAGAATGTTCTACAAAGTACCCTTTCCCTGGGTATTAAGCAGTACTTCTCTTGCCCAGTTTCCTAAAACTCATCTCACCTAAAATCCTATCCACTAATTTCCTGAGATTCATTGATATTTATGTACTGGCTCCATTTTTTTGAATGATAATAGTGCACAAAAATTAAGGGAGCATAAATTCCTCATAAATTTTTTTAAGAGCTAGAAAGATTGCTCTCTTTGAAACACAATTGCCTTGTAAGCAAAGGGACTTGAGTTTGAACCATGAACCCTCATTAAAAAGCTAGGCTTGGTGTAGAGAGATTGTAATGCTGGTACTGAGAAGACAGAGTCAGGTGAGTCTCTGTGGCTCACTGGCCAGCCAGTGTGACATATTTTGGGTGACCTAGGACTATGAGAGTTCCTGACTCAAAATAGCAAGGTGGATGACACCTGGGGAATGACAGTGAAATAAATTCTGTTGTCTACACATAATTCCAGTTTTGACATTCCCAGGCTTAGGTTTTTATCACAAGGGTGGGAGTGACTTGGAATAAAATAGTTCTTGTGTTATATTTATTTTCCAGTGGAAATTTAATGTGAATGTCCAGTAGTCCTTGTTGAGGGCTCTTTCTAAGTGATAGCAACTCTTTGGTACGTAGGTATATTGGCTGGGTGACTCTGTAGGGGACACAGAAACAAATATACATATACTTATAGGTGACAATTTGCAAATCATATGTACAAGTTGAAGGCTCAAGAAAGACAGGAAACCCTGATGGTCATGGATGCTTGAGAGTGTTGTGAAATAATAATTAATAAAGGTTGCATATGTTCAAATTATATTATATACATATATAAAATTATCTAAGAATAAATAAAAGTATTTTATAATATTACCCCGATTGTATCTACTATAGTCAAAAGAAAGCTTCCCACCACAATGAAAAACAACTCCTAAAGTATATTCATTTTCTTTTAAACATATTTTTTACTATAAACATCATGCATGGAATTCCACAGACGTGGTACTATTTTACTCCCATGTTGTTATTAATCATCCCACTGATAAATCATTCTCAGCATGTTAATGGATTCCTGCTCTTCTTCTGAATTGCTTTACCACAGCTCATTTAACACAGTTTTTATCCACCAGCACATCACAGCAAAATGGTAAAGCGGAAACCCTTGATAGAAGGATTGTCAACACATGGTCAGTTTTAAGTATATGTTTGTGTCTATTTAAGACAAACAAGTGTCATGTCAGTGTGTGCTAGTTGGAACAGAGAAGGAAGGCAGACTACCATAGAGGACCTCTCAAAGACTCCACTCAGTAGGAAATCCAAGCAGATGTTGATACACAGAGCCGAACTCTAGGGTGGAGCACAGGAAGTCTAATAGAAGATATGGGGAATATAGCAACCTAGACGGATCAGGAGCTATACAAGGATACCAATGAACCCAATAAATCCAAGAAGTGTAGGGGGTGTGGTGCAGAGATTGATGCAACAACCAAGTCCCATGCATGGTGAAGACTTAGACAATCAGCTAAGGCAACACAGTCTCAATGTCTGTCCCATAATACTGGGAGTCAGGACTACTTCTGACATGGATTCTGATGCCAACTCATAGATCAATCCTTCTTGGCAGGGCAGCCTTGCAAGGCTATAGAGGAAGTGATACCAGGAGTCCAGATGAGACTTGATAGGATGAAGTAAGACGTTAGGAGAGGAGGGCCACCATTTCTGAGGACTAGGAGAGGGTGAGATATAATATGACAGAGGAAAGGTGATATCAAAGGGTTACAAGGGAGGGGGCTACAAAAGGGAACAAATTAAAATTTTAAAAATTTAAAATAAGAAACAGGAAAAAAAGCAAATCAAGGGGTTACTATAGATACTATAGATTTATTTAAATGTTTAATGATTTTGCCCAAAAATTACAAATGAAATACATAGCAACATCCAAACTGCTCTTTTGTAATAAAATTGACATTAGGACTGACAAACTAAAAGGCAAAATAAAAATGGTATTAACCAAGTCCTTGATAATCTCATTCATACTTCAAAACAGTTGAGGAACAGAATTACAGTGAATAATATTAAGCTTTTCTCTGTATCTGGCCATTTTGTCTTAGTTTCTTTTTCCTAAAGGAAAGAGAGAGAGAGAGAGAGAGAGAGAGAGAGAGAGAGAGAGAGAGAGAGAGAGAGAGAGAGAGAGAGGAACAATAAAAAAAAACCACAACAAACAAAAAACAAACAAACAATAACAACAAAACAAAACCAAAAAAAGCCAGTGTCCTGACACATAGGACTGTCAAAGAAGACCCTGGGAGAGGAATTGGGAATGGAGAGGGAAAAGAGACATGAGAAATGAAGACAAGATGGCAGTCTGATCAAGTCTTGTTTATTGAGCATATCAGGGCAGCTTTTTTAGAGAGGAAGCCGTGCTCTGGGTGATATCGCAAAAATAGGATGTTTAGCCAGCTGCAGGGTATTCTCAAGCTATTCTAGGCCAAGACAGAAGAGGAAGTTGGGTAAACATTTAGAAAAACAGCAATTTTGGTCAGCAGAGGAAAATTGCAGATGCTTGCTGTAGCTAAAACTATGTGGCACCTTGAAGCTGTGTGCTATCAGTGAGCAAACCATATGTCATGGCTCCTCCCAGGTCTCCCTATTTTATTTTTTCAAATAAGGTGAAAATCCCTTGGAATCGTGCCTCTCTTAGGGTGGAACTATATTCTTACTAACCTCCTTACCTGTCATTGAATGTCACAGTAGCTTTTGGCTGGGGTTATGTCTTAAGTTGGCAGGGTGGCTTGTGGAAGAAGCTTGTAGTTCTTTTACCCATCACTGGCTAACTGGTACATCTCCCAGGGCTGGTCGATTTATCTTTCAGTCATATCGGAAAGACCATCCTCCGCCAAGTCAAGCCTATGGTCGTGGACCTGAATAGGTTTCATCTTCTTTTTTTTTTTATTTTTTATTTTTTAGTTTCTTACTTTTTTTTTATTAATTTATTCTTGTTACATCTCAAAGGTTTCATCTTTATAGCATCAATCTTCTGCCTAAGAAATGCCATAAGTTTACTGAATAAAATTGTACCTAAAGAAATCAGGATTAATAGTCCTCGCAGTGGACCAAGAATAGTGGGTACTAAGGTAGTAAGCCAAGATGAAGTGTTAAACCATGTTTGGAACCATCCTTGCTCCTTTTCTCTTTGTGTTTTCCATATCCCTAGTCCCTCCCTAACCTTCTTCATGGAGTCTTTAACTATACCTGAATGATCCACATAAAAGCAACATTCCTCCTCGAGAGCAGCACAGAGCCCTCCCTGCTGTAATAGTGGGAGACCTAATCCTCTTCCATTTTGCAAATCTGCTTCTGCTAGGGATGATAGGGATTTCTGCAAATGTGAGATAGCTGTCTCTATCCTCTCTGTATCTACATCTATGGATGATCTTAGCTGTCCATAATATCTGTCCTGCAAAATCAATGAGGTAACCCCTGTACCAGCTCCTGCCAGTCCGAGCCCCAAAAGGAAGACAAGGGTGACAACAGGAAAGCTATTCTCAAGGGGAAGCTTCCTCCCTGGATAGGTCATTGTTGTCCACTTGCTTAACCAGTCTGTCAGGCAACCACCTAGCTGCAACCATTTGTCTTGAGTAGATGAAGACTGCTTATAGACCCTATATTAGGACTGAGTCAGCCCCACTCCATCTATTTGTTTATGGGTCTTTCCATAGTACTGTGGCATACGTGCTTTGAGATTCTTAGTGCCAAAAGTGCTATGGTGCTGAGCGACCATCTTTGTCTATAGTTTAAACTTTTTATATAAAGAGAGAGTGGGATAATAAATTCCTTGGAGATCTTTAACAGGGTACTATTCCTCCTTCTTTATTTTTTCAAGAGTGAATTTGATGGATAGGTTGGCCCATTCAACAATTCCTTGGCCTTGTGGGTTATAAGGAATTCCTGTAATATATTTTATCTGTAAGTGTTTACAAAATTGATTGAATGTATTTCCTATATAGCCAGGATCATTATCAGTTTTAATGATCTGTGGTAAGCCTAGAACTTTAAAGCTTTCAAGTGACTTATGACATGCTTCCCTGTTTCTCCAGTTTGTAGGGTGGCAAATATGAAACCACTAAAGGTATCAACACAAACATGTGTGTATTTGAGATTGCTGAGTTCATATAAGTGAGTAATATCCATTTTGCCAGACTGCATTTGGGACTAGACCTCTGAGATTAATACCAAGATGAGGGGTAGGAAGTAAGGAGACACAGGAGGAGCACATTTTTACAATTTAGCCATAAAGTTTGTGAATTTGAATGATGTAATTTATGGGCATGGATAGGCTTAATTGATAAAGTCATCATTAGTTATGGTGGCAGAACCAACAAGACTGGTTGCAACATCAGCTTTATTAGTTTGTTCTGATAAAGATTGTGGGAGTCCTCGCTGGACACTAAAATGTCCAATAAAGAATGGATGCAACCTTTTTCTAATAAAGTTTTGGCACTGAAGAAAAAAGGAAACAGCCTCAGACACATGCTTTATTTGTGTGCCTATCTCCAAAGGCAGAATAGAATTAGCTAAATATGAGATATCAGTATATATATTTAAAGCTACATTGTGAACGGCCAAAAATTGCAATTACTGATTGTGATTCTATAATTTGTGCAGATTTAAAGGAGGTGGAAAACCTAATTATTTGATTATTAAACACATAGGTGGCATGTCCATTGGATAATCCATTAGTAAGTACTGTTACTGCTTCAGATAAGGGTATTTTTGAAATATACAGGGTAAAGACAAATTCATATAAATTGCAGAATTGGATAATTTTATCTGGTCAGTAGTGATTGTCTAGCTTTCCAGAGAATGAGGCACAAGCTTTAGTCTAGCAATCAGTAGTCTGAATTAACCAATCTTTCTGGACCTTAGAATAGGGCTGAGTTATGAGATCTGGTTCCATGCCAAAACATTTTTTAGAATTATATTCTCCCAGCAGAATTAAGTCACAATATTGGTGCAGTGTACCAGAAAACAGTTGTGGGAGAGAATTGGGTATTAAATATAATAAATATTAAAGGTTTGAAATAATCCGAGTTAGTCACAAACTGTGAAGCAATGGTGTCTTCGACTTTCTGAAGCGCTAAGCACTCTTTCTCTGTAAGAGAGCATGAAGGGACTTTGGGTGAGAATCTCCTTTTAGAATGTCAAATAAAAGTTTTAGCTCTTCAGTCATAAGTTTCCAGTATGGCCTAAGCCAATTGATATCTCCTAATAATTTTTAGAAGTCATTGAGTGTTACTAACTTATCCATTTTGAAAGTTGCTTTGGAATTAATTATTTTCAGACCGTTTATTTGGAAGCCCAAATATGTCCTGAAACTGTATCTTATTGGATCTTAGTTGCAAACTTGTCTGTATTAATGTCATTTTTATATCTGAAAAACAGTTTAAAACTAGAGTCCCCTCTTTCCCGGCTATTAATATTTCCTCCTTGTAATGGATTATATACATACTCTTCCATTTATTTCTAACCCCTTGTATAGTTGACACTACAAATTTTTGACACAGGGTTGGACTATTGGCCATACTCTGTGGCAGGACCTTCCATTGATATCTTTTCATAGGCTCCTTGAAATTATTTGAAGGCACACTGAAGACAAAGCGTTTTTGATCATTGGGATGCAAAGGGATGGTGAAAAAAATAATCCTTTAGATCTATAATTATCTTGTAATATTCCAGTGGAATGGCTAAGGGTGTGGGTAGCCCAGGTGGAAAGGCCCCCATTAAACCATGGTGGCATTCACTTTTCATAGGTCCTGAAGAAGTCTCCATTTACCAGATTTCTTTCTTATGACAAAAATAAGTGTATTCCAGGAAGAATTGCTTTCTTCTATGTGATTAGCCACCAGCTGTTCCTGCACTAACACTTGTGCGGCAACCAATTTCTCAGAGGTTAAAGGCCACTGATCAACCCATACAGGCAGGACATCCTTCCAGGTGACTGGATCAGCATGTCTGATAAGGGATGCAGGCATGTTGGTGACCTCCATTATAAATTTCCAAATCCTTTTCTATCCATTTGCCCTGACATCACAAGTGGCTCTGGTGTATGATTTTCCAGTTTGCCTAGGCCTTTCCCAAGGTTGAATTTCTGGGCTAAGATTTGGGCATATTAATATCCTTTGGACTACACATAATCATTCCCATTTGGGATAATAGATCTCTTCCCCATAAATTGACTGGCAGTCCTGCAATGATGAAGGCTCTAATCTGCCCTCCATTGCCTTCCTTATCAGTCCAATTGAGGAGCTTGGCGCTCTGTTCTGGATGCTTGCTTTGGCCAAGCCCTCTTAAGTTGGTTAATGAGGGTGTGAGAGGCCAGCTAGAAGGCCATGCATCCTTCTTAATGATGGTCACATCAGCTCCTGTGTCGATCAGGCACTGAAATTCTTTTCCATCTAGCCACAAAGTTAATATGGGCTTCTGATGTGCTATCGGCTGTACCCAATATGCATCTGATGAACCAAAACCTTTCGCTCCTCTAGATGATGCCTTAGATGAATTATCAGGTTTTCCTAGTGGGAAAAAGAACTAATTGGGCAATCCTTTGCCCTGCTCGTATTGTTATAATACTTTTAATTGCCTTGGCCATAATCTTAATTTCTCCTGTATAATCACTATCTATAATTCCTGGGAAAATTTGAAGCCCTTGAAGAGTGACACTGCTTCTGCCTAGAAGTAGCTCAAATGTATCATTCAACAGGGGACCAATGACCCCGGTGGCCAGGGTTTGGGGCCCCATTTCAGGGGTCAATACTGTGTAGGAGGAGGCACAGAGGTCCAATCCTGCACTTCCTGGGGTCACTCTACTAAGTTCTGAAATGGATTGTTGCTTGGGACGAAGCTGACTGCCCTGTAAACTTATCTGGGTTTTGGGGCATGAGGGTGGCCCCGCATCCCGATTACATGATGAGAAGATAGGGAATTGCCCTGGGCATCTTTCTTGGACTTACATTCATTGGCCCAGTGTTTGCCTCCCTTGCATCTAGGGCAAAGCCCAGGAGCAGTTGGCTTAGGACCCCGTTGCTCCTGGTTTTGGCTTTGGCAATCCTTCACAAAATGTCCCAGCTTTCCACATCGAAAACACCCTTTCCTGTCTCTACTTGTTAAAATATCCGTAACTGATTTTCCTTGGAAAGCAGTGGCAATGGCCAGTCCTTGTTGGTTATAGGGTCCTCTGATTTACCCAGTGAGATCTGCTTTTTTTCTGTAGGGTCTAATGGCAGCCTGGCATGCCGGATTTGCATTTTCAAAGGCTAATTGCTTCATATGGTCAACTCCCGCTTCAGGATTGCCAAAAATTCTGCCCGCTGCAGTCATCAGGCGATGTACAAAGTCTGAAAATGGTTCGTCGGGACCCCGTTTTATCACTATTAAAGAAGCCCCAGGATCATCCTTAACTGGAAGCTTTCGCCAAGCTTTCATGGCGGCTGACTGAATTTGGGCAAAGAGCCCGGGATCATATTGCATTTGTGCATCGGAAGAGGCATACTTACACCCTCCCAAGTCAGTACATCAAAATTCCATCCATTATTAGCCTGAGCATTACGCTGGGCAGTTTCCTTACAATTCTCAAAATACTCTGATTTCCAAATTAAATGATCTCCCCCAGACAACACCGCTCTGACCAAAGTCCTCCAATCACTTGTAGTGAGCCAATTCTCGGCTACTGAATCCAAACTTTCTAGGGTGTAAGGAGCGGTAGCCCCATATTGAGAAACCGCTGTTTCTAACTCTTTTATAACTTGAAAGTCAAAGCCAGTATGACGCCGCCAAGTCTGACCTTAGCCATCTATTGATTCTATAATTGTGTAGGCATCTGCATCCAATGAATCCAGTCATTCCAGTAAAGAAGGAGAGACCTTTTTCTTAGTTAAGAAGGTTCCTTTAGCATTAAGTAGGCCCTCTGGGGGATCTGGGTTATATCCTGGCATCTTTTCTACTTTATTTTTTTTTTTTTTATTTATTTTTTTTTTTTTTTGGTTTTTCGAGACAGGGTTTCTCTGTGTAGCCTTGGCCATCCTGGACTCACTTTGTAGACCAGGCTGGCCTCGAACTCACAGCGATCCGCCTGCCTCTGCCTCCCGAGTACTGGGATTAAAGGCGTGCGCCACCACGCCCGGCAGCATCTTTCCCACTTTAATTCTCTGCAAGCGACTAATGAGTTCCTGATGCTCTTCTTCCAATTTAATCTGTTCTTTGAGTTGAGATATCTTTTCCTGTAGGTCTTTTTTAGGGTCTAAGACAGCCATCGCCAGTGTAGGAATGGAGGGTCTGGAGCGAGAATAAGGAGGTAGCCGCTTTTGGAGAGGTGGCCAGTCAGGATTGTGATTTTTAGCAGCCTCCTCTTCTAAGTCATCCCAATCAGAGGCCAACAAGTCCTCCTCCTCTGTTCGCTTAGATTTTAAAATAAGATATAAATTTTTATGTCCCCCTAGTTGTGCAGACTATTCACTTATTGGTAACTTCCTAGATCTTTTTGGCCTACTCTGTATTTTTTTCTGAATCTTTTTCTTCATTGTCACTCTCTAAGGAAATTAAATCTTCCCCTCCTAAGATCTTGGGGCCCTCTTTCTGGGATTTTTATCTTTTCTGATGTCTCTTTTTAAAGTATTTCTTCACTCTTTTTAATGGCGGCTGCAACACTGATCTTTACTTCCAATGGCCTCTTGAATCAAATTCCAATAAGAAAAGGCCGTTACTGGGATTTTTTTCTGGTCCAAATGTTTCATAAAAATCTTTAAGGACGTTGCCTACCCTAGCCCATCTCTTTTCATCTATGGTCCCCTCTTGGGGAAACCATGGACAGGTTTCTTTGACAAAATCAAAAAATTGTAACAATTGCTTAATTTTTACCTTTACTTCTCATGCCTTTAAAGCATCTCTTAACTGCTCTACAAATAGATCATGTGCACTTATTTCTTGTGTACTTATTTCTTGTCCCCTACTCGCTGTGATTCATCGAGTGAACAGCGATGCGGCAGGCTTCCGCTTTCATTTTTCTTTGATGGGCCATTTTTTACAGCATTCCTCATGGAATCCCTCATAACAAGGCCCCACAGTGGGCACCACATGTCTTGACACATAGGACTGTCAACAAAGACCCTGGAAGAAGGAGTGGGAATGGAAAGGGACAAGAGATGCAAGAAATGAAGACAAGAGGACAGTCCAATCAAGTCTCGTTTATTAAGCATACCGGGGCAGCTTATATAGGGAGAAAGCCAAGTTCTGGGTAAAACCACAAAAACAGAATGTATAGCCAGTGGCAGGGTATTGTCAAGCTATTCTAGGCCAAGATAGAAGAAGAAGTTGTGTAAACATTGAGAAAAATAGCAATTCTGGTGTAACAATGGAAAATTGCAAAAGCTTGCTGTAGCTAAGACTATGTGACACCCTGAGGCAGTTGTACTATCAGTGAGCAGGCCATATTTGAAGGCTCATCAAAAAGTAGGTTTATTTTGTCTCAAATTCTGAGGGTTGATTCTGTCAGGGTTGAGAATTCAAGGTTGCAGGAACTTGGAGGGGTTGATCATGACACATACACTATTCAGAATGAATGGATTCTTGTACCATCTTTTCTCTATGAAGATTGTGATCTCATTGTAGGAAATGGTATCATCCAAAGTGCCGAGGTATTTCCACCACAATAAAACAAGTTTAGATACCCCTCCAAATAAAGATTCAAAGATGTCCAAATCCCAGGTGATCTTAGATTTTACCAAGTTGATTTTTAATTTAACTGTCACAGCTTTTATGGTCTCCGCTATAGAAATTAATCAATGGCACATAACTATTGACTTCATCTTCTTTTTCCTTTGCATTCTTCTGTGACCCAAATCAGTTTTACATTGTCTCATAAAAAACAACTCTAATGCATCTGTTACAAACTCTTGGATTTGTATATAACCTTGTTAAATATAATGCTGATTGTCATATTATTAGATTATGTGAATAGTGTCATGCTAGGGAGTTGGGGTATTTGTGCCTACAGGATGTTGCAGCTTTATGTCATTGCTAAACACAAGCACTCAAACACATTTTATGTGTTTTTCTCTGTCTTTGTTTCTCTTTCTGCCTCTCTGTCTCTCTGTCTCTCTCTCTGTCTCTCTCTCTGTCTCTCTCTCTGTCTCTCTCTCTCTCTCTCTGTCTCTCTGTCTCTCTGTCTGTCTGTCTGTCTGTCTCTCTCTCTCTCTCTCTCTCTCTCTCTCTCTCTCTCTCTGTGTGTGTGTGTGTGTATGTGTGTCTATCTTTCTCTCTATCTCTAATTTCCTCTGTGTGTGTGTGTGTCTTTCTCATCTGATTTATTGCTTCTTAGTGTTTTCCACAGTGAATACATTAATCAAATCTGAAGAGATTCTGAGATAAACCCATAAAACTCTCCAAAGGGGGGGGTTATATCAGTGGTTTAAATGCATGATATGCAAGCATTGCTTGTAACCAATGACTTAGAGTTGGAGACAGATTCCAGAAGTTAACCAGGAGATGGAGAACCTCAGTGATAGACTCTCTTTCATTGAAGCAAGAAACACTAGAGAAGAGTTCCTGATATACTCTTCTTGCCTTTGAAAGTAAATAAGCATAGTATATACCCAAACACAGGAAAGTGCACAAAAGTACTCACCAAAACACACATACACACACTTAAGAAATGTCTGAAATCAGTAATTTACACAAACTGTAATGAAGATAATTTGCCACACCAAAAACTTCTTGAATTTCTCTGGAAAATAATGCCAAAAATAAAGGGGCTAGATAATAGCAACATGGGAGAATTTCTACAAGTTCTTTTTCAGAACTGCTCTATTAGTGTATATACACAATGGTTTGACAGACATGCATGCACACACACACAAACACACACACACACACACACACACACACACATATATATATACATACACTCACACAAAAATACACTGACATATACCTACAAATACTTGTAAACACACATGTACACACACAAAGACATATACAAACACAAACAAGTAAAAACCCAGTGGTACACATAATGCACACAAATACATACATACACATATCACACACACATATCTACAAATATAAACACACACACACACACACACACACACACACATGAACATACACACACACTAGCTGCATTTGGTCTTTAAGATTCTCAATCTAGGAAAGTCCTCAGAAACACAAACATGTTGTATATGACTATCTTATTCACCTCTTGGTCAGAGCACAATTTTTTTTTGTTTCCTTTTATATTTTATTTTATTTTTTCCTTTTCTTTTAGATTCAGCTGTACACTTAACTTTCGTGGTATTGAGAACTTTGATTTCTCACATAATATCCTAATATTTATGAATTTATAATTAAATTAAGTAGTAGTTATCTTAAATCTGTGTTCACACATGAAAGACCCTAAGAATTGCTTTCATGGCTCCTCTGTGTCTTGTTAATCTGTAAAAGTTGTATCTAAGATAGTCATCCTCAATTTCTTTTAAGTTGTGATACTCTCCTTCTTGTGTTTGGTAATATCTTTGAATTTTCCTTACCAAATAAAATATATATTCTTTATGTAAAAAAAAACATTAACTCTAGACTGAGAAGATGGATCATTCTGTAAAGTGCTTGCCTCACAATCATACAGGCCTAAATTTGGACTCCAAGCACCCAAAGAAAATGATGGCTTTTTCCTGAAATCCTATCACTGATTAGTCTGAAATAAAAGAATTCCTGGAGCTTCCTAACCAGGTAGTCTTGCCAAATTTATGAGTTCACAGTTCTGTGAGAGTGACTCGATCTGAAAATTTAAGGTACAAAGTGTGAAAAACTTCTGATGTCCAACTCTGACCACCACAGACGTATAATCATGCCTGCCTTACATACTTGAAAAGAAAGAATTTCAATAAAAAATTTTCCCTATCAGCTTGTCCTGTGGGCATGTCTGTAGAGAATTTTTGATAATTAACTTATGTATGAAGGCTCAGCCCACAGAGATTGGTGCCTCTTCTGGTCAAGTACTCCTGAAATATGTAAGAAAAGCTGCTGAGCGTGTCAGGACAGTAATCTTCTATGGTCCCTGCTTCAGTTTCTGCCTTTAGAAATTTTCCATGAGGTTCTTCTCTGGCTTCTTTCAATGATGGTATGTGAAGTATAAGGTGAAAGAGATCTTTCTTCCACAAATTTCTTTTAGTCATGATGTTTATCAAAACAACAGGGAAACAAACTGGGACACTTCATCCAAAGGCACAAATGCACATATACACAAGCACAAATAACGGTAAACATATTACTTTTCCTTGGAATTTTTTTATTTGTGTGTCTTGGAAATTTTCATGTTTTCTGCTTTAACACATGCCTCAAGGATCCTCACTTACATTTTATTTTAGCCTTACAGTTATTTATGTCATGTTTAGATACTTAATAAGAGGAATATTTCTTGAACATTCTCCACTAGATGAATATTATCTTTACCATTAATATGAAACTTTGAACTACACTGGCAGGTCAGTTTTACCATGTGTAAAATTATGATTGTACTTCTGAGCTTTTAAGAAGTTTGAATCAGTACTCACATTGGCCATATAGCCTCAACACAGTTTTTTAGCAGGTATATGTACATTGGAATAAACATTATCCCTCTTCATAAAGAAAGCTAAGACATTCTCATTCATCCTTCTAGGTCCCTGGAAAAATGTTTCCTCAATGAATAAACAGTTATTCCTTGAAGAAATCTAGAACTGACTAGCTACAATATCCACTTAAATTATTTTAACACTTATTATATGCATTATTCCATTTATATTACTGATAATTTTTGGTATTTCAGGTTTCCACAGAAATTGAAGTTTTAAGAGTATTATCACATGGCTCTGAATATGCCAATACATTTCAAAATATATCTTTCATATTTTACTTAATTTTTGAAAATACAATTTCAGAGTGTCTCTTTTGATATTGATTTTCCAATGTGCCATGTGCTGATGAAATAACTTATTATGCAATATTTTAAAATATTGATTTTGGTGAAACTTCAGTAATGGTTCATATGTAATAATATTTAATCATGCATATATATATATATGCACTTTATTTATGATTTGGTTATTTTTTCTGTATTCATTTATTAATATATGTAAATGTAAATTTGTTTTGTTTTTAGCAGTTGGGTTTTTGCATTGTTATTGTAGGAAAAGAGTTTGGTTTTTCTGCCTACAGCTCCCAGAACAGGGCTACTAACACTACTTACATATCCTGAATGAGAAGAGCATCCTATGAAGCACATTCCCAGTGATTTTCCCTAGTTCTTGAATTACTATAGTATTAATTATTTTTCTCCCTGGCTGTAGTGAAACACCTGAGAAAGGGAAGATAATGATGGAAGTATTTGGAGGGAGGATCACAATATAAGTATATAAGGCATCACACTGGCAGGACATGGAGGCAGAGACTTGAGGCATGTTGTCCCACTGTATCCACAATTCAGGTAAAAATATACAGTCTGGTGTTCAGCTAAATGTCTCCCTTTTTTTCACTCTGGGGCCCCAGTCAAGAAATAGTGTAACTCATATTCATGGTGAGTCTTTGTTTCTCAAGTTGTCCTACAAGGAAAATACTCATAGCTAATTCTAGGTACTTTAATGTTTATAATCTTAACAATACACAGAATATCCAGAAGTATGACCTGAACAGAGTCTCACTTGTTAATGATTAGAATGTCCTCTATTAAAAATTACATTAAAATATTTTTATTCTTTTTTGTTTTATTAATTTATTCATATTACAACTCAATTTAAAAGGAAATACAAAAAGAAAGTTACTTTACATTGGAGGTGGTGTTAGTGATATCTATATATGTGAAGTGGGAGGATAGAAAATACAATTTCTAAGATCACTTCAGTTCTAAGAATCATTGTATAATTTTAAAAAATGTACATAAATTATGACACCTTCATGTGTTTATTTAAAAACTATTCATTGTGAGCACTCTGAGATATACAGTGTAATGTGTGATTGTATTATTGTATCTGTATCATATGGAGTGGTGTTTGCATCTAAGCAGGAACATGACATTGTGAATAAAATAAGATAATGTGTGGAAGAAAAAACAAACCAAAACCAAAAAAAAAAAAAAAAAAAAAAAAAAAAGCAATGTCCTTTAATCATGCCTGTGTTTATGGTCATGATGTATATTGAACAAAGTCTTAGTGGAAGATGTGGCTGTATGCCTAAGGGAAACAAATGATTAGATAATTGGAACCAGCCTCATGTACCCAGCTTTGGAGATTAAATCATTATTGGTCAATATTTTAGTCAATCAAAATTATATAATGATGCCATTGAAAGAAGAATGAAGAAGGTTTAAATGCTGTTCCTATGGACCAGGAAGTACTTCCCTATATTTCAATGAAGGATTTCAACAGATTATAAATCCTGTTGAATGAGGCATGAAAACATAGCATTTAGCCAAAATAAAAATATAATAAACTATTCAAATTGGACTCTGAAAGAGAACAGCCTTTTGGGCCTCAGCATCTCAACACATGTGGTCTGCAGTGAAATAGTGGAGTTGATACCTGAACCTTTTTCTGGTATATGGCACCTCATAGTTATTGCTAAGACCAGTTAAAAACCTTGAAACATTTGTCATTAAAAAAAAAAAAAAAACGTTTACCAGAATGGGTAAAGAAACTGTGGCACATTTACACTATCGAATACTACTCAGCTACTAAAAACAAGGAATTCCAGAAATTTGTGGACAAATGGATTGAACCAGAAATAATCATAATGAGTGAGTTAACCCAGAAGCAGAAAGAGTCAAATGGTATATATTCACTTATACCAGCATACTAGCTCAAGGGGCATGTTCCATGAAATTCTTCACTAACCAGGAAACTGGGACATAGGGGAGAACATCCTATTGGGACTGTAGATGAGAGAAACACAGGAGAATGGCAATGTTGAAGGATCCAGAGGATCCAAGAAACCTACAAGAAGAACATTATGACAGGCAGATTTGGGCCCAGGCGTCCCACTCAAACTATGGCACCAGCCAAGGACAATACAGGCTTCAAACCCCTACCCAGATCTAGACAATGGAAAGGACATTCTCCACAATTGAGTGGAGAGTGGGGTATGACTTTCACATGTACTGTGGTGCCTCATATTTGACCACATCCTCTGAATGGAGAGACCTGGTGGCACTCAGAGGAAGGATAGCAGGTTACCAAGAAGAGACTTGATACCCTGTGAGCATATACAGGGGGAGGAAGTCCTAATAAGTCACAGTCATAGGGGAGAGAAGTAAGGGGAAAATGGGAGGGAGGGAGAAATGGGAGGATACAAGGGAGGGGATACCATTGAGATGTAATATGAATAAATTAGTAAAATAAAATTTAAAAATAAAATAAAATGTTTACCTTGCTAGCTGTGTGGGGTGGGGGTGCTGGGCAGGCTGGATCTCTTTCTTGTATTATAGCTTTACTGGCTGATTAATTCCAGTGCCCTCAGCTATAGCGAATTAGAATATTCCATATCCAAATTAACTTAAATTTATTTTAACTGTCACCAAGCTTTCATGGCTGAAGCAGCATGTGGATATGTTCCTGTTCTAGGAATCAAACAGCCTTGGTCTAATCAGGGGCAGCAGAAATATTTGGCAGAATGGAAGTCACAAAGAAAATTATATCTTGGTCTAGGGAGATTGGTGAATCAGTGAAGTGCATTCATTCAAGCATAAAGCCCGGATCATTGGAACCCAGATAAACTAACACAAAGTGTGGCAATATAGTCTTATATTCCTACTGCATGGAGGCAGATCGCCAGGGCTCACAGGCTTGCCTAGCCCCTTTGTCATGTTCCAAGTCAGTGAGAAATCCTGTCTACTGCATCACTAGTCTCCCTCCATAAGTGCATGTTCACAGTGCATGTGCAATACATACAGACACACATCTGTACACACATTCAGAAATAGAAAAGGAAACTATACTCCAACACATTTTCTCATTATTTGTCATGATTTGTTATTTATTACAACTAAATTATTACTTATTTTAGACATACTCAGAAATATTTTGTTTCAAGAGTGTTTTCTCCAAGGTTTAACAGTTATTTATTTTGTGTTCTAGTTGACATTTATTATCAAGTTGACACAACCTGAATCCACCTGGGAAGTGGTAATCAACCTTGAAGAATCTGTCTATACCTACACCTGGGAGATACTGTCTGGAGTCAGGATTGATATAGGAGAGCCCGTCCTACTGTGTTCAATACCAGTCCCTGGGCAAGTGGGCTTGGGCTGTATAAGAAACCAAACTGAGAATCAGCCAGCCAGCTATCCAATGAGCACCATTCCTCCATGGTTTCTACTTTAGTTCTTGCTTGAGCTACTGGCCTGACTTCTCTCAGTGATTAAGTATAACCTGGAAGAGTAAGCCAAAAAAAAACCCATGCCTTCCTTAACTTGCTATTTGTCAGTGTTTTATCATGATAGAAAAAAAAAAAAAAAAACTGCCTGAAACACCACTTTTAAATTAATTTACTTATTTTGGTTTTTATTTGTTTTTATTTGTAATTTGTTTACTTTACATCACAAGTTTAGCTCCCTCCCACTTTGCTACCCAGTTCCACCCTCCCTCTCTCATGGCCCCTCCTCTTATCCTCAGGAAGTGGAGCCCTCTTCCCCTATCACCTAACCTTAGCCTATTAAGTCTCATCTGGACTGCCTGTGTCCTCTTTCTCTATGTCGTGGCAAGGCTGTTCCACGAGGGGGCAGTGATCAATTAGTAGGCACCATGAGTAGTCCCTACTCCCCATATTTTGGTATGTGTAAGAACATTGCTGCCTATCTACTACATTTAAGAAGAGGGTCTATGTCCTCACCATGCAGGGTCTTGGTTGGTGCACCAGTCTCTGAAGCAATCCCCACCACCTATCCTTGTTTGTTGGCTTAATCAGTCTCCTTGTATAGCTCTTGTCCTCTCTAGGTCCTTCTGTGCCCCAACTTTTCCATAAGACTCAGTGTGCTCCACTCCTAAGTCTGGCTGTGAGTCTAAGCATCTGCTTTGATCTCCTGCTAGGTGGAGTCTTTCAGAGAACCTCTATGGTAGGCTCCAATCACATCTCTTCAACTTCTTCATGTGTCTCTTCTATTTGCCCTTCTGCCTAAGAATTAATCATTCCCGCTGGGGTCCTCTTTGGTATTTAGCTTTCTCAGATCTGTGAATTATAATGTGATTATCCTGTATTATATAGCTAATATCTACATATTTATGAGTATATACCATGTGTGTATTTCTGGGTCTGGGATACCTCACTCATGATGATAGTTTCTAGTTCCATGCATCACTTCCTTTTTCTATTTTTCCTTGCTTCACATATCTCCAGTATTCCAATAGCATGCTGTTGGATAAAACCTAATATTTAACTTCCTGAGGAAGTTAAATATTTAGGATTTAAATAATTAGCCTTCATCACCTGAATACTATGCTAGAGAAAGGATATACACTAGTATTTCTGACTGCAAATCCCATGGCACTTCCTTGGAATTTATATCATTGAATATAAAACAAACAAAAATGCCTTCTAAGAATCCCATTGATAATAAAATCTTAGTTTTTACAAATGCTATAACTGGAAGATTATTTCAATGTTGTCCAAGAAATTCAAACACACAGGAGATACTATTCCTCCCAAATGTTCATTTCCACTCAGAGAATGAATGTCGAGGAAATCACAAGTCTTATTTACTGAGACAACTCATGCAGAAACCCCATAAGTTGACTATTAATGTTGCATGTTTAGAATGAGGCAAGTGATGTGTACACAGCAAGTGGGAGTCTCTCACAGCTATCCAGCATAAGATTTATTAGCCCTTTTCACAGGTAAGCAGTTTTCCATGCAATGTCATTACAACAGCCATTGAAACAATGCAGCACATCTAATTTTTAATTAATACATTCTTGCTATTTTGGGGATAAGCACAAGAGACTGAAGTCAAGTAATGAAGCAAATTAAAAAAATTCACCTGAGCTCTCACTTCTCCAAATTTTTCAAGGCAATGTTAAAGTCATTGCCTATGGTCCAAGGAGATGAATCAATGGTTAAAATACATGAAGGACAAGAGGGACAGGAGTTCAGGTCCCTAGAATTGTCACAAATGCAAGGTTGGCATGGTAGCCTCTTTGTAATTCCAGCTTCAGCAGGCCAAGCAGAGGTTTGCCTGAGTTAAATTCAGAGCCCCTTCATTAATGAACAAGGTGAAAGAGTGATGAAACTTGACTCCTGTTATGTATAAGCAAGCAGAGATAGATGACCCTTGGAGCTTAGTTACCTTTCTTCTTCTTCTTCTTTCAACATATATTTATTGATCATTTGTCAGGTTCACATCATGGATCCCACCACGCTCACTTCCCAGTACTCTCAGGTCTGCCGTTCAGTCTTGTGACACAAACCCCTCAGAAGAAGAACAAATGAGAGGAGAGAAGAGGAGGAGGAAGAGGAGAGAGGAAAGGAGAAAGAAAGAGAGAAGAAAGAGGAGAGGAGAGAGAAGAAGAAGGAGGAGGAGGAGAAGGAGGGAGAAGAAGAAGAAGAAGAAGAAGAAGAAGAAGAAGAAGAAGAAGAAGAAGAAGAAGAAGAAGAAGTTCAAATTGTGTTTATAATCACAGGACCAATGTCAAACAGCCAGTGGCCAGGCCCTTAAAGAAAACTGAGTCTTTCCACACCTTCACTTCTACAAAATCCATCAGTTGTATAAAACTATACTTCAGAATCCTTATCACAATTTTTACGAGCAGTTTTTGATGCTTTCCTGTCTAGACTGTTATGTTGGTGGTTTTGGGGGCTGCTAATGCTAAAAGTTGTCACAGAATCCCTGTATGTTCCTTATTCTCAAATAGGGAGAATTTTTTATTCAGTTCTCTTTTTAAATTTTCTTCAGTTAAGGACCCCAACCCAGCAAACAATCCACACTTATGATAGGCCTTCCTCTCAGATTTAAATCAATAGGACAATTCCTCACAGTCATGCAAATAAGGTCCTTTCTAAGTGATTCTAAGCCCTGTCAACTTGACAATAAGTTTATGCCATCACAAATATCATTCCCAGAAACTACTAGTCCATTCCAAAGTATCAACACTCTCTTAACTTGCAGGGATTCAGTGATCACACATTCATGAGAAGGGAAAACAATTATGGTGCTTCACTGTTTCAGAGGGAACAGTCCACTTTGTCAAGGAGGTGATGGAAGAAGGAGCAGTTCATATAATGATGACCAGGAAGTAAAGAAAATGGGAAGTCAAGAAGGTTATGTGGACATGATAACTTCCAATGACCAGCCTTTCTCCACTTGAGCTCCAACCCTACTTCTCACCATTTTTCTATGTTTCCAGTACAGTATGAATTTGATGAGAATTCTTGTAGTCTTAATGTTTCTGGAAACTCAGACATAGAGAAATTTACATTGTTAATTTCCTAGACACTTCCCAATACAAACAAGTGGACAAGGGAAATTAGACATCATGCTTATCCTTTTTGAAATCACAAGAAGAACTCAACTCTTAGTGCATAGGAAAAGGCATATTTGGTGCTGCCCCTAAAGCTTCTATGCCCTGTTGCAATGACAGTAGTTATCATTATCTAGTTGGTGAATGGCTCCAGAAATATTTAGCTAAAATGAATTTTTCTAGTAGGAACCACATCATTACTCTCACACAGGGAAGGGAAAATATAATCTCCATTTTCCTTTGGCCCTAGGCAGAAATATAATGTTTATTTCTTCCTTGCAGATAGCTGCCTTTGAATAGAAGCTTTTTATGAGCCTTGTCACAGCTATCAGGAGGGATAAGCTTAGAGATTAAGTCACAGTCACTGAGAAGATTCAAACATGCTAAGTACTACAACTGGTGAGCATCGAGTTCTCCTCTTTAAATGAGGCATCTATCTGACTCACTCAAAGACTCAAGGAACATCATGGAATAACATAGAAAGAAACAATGAACAAGAAAAAGGTGTTCAGTGTCATCCAGGCAGGACAAGATGAAGCCATGGAAACTATTACATGTTTAAAAACTATGATTACATGCACAACATCTGAACAAGACTGGACGCCTGAACATTACAGGTGGAGAGATGCTAAACGGCTGTGTTCCTCTCAGACGATCGATGTGCAGTTAACACTTGCAAACTGAAAAACATTTTCTTCAGTGGTCTAGTCATGATAAGGTCCACATGTTTCTGTAAATAACTCCCGTTGCACACATATGCTGTTGTAAGCAACACAAAAGAAGCTTACTGGAATATCATAAGATAAAATAAAAATATGTAGAGGTAGAAAGAGCCTAGTTGGAAAGATGAAGGGATTTGGTTGTAGTAGTGGGAACAAGATAAGGCTTGTGTATGATCGAAGAACAAAATGTACGTGCTTGAAAATACCATAATGAAATCTGTTATGTGTAATTCATATACAATTTTATTATTTTTTTTATTTTTAAAGAGTCAAACCTACCAATAATCTGTATCTCAGATTTGCTTCCATAATTCAAAGTTGCTTTCTCTCCAAGGTCTACATATCCCAGCAATATTTGTCCAAACATAAACAAACTGCAGTTTTTAAAGAGCATGAGAGATTCAAGTAAGAGGATGTCTCTAGTTATATTTTTAAGATCTAGGCAACATATTTCATTAGGTAGACATTTAATCATTTTAATATTTTTCATAATGAATGTTATACCTTATCTTCAGAGAACGAAAACTAGAATTAGAGGAAGGTAAGACATTTCTCAATGTCACAGATGACTTGCAGCACAGATTATATGTGTGTAACTCTGAGCAATATCACATTGAATGCTTTCAAAGACTCTAGAGTACTTGTTTCTTGTAATTAAGTAAAACAAAGAAAAATATATAATTTTTGTAAGCCATTTATTTGAAAATTAAACATTTTTCATGAATATACCTCTTTTGGGACATTTTGGTTTAGAATTCCCTTACCCTGTAAATTAATATGTCTAAAAATACCTTAGAATATTTATGTCCATTTAAAAAGCAGGGTTTTCAAACTTTTTAAGGTTTAATAGTCTTTGCATAAATAATAATTTTATTTATATAAACAAATTTACTCAAATCTATGCTGTTAAGATAGATAATGTGAATTTTATTATTTTTCCCATATATTTTGAGGCTAGCTATAAACTATGGACACTCCAAAGTGATTACTCTGAGTTCTCTTATGTAAAATAGCAAAAGATAATGTAAATTACTTCAGTGTTTAGTCCTAGAGACCTTCTTAGAGTAAAACAATAACATGAATTTGCTCTAAACATGCTGAATACTTATCTATTTAATAACTATATAACAACATAACATTTATGAAAGCATTTATGAGACATTAAAATAAAGTATTGCAATTATCAACAGTAAATTTATATACACAATTTAAGTGGGAGAAGCACTGAAATAATCCTAGGTAGAATTTATTGATTATATTTTATGTATTAAATTAGAAATTCCATGTGTAATCACTTATCGTTTTAATTTTTGTTTTGTTCTGTATCTTTTATAGGTTGGACTCTGCAGCATAAAGATTAAAAGGTATTACATTATACACTTGTAATGTTTTAAAGTAATGAACCCAGAGCCACAGATAAAGAATTTTTGAAGTAGAAAGGATTTAGTTTTGTGGCATCCACAGACGCATTTTTTGAATGCTATAGCTAAAATTATTTGTGAGAGAGGATCTTTTGAGACACAGTTATATGATGTAGACCAGGCTCTGGGTAAATATATTATGATTTTGCCTCTGCCTCTTCAGTGCTGGGATAGCAATTATGAGCTGCATCTGAATTCAAGTTTTTGGGACACCAATCATGACATGCCATTTCTTGAACTTCATGGACAATTTGAATTCTACCTTACATACTTCTGAAATTCTTTCTCTTGACAAATGGTCTCAGCATTTCTTGTAAGATGGGGATTGATCATCTTTATGGTGTTCAGAGCATTGACACCTCTATCTGATTTGATTCCCTTGAGACTTCATAGTCACCTTAAAGGAAGCTTTGATAATAAATGAACACTTCTACATCATAGGTGCTACTGGTTTTTGTCAGCAGTATTCCCTATCGATTATATTGTTTTTCTTTGGAGTACTCCCTCTAGAACCTGAATACTGACTTCAATGTGTAAGTACATTTACCTAAAATAGCCTAAGGTCAGTGAAAGGAATAGACTACTGTTGGTTCATTAACCTGAAATCATATTCTTTTTTTTTTTTTTTTTTTTTAGAATTTATTTTTTATGTAATTAATTTATTCAGATTATATCTCAATTATTATTCCTTTTTTTTGTATCCTCAGGTTCCTCCTTCCCTCCCATTTTTTCCCTATTTCCCTGCCCTATGTTTGTGACTGAGGGGGACATCCTTCCCTACTATGTGGTCAGAGTCTATCAAGTCTCATCTTGGTAGCCTGCTTATTCTTTATGTGAGTTCCTCCAGGACTCCCCACCATGGGGAAATGGTCAAAATATGAGACACCAGAATTCATGTCCAAGTCAGTCCTCATTCTTCAATCAACCGTGGAGAATGTCCTGTCCATTGCCTAGATCTGAGTAGATGTTTGATGTTTACTGTATGTATTGTCCTTGGTTGTTGAGGTAGTTTGAGCAGAACTCATGGGCCTAGATCGGTCTATCATGATGTTCTTCTTGTAAGTTTCTAGGATTCTCTGGATCCTTCTATTTCCCCATTCTCCAATACTTCTCATGCTGACGAGGATGTGGAGAAAGAAGAACACTCCTTCATTGCTGGTGGGAATGCAAACTTTATAATACCACTTTGGAAATCTATCTGGTGCTATTTTAGACAACTGGAAATAGGGCTTCCTAAAGACCTAGCTTTTTCATTCCTTGTAATATACCCAGAAGTTTGCTCCACCACACAACAAGGACATATGCTCAACCATGTTCGTAGCAGCCTTATTCGTAATAGCCAGAACCTGGAAACAACCTAAATGTCCCTCAATCAAAGAATTGATAAAGAAACTGTGGTACATTTACACTATTGAATATGACTCTGGTATTAAAAAAAAAAGGATATCAAAAATTTGTGGACAAATGAATGAAACTAGAAATGATCATAGTGAGTGAGTTAACCCAGAAGCAGAAAGACTCACATGGTTTATACTCACTCATAAGTGGACACTATCCCAAAGGGCATTTCCAATGATATTCTTCACTTACCAGGAGATTGGGATGGTTGTGAGGACATCCTATTGGGACTCTAAGTGAAATCACTTTCTTACACTCACAGACATCATCTGGTCTTGTGGACAACATGGCCAACAAAATTGTCCATAAACAAAATGGTTGTCAAACTTATGTCAGCTTATAGCTTCCTCTTCAAAATCGAAGAAAATTAAGAAATTTTATCATAATCTGGATTGATGACTATACAGATGTCTCAATCAGTAATGTATTTTACTTGTAAATGTGACAACACTGAGTTTAATTCTCCAAAACCTCATAAAAATTTTAGTCTTGAAGTTGTGATCCTTCAACGCTGGCATGTTGAGTTATAGGATTACAGGCAAGTACCACTAGGCCTGACAATACACAAGTTATATAATCAAGAAAGTTAATTTAATATATTCATGCTTATAGCAATACTTTCATCAAGTATACTAATACTAAAAAACAATGCTCTGACTTTAAGAAAGAAGGCAATTAGTCGTATGGAAGGGGGAAGGTTGACCTGAATTATAATTTTTTTCTTCAGATTAAAATAAATGTGTAATAGAAGGTTTTTAAAAAAATTGGAGAATAAAGCACTAATTAATGTGTGCTAGTAGGTACATGCTTTTATGTCATACATATGTTATTATATAAAAATTAATGTATCTCCATTTCAGACCATGTGTCAAGTCGTCCTGATGCTTTGATTATTACAATGCATCTTCCTATGGCATTCCATCAAGTTGTCAGTGATAGGGAAGACATTTTATACATTTTTAGGTGTGTATCTATAGATGATTTATAACTCAAGTTCCTGGCCTTGTAGAGAAAGTCCATTTCACTGGTAGTAATGAATTATAGACAAAAAATTATTCAACTTCTGCTACTCAGCCTCGGTAAATACATTTTACCTGGCCATGGAATTCCAACTAATTGTGACTCTGTCACTGACCTGCTTTGGTCCAAACTGTCTGTAATTCAACAGAACTTCCACATGCATCAAACAAGATAAGCAAAATGTATGAGTGGCCTATCATGAGTATGGTAAGAAGATACACCCAAGCTTTATAATAGAGCATTTCAAAACCACACATCATTGCCTGCTGTTACACCAATGAAAATCCCTTGAGACTACACACACACACACACACACACACACACAGAGAGAGAGAGAGAGAGAGAGAGAGAGAGAGAGAGAGAGAGAGAGAGAGAGAGAGAGAGAGAGAGAGGGAGGGAGAGAGAGAGATTCTTGCAACCGAATAACAAAGGAGGAAAAACTTTGACTTAGTTTGTTAAATAATAGATAAGGTCTGTTATCCCAGACAACAATTACAGGACTTTCATCACATAATTATGCAAGTACAACCCCAAATACTATTATTCTACTTTCATTCCTGATGCTTCGACAGAATCCCCTGGGCAAAGAGTCACACGGTATAAAAAGAATTAATTCAACTTATACTTTCAGGTTATAATCCATCACTTAAGGAAAGGCATAACATGGACCTGAAGCAACTTATAATACCCTGAGACAAGAACCAGAGTGTGAGAGAATGCATGCATGCATTCTTAGTGCTCTACCATCTGTTTACTCTTATGCCATCAAGGGCCAGTCATCTACTTTCAGGTAGGCCGTCCCGTATCAATTATAGCAGTCAAGATAATATCCTTTTGCTATGCCTACAGGCCAACATCCTCTAGAAAACCAACACTTCATTGATATTTTCTTCTCAAGTGATTCTGGGTGTGTCAACTTTACAGTTAAACAAAACCTCACCTCACCGCCACTAGTAGGATATGCCAAAATTTGAAAGCAGTAACAAATAATTTCCATTTTGCCTTAAGCAAGTATAAAGGAATACTGGAATACTGGTGCATGGAGAACTGAAATGAAAACATATATCCAAGTAAGCACCAAGAATGAATATTTTGGTTATTTTCAGGGGGCTGCAAGATGGCAGCACCGATCTCACACCACATCAGGTCACCAGTACATCAGTGACAGCACAAAGAACTACAAAACACTTCTACTGGTGTTTCCCAGGGAAAAGGGGTCCACACTGTGTGGAGCATGTGTGGGTCTGAACCCTGGACAACCTGGATAATTTGTAGTAACTTCCTTGTGTACCTGTAACTAGATGCACAGTTTCCTAAGCCAAGCCACTTCCTGTAAGCACTCACACCTGTGCTCTCTGGGTATCTGTCTGAACTGGAGTATATAAAACAGCACTATTGTCCACTGTACTGTACTCCACTTGTGTAAGCTGGCATGTTTACTGAGGCCCTTCTCTGATTCAATATTCTTCTTCCTTCTTGCCAGCAATCAGACCATCCTAGTGCCGAAACAGCTAGCAAGCAGAGAGCAAACACAGAGGAGGGGACTTGGGGTCAGGATCTAACTCTCATTGCACTCTGCCCCAAAGAGGCCACAGGGCCACTGGAGTAGTTCTCTGATCTTTTATGTTTCTGCTTGCTTGCCAGCATCCAGACCCTCCTAGGACAGAAAAAGTATACAAGCAGAGAACAAATGTAGAGGAAGAAACATGGCTGCCAGACCAAAGTCCAATTGTCCTCCATGTCAGAGAGGTTTGCTGGGCACAGATCTCTCCACAAATATCTTTCTACCTGCTCCTAGCAGCTAGACAATTCCTGTATCAGAATCAACAGCAAGCAGAGACTGAACCCAGAAGAGGTGACTTGGGTGTAAACCAAAGCCCTGTTATCTCTTCCTACCCCTAAACTCACAGGCTATCAGAGACCACCAAACCTTCTAACATCAGAGACATCACAATGGGAAGAAGTGAGCATAAGAACATGAGTAACATTTCCTAGGGCAATTTGACACCACAAGAGAGTAGAAGTCCTACCTCAGCAAGCCCAAGAGTTACTATCATACCTGATATCATATCTGATGCACACGAGAAAGATTTCAAATATGAGGGTATGAAAAAAATATGGTCTTCAAATACAGGAACATCCACATTCATCCAAGAAATATTACTAAAGCTCAAATCACACCTCCAACCCTACACATTAAATGTGGGTGACTTCAACATCCCACTCTCCACAATAGACTGATCATCAAGACAAAAACTAAATAGAGAAATAATGAAAGTAATAGACATCATGAATCAAATAGACATAACTGATATCTATAGAAGATTTCAATCAATTAAAAAAAATAACTTCATCACAGCATCTCTCAGAACCCTCTGCAAAGCTGACCAAATACTTGATGACAAAGAAAATCTCATCAGATACAAGAAGATTGAAATAATCCTATGTATCTCATCAGAACACCATGGATTAAAGCTAGAACTGAACAAAAACAAAACAACAGAAACTCTAATAGCTCGTGGAAATTGAACAATTCCTTACCCAGTGACCTCAGGGTATGGGGTGAACTAGAAAAAGAAAAAAACATTCCTAGAATCCAATGATAATGAAGGTACAACATACCCAAACTAAAGGACGTAATGAAGGACGCGCTAAAGTGTTCGGAGCCAGCCCGGGGTCATTCAAGGTTAAAAGAGTTTACTGGCTATGGAAGAATACTAATGCCCGGTTTGGAAGCTAACTTCCTTCTTTCAGCTTCTGCAGATGTTGTTTTGCAGGTTAGCTCGTGACTTCCCGAGTGATAGTTAGCTAAGATAAGATAGAAACTGTTCCCCTGACCTGATGTTATTATCTGGAGACATTCTCAGGCCCCTCCTACTTCTTAGTTACTGCCTCCACCCCATATAAGCTTTTGCTTTTGCTTCAATAAACAGACCTTGATAGGAACACTACTTGGTCTCTCCTCTTTCTTTCCCATCTCATCATTTTAGGTATGGCTCCCCTCCCGACCCCGTAATTAGTTGTCCTGCTGGACAGGACAAGTGGCGCCCATTGTGGCCACGAGGTACGAGCCCTCTACCATGACAGAGACCCTTCGTGGGCAATAGTTTGAAAACCGCTGCGGTCAAGTTTCTCACCGAGGTCAAACTGAAATTACCTCTAATTGTTTCCGGTGCGGGCCTGCCACTCATAGAACATCTCCGCACTTATGTAAGTGTTCCTCTCTGTCAATATGATGGGTAAAGTCTCTCAAAGGAAGCACAATTTATTTGCCACATTAAAAGTTGTCTCAGGGAAAGAGGAGTTAGAGTTAAGAAAAAAGATCTTGTACGTTTTTTCTTATTTGTTTCCCAAGTCTGTCCTTGGTTTGTCATTGATGGTCCTAATATTAATCCTGACCGTTGGTACCGTGTTCGTCGAGAGTTAGATTCCTATTCTTCCCAACATGGTCCTGAGACTATTCCTCTTCAAACTTTTAATTACTAGACTTTAATTAAAGATCTTATCTCTTCTGATGCCCCTGACATTTCTTCCACGGTTGCTTCAGCTGAGTCCTTCATTCGGCCCTTATCTCGTTCCGCCTCCTTGGCCTCCCTGGGGTCGCACGGCTCCAAGTCCTTACAACCCCTAAAATCCCCCTGCACTTCTGCTATGGTAGACATGGGGGATGACCCTCCCTCCTCCAATAAGCCTTTATATCCTTCCCTGTCCAAGCTCTCTTTAGCAGATGATGCCCCCACTGGCCAGGGCCCTGCAACACAGGCTTATCCTATTGTTGAGACAGTCCCCACCTCAGATGATTTAAGCCCCTCTAAGGAAGCTACCTTAGAGGAAAAGGCCGCCAAGTATTACAACCCAGATTGGCTGCCCCTTTCCTGCCTGCCCCCTTATCGGCCCCCTCCCTTTATTGCTCCCACACTTCAGCCTCACCTTCCCGGTAAATCCTCCTTACATTTGGCTAAACACAACTTAAAACTACAGATTCAAGACTTTAAAGAGGTTCTTAGTCTTCAAAAAGAATACTCTGAACTTTCTATGGAGGTCCAATCCCTCTGAGATGCCCTCCAACAAGCTCTTCTTCTGCTTGCCCCCATGACAGGGGCCACAATTCAGCGCCCTAGGGCCCCATCTAAAAAATACCCTATGCTAGCATTTCCTGTGATGACCCGGTTTCAAGCCAATTCCAAGGAGTCTTCCGGCGATGAGGCCTCTACTGAGGATTCTCCGCCACAGGGTGATGAGACGGCTGGTGATTTAGAAGATACTGATGGTCATGGCTCAGATGATGAGGAACAGGGGGGCTCTGACCCCTCCCCTTCAGACCCCAACCCAACTTTTAAGCCCCTAAAATTCAAGATGCTAAAAGAACTCCATAGTGCGGTTAAAAACTATGGGCCCACCACTCCCTTTACTCCTTCTCTGCTCGATTCCCTTGCCCCCGAGGGCTACCTTGTCCCAGGGAAGTGGCTCTAACTTGGCCAATCAGTCCTCCAGCTTGGACAATATTTACTCTGGACGGCTGATTTCATGGACTGCTGTCAAGAAAGGGCAAAAAATAATCAAAGAAAGTCCACTTCTTCTTCCTGGACTTTTGATAAAATAACGGGGCAGGGCCGCTATTCTTCAGAAGCAAAGCAAGCGGCATTACCTCCCAGGCTTCTTGTCCAAGTTAAAAATGCAGCCTTGGGGGCATGGCGCACTCTACCAGGGAAGGGCTCTCTTACCACCCTGTTAACCAAAGTAGTTCAGGGTCCACAAGAACCTTACGGTGATTTCATTGCACATTTATTTGAGACCACAGAGAGGGTCTTGGGGCCAGAGGAATATGAAAATAAGCTTTTAAAACAGCTTGCTCATGAAAATGCTAACGGTGTCTGTAAAACCGCCTAGCGCGGCCATACTAGGGTAAGGATATTAATGATTATATCAGACTCTGTGCTGATGTTGACCCCTTTTGCCCATAAATTATCTCAAAGTGTACATCTGGCAATAGGAGCTGCCCTCCAGGTGGCCCATTCTGGCCCCAAAATTTCCTTACCCTAAACAAAATCACAGATCAGCAGCGGATCGCTTATGGCATGCTACAATCTCTCAGACTCATGCTCAAGCCTTATGGAAAGATTCATTCACCTCCTGGTGGCAGGGTCCTGACCCTATTCTTATTTGTGGAAAGGGGCATGCTTGTGTCTATGACTCAAAGAAGGGGAATGCCCGTTGGCTTCCTGAGCGCCTAATTAAACAGATTGATTCAACCGTGGAAGAATGCCCTGAGGAAAGGCTTTAATTGTGCTATGACTTCATTCAGCCTTTTTCTGCTCCTGGCCTGCCTCGGAGGTGCAGCCTCGTCTGCCTCATATCAGATGTACAACTATACCTGGGTAATTATGAATGGGGCAGGGGACATCGTTAACTCCTCTTCCTCTACCACTCATCAAACACCCTGGCCTACTTTGGCAGTGGACTTATGTATGCTGGCCTTGGGGGCCAGCGAGGCCTGGGGAACCCCCTCCCATTATATGCCCCAAGATAAGCCATTGGACCTCCAGCCTAAAAGTGTCCAACTAGGATGTAATGGACAAGTGCCCAGGCACTTTTTGGAACTAATACCCATTTATGTGTGTCCCGGGGGACAGAGAGACCGCTCCCTTGGTCACAAATGCAGCTTCTCTAGTGACTTTTACTGTGTCACTTGGGGATGTGAGACCATGGGAGATACCTATTGGAAACCTTCATCTTTTTGGGATTATATAACTGTTAAAAGAAAGGCCTCTCTGGCATGCATGACTGTAGTAAATGGTGTAACCCCCTTGTGATTACCTTTACTGACAAAGGAAAGAAGGCCAAATGGGAGGATCGAGGCCTGGAGTAGGGACTTAGGTTATATACAATTGGATATGATCCTGGCCTCACTTTTAAAATTAAACTACTCAAGACCATTCCCAATTCAAAACCAGTGGCCATTGGCCCAAATCAGGTCTTACAGAACCAGTGGTCTGATATGGGTGCACGCCACCCAATGACCGTGTAGTCTTCCTTACAAGCTTGTAGGGATAATTCAATATACAGAAATCTATGAGTTTAACCCATCATATAAACAAACTAAAAATATTTTTTAAAAAATAAAACAAAAACCACATGATCATCTCCTTAGATGCCAATAAGACATTTAACAAAATCAAACACCCATCATGCTTAAAGTGTTGGAGAAATAATAAAAACAAGGCATATATCTAAACACAATAAAGTCAATGTACAGCAAGTCAATTGTCAACATCATACTAGATGGATTGAAACTTAAATCAATTCTATTGAAATCAGGAACAAGACAAGGCTGTCCACTCTCTCCATATCTCTTCAGTATTGTACTTGACATCCTAGATAGAGCAATAAGACAAATAAAGACGATCAAGGGAATTCAAATTCGAAAGGAAAAAGTCAATTTATTATTATCACAGATAATATGATATTATTCTTCAGTGACACCAAAATTACATCATGTACCCCCTTCATATGATAAACTCCTTCAGCAAAGTGGCTGGATACAAAATCAACTCAAAGAAATAATTATCCATGCTGTACACAAATGACAACTTGGCTGAGAAAGAAATTAGGGAAACCAAACCCTTCTCTCTTGCAACAAATAATATAATGTATAACTTGGTTGCTTGGTATAACTCCAACCAAGCAAGTGAAAGACATGAATATATAAAAAAAAGCTTCAAGTCTTTGAAGAAAAAAATTGTAGAAGATATCAGATGATGAAAGACCTTCCATTGATAGGGAGAATCAACATAGAAAAAATGGCTGTTTTAACAAAAGGAATGTACAGATACAATGTAATCGCTGTCAAAATACCTCCACAGATGTTGAAAGATAAATTCTCAACTTCATTTGAAAAATCCAAGAACCCAGAGTAGCTAAAACAATCCTGTGCAGTAAAAGACTTCCAGAAGAAATTCCATCCCACATCTCAAGCTGTAGTATAGAACAACAGTAATAAAAACAGTATGGTGTGTGCATATAAATAGACTAGTTGACAAGTGAAATAGAATCATGGATCAAGAAGTAAAACCAAATACCTATGGACACTTGACTTTTGACAAAGAAGCCAGTCCATACAATGAAAAAAATAGCATTTTCAACTAACAGTGCTGGGCTATATAGATGTCTATATAGAAAGATATGAAAATAGACCCATGTTTATCACCCTGCACAAAATTAAAGTCTAAGTGGAATAAAGATTTCAGCATAAAACCTGATACACTAACTCAGTTAGAAGAAAAAGTGGGGGCTGGAGAGATGGCTCAGTGGTTAGGAGCACCGCCTACTCATCGAAAGGTCCTGAGTTCAATTCCCAGCCACCACATGGTATGTCAGAACCATCTATAATATAACCTGATGCCCTCTTTTGGCTTAAAAACAGACAACACTGTATATATAATAATAAATAAATATTTTTTTAAAAGAAAAGAAAAATTTGGGGAAGAGCCTAGAATTCATTGGCACAGGAGGCAACTTACTAAACAGAACACCAAAAGCTCAGTCTCTAAGATCAACAATTAATTAAAGGGACTTCATGAAATTAAAAATCTTCTGTAAGGTAAAGCACACTGTTAATAGAACAAAATGACAGCTTCCAGAATGGCAAAATATCTTCACCAAGCCTACATCCAACAAAGGGCTAATACTCAAAATATATAAAGAACTCTAGAAATTAAACTCCACCAAACTAAATAACCCAATTAAAAATAGGTGCAGAGCTAGACATAGAATTCTCAACAGAGGAATATCGAATGGCTGAGAAATAAAGAAATGCTCAATTCCTTAATCGTCAGGGAAATAGAAATCAAAAGAACTCTGAGATTACATCCTATACCTATGAAAATGCTGAGATAAAAAATTAAAGTGACAGCACATGCTGGTGTGGATGTAGAGAAAGGGGAACACTCCTCTGTTTCTGGTGGGAGTACAAACTTTTACAACCACTTTGGAAATCAATATGGACTTTCTCAGAATATTGGCAATAGTACTACTTAAAGACCCTGCTATTCCCTTGCTGGCTGTATACCTGAAAGATACTCCACCATACAGCAAGGACATTTGCTCAACTATGTTCATAGCAGCTTTATTCATAATAGCCAGAACCTGGAAACATGGATGTCAATCAGTAGAATAATGGATAAATAAACTCTGGTATATTTTCACAGTGAAATACTATTCAGCTCTTGAAAACAAGCAAATCCCAAATTCGCAGGCAAAGAGATGGTACTAGAAATGATAAAACTGAAAGAGGTAACCTACATTTAGAAAGATACAAATGGTATATACTCACTTATATGTGGATATTTGCCTACCATAGATATCCTCTCAGAGATTCCACCTAGTGGGGACCAGGAAAGATTCTGTAACTTGAAGCACAGGGGTAAGAGCTGCAAATTCTATGCAAGAGTGGGTGAAATGAGGGTCCAGGAGGATGAAGAAGGCACACATGGAGACCATCATGGCCTATGGATCTGGACAAATGGGGTGCCTTCACAGACTGATGCATCAGCCAAGGAATTGCATACAGAGAACTAAGTGCCCTTGCTCAGATGTAAGCAATACACTGCCAATTCTCCATGGGGAGGCAGGGTGAAATGCATTCTAAGACCAAGATTTGGTCCCTGACCCTACACAAGATGGGCTAGTAAACACACCAAGGAACATTCAGGCTATCCTGATGAAACATCATAGACTATTGACAGACTGTTAGAACTGGTGGGTCCCCCTGTTCACAGTATGGGGGAGAATAATGGATATAGTAGAGAGGGATGATGGGAATGGGAAGATAAGTGGGTGGGGATCACAGCCGGGATGTAGTGTGAATGGGTTATAATAAATAAAATATACATGTAAAAGAAATAGTTTGAAATGAAAATGACCCATATGAAAGAGATACTCCTAAGTCAGTACATACTTACATGAATTCAAACTGCAGAAAAGCAGGTAAATTATATTGCTATTCCCATCACATGGGTATTGTTCTGAGACTGACTGAAAATGAACGTCTACCATAGACAATGTTTCTTGTTGGTTATTAAATCCCTAGGAAATACTTTTAGATGCCATTCTTTGTGTGGTATGAATGATGATTTATAGATGTTTTTCTCATCTTGCTCATACAAAGAGCAGAGAAACAGCCTCAACTATTGAGTGCATAATCACACCTCACACTTTTATAATGTTAGGACTGTATAGTGCTTGTGAGAAGGTATATGTTTTCAGAACAAAAGAAGGGGACACTTATACTGGATCTGACTTGACATGATCCATTCCTCTCTTCATGCTGGATACTAACATCCTGCAAACTTCATGTTCCATTTCCAAGTGCTTCAGTTGCTCTTCCTCATCAGAGCAGGGCAGCTCCCAGGGCAGCATTGAAGGAAGCTTCTGGTGCCAATTTTTCCAGTATTTCAGAATGTCCCACAAAGGACTTCTATTAAGCCTGGGATTTCTCAACATTTAGAAATGACCACAAATGTTGTTCCTAGCTTGCTTAACCACTTTCCCCAATTGTATTTGGGCCCCTACTAAGGTGTTGTTTGTTCCAAGTTAGCTGGATGTAACTTCAAAGAGAGAAGGATGCCCCATTTCCCCTATGGTTGTTTGGTTAGGGCTTTTGGTTGTTTTCTTGGGATATGGATGTTTGTTTATTTTCATTGGGAATTGGTCGTAAGTTATTATTGGTCTTATTCAGAGATAAAATGTGTTTGGACTCATGGGTTTCTTTCTTTTCCTTTATCCTTTTTTCTTAGGTATGGAGATAGGAGTCAAAAAAGAAAGAAGGGGAAATATAGAAATGTGCAGCAGTGACAGGACAAACAGCAGATTATTATATTGCGTCCTCAATTTTAGGCTTTAACTTTTATTCACAAACAAAGTTATTTCTAATTCATTAGTATAGAATTTTGTATATTGATGAAATATAAGTTCAGTTTAGATATATTTGTTTAGAATTCAAAATAATGATTATTCTTCACACACATTAAATATATTACTACTCTAGTAGGAGGTTTTGTACCCATACAACTCAATTATAATACAAGGTTTACTCCCAATACATTGAATGTTATTGCAGAATGTTTAGGAGAGTTAATTAATACAAGTTAATTGTTAGTTGATCAACTCATGGCCATGTCAGTAACTAGGCCATTTTCATCACAAGAATATACAGATAGTTAAGATTCTATATATAAATAAGATAAAATAGACAAGGTCTTTAAAAACCTCCTAGACCTAGAGAATATGATACTTTAAGATGTTTTTTTTATGATTTTAAGAATCCTTTAACAATAAGACAGATTAACTCCTGACAAAACCTAGCTTACCTCAGAAAAAATATTGAGCATCAAAGAACCTCCTTTTTGAAATAGCTTCAAATGTGGCAAACAAGCCATGGGGCAAAAGGCCTTTGTTTCTGCTTCAGACAGAATTCTGCCTAAAAGTGGGCAACCTTGACAAAGGCAGAGTGGACAACCAAACTTTGTCAAGATAAGGTAAGCAATTCCTCAAGTTTCTGCTTCACAAATATGTCTGCCAGATATAAGGAGCCACCAGGCTAAAGAAGATGATCCAACATTAGGATTTTTGAGTTACTGCATAGACAGCAAAATGTCTCTGTCATTTTTTTCATTTTTGGAAGCTGCAAAATTCCACTTCCTCTTGACTCAGATAATTAATTTTATTCCTTCTCATGTCTCTGATGGAGTTGAAGACCACAGAGTTTAGTTTTAAAATTAAGATTAGTTGTTTAGGGGGTCAAGATGGCTTGAAGTCTGGATAAAAGTTTTTAGGTTGATACAGATAAAATATGATAGATAATGATTTACATTCAGAGTTGTAGACTCACCGACTCTCCAAGGTTATCAAATAGAAATAGACAAAACAATATGAAAGAAATATTTATATGTTTCCTAATTGTTTCATGGTCCTTCTTACTGTATGTATTTTCTTGTATATATGTATAATAATATACATGCATATGTAAAAGTAAGCCAAAAAATTTTTAAAAAGAAAAAAATGAGTAAAGAAAAAAAAAAAAAAAAAACTATCGGTATTCATGTAAAAATTCCCCAACCTGGTTTTTTGTATTTTGTTTTGTTTTGTTTTTAAATTTCATTTCCAATAAAGAGTGAACATCTTAAGAAAAGTAATGAAGATTTTAGTATTAGATGCATAACAGATCAGTACTATACATATGTCACTAAACAATAATCATTATAGAGCTCCTGATATTTGTGATGTGTAGCAATTTACTGTGATCTGAAACTCCCTGTAGTGAAGGGAATATCATTAAGACTCAGAATGTTCTAAAAGGAGGATCATTAAGACTCAAGATGTAACCACTCGAGGAAACAGTGATAAGCAGATCTCTGTAAATTTGAGACAAGTCTGATCTAAAAAGCAAGCCCAGGACAGTCAAAGCTAAACAAAGAAACCCTGTGTCAAAAAAAAAAAAATATCAAGTAGTAACCAACTCATGAATCTCAAGAAGTCACCGAAGTTAATTACATCTACAGGCCACTGCACAAGATTATAAAAACAGTAAAAGATACTGAGGAGAGACTTTCCAACTTCTTGAGATGCCTGCCAGTCACCAGACACACAGTATTCATCAACGTTTGTGTTTTGTCAGTCACAACCAATGACTGGTGAGCTTTGGTGATAAAGCTATCTTTAAGTAATCTCTCCTCCTGTAAGTAACCTTTTAAACAAACTTTTGTAAGCAACTTCAATATACCACTATTTCACTGAGTTTAACATAGGGAGTAACCTTAATTTGTCTTGTCATTTTTGCCTTGGAGTAATTGATGCTTGGTCATAGTGCCCCAGGAAAGGCATCAAACAACATTCAGCAATATGATTTCTGACACTGTATATCTAGTATTAGCATGAATATAAAAAGAGCTAAAATCTATCTTGGTACTGGTGGGGAATATAAATAGGTTCATCTGCATTCACCACTACCCATGCTACCCATGACTAATCTCGCATCTTCCTCCTATCTCAATCCCAGAAACAATTTCCTCTTAAAATGATTAATAGTTGGGTTGTCCATTGCCTACTTATTGTTCTACCCTCACCCAGAAAAAACTAGACTAGCTCTTTGAACACAAATATACCAACATACAGTTCTACATTGTGTTTTTAAATAGACAATTTAACAATGAATTAATAAATATAACTGGGATTCAGAAATTTAGGCTTCCTGCTAAGGAAAACCTAATGATTTGTGTGCCATGCAATTCGATGTTAAATAACTTTTTTATTCTGAGTAAGAATATAGACAAAAAGAAAATGCTCTGCAGTACTTCAAAGGGTACAATCATAATTGTTTTCAAAACATCCAAATCTAGAACAACTCTTTACTGGTTGTTTTCTATAAGAAGAAGGAAGTAACTGATTTTTGAGCATGACCAAGTGACAAACAAATAATTAATGAAACATTCTATTGTCACAAATTTTGAAAAGTAAATGTCCCAATACTAGTTCTTACTCTAATTTAAGGTAATAATTCCTAAGCCATTTTAAATTATGATTTTTTAGAGAGCAGAGATGTGTGATAAGAGGTAGAGTACTTGCTTATTGTCCAAAAAGTCCTGTATTCTATTCCTAGCATGACAAAATGGGGCGAGGCATGCTGGTATTCTCAGAGATTGGGGCAAAAGGAGAAGATCAGAAGTTAAAGGCCATCTTTATTTGTACAGTGTGTTCTAGGTTAGCACAGGCTACATGCCATCCTATCTTAAAGAACATGAAAAAAATGTCCCAGTAACAAAGTTGTCAAGTATTTATTTTTCCACTTTGAAAAATCATGGTTTCTGTGTCTAGCTAAATACCATAGAGTATGCTTTGTATTCTTGCATCAAGAAGAAAGAATATTTTTTATTAGAAATAAATTCTCTTAAACCAGAAGGGTTGGGAAAACTGTCAATATCCTTTGTCAATGTCTTCATACTTCATCTAGTCTTTGTGGAAAATTTCACTTCATAGTAAGCTTTTTCTTAGCTGTGTATCCATAGTGAATACAGTGCAGAAGGATAAATTCCAATTAGATAAATAAAATTTTCTTAACACCAGAGCCATTACAAGAAGATAGTGATGCGTATGAGACTTATGAGGCTAAATAGTATACTTTACACTGAGGTAACTAGCTGCAGTGTATTTACTTGAAACCCAAAGGCATAGGATTCATAATTAGTTCCTGTTGTGAGCTACCTGGGTGGATGTCACCAGATGATTCAAACTATGATGATCTAGACTCACTGTCCCTTCTTTCCTGTCTTTATTTGCTCATACCCAGATGGTCATCACATCTTACTACTTTTGTGTTTTCTTCACTTTACATTACTGTTTTTATGATCCTTTGAAGACTTGGCACTTCTGTTTTGGGTATGAAGTGTTCCCCAGAGACTCACATGAAAAAGTTCAGCATCCTAGGCAACAATGTTCATAGCTGAGAACTTTGAGAATTTTTAAAGCTTGAGGAATTTGCCATCACCAATGGATTTATTGGTTTAATGGTATTTTGGGTGGAGGATGAAAGCTTGAGGACATGACGCTTATTCCAAGGAAGTAAACTCTGTATATGTTGAAAGAGAACAGAAACAACTAGTCAAAGCACATGTACAGCCAAGAGCAGTGATAAGAGAATTAATGTGTGCCTGCCAGTGGTCAGCTTGTTCTCTCTTTCAATTCACTCCAGGTCCTAGACTGAGTTGCTCCAACCAGGATAGATTTTTGCATCAATTAAGAAAAACCCTCACAGAAATGCCCAAAGACTAATAAAATGTATATATATATTTTGTAATTGAGACCCCTTCCCAATTGAGAATACACTATGTCAAGTTCAACATTTAAAACAACCATCATAGTGATTAACGCAATTGTTTATCTATGTTTAAAAAAAGGTTTTCATGTATATAATATGTATATTTAGTTTTTTATTATACAAAATCTGCAGTCTACGTCAAAGGGTTCAACATGAATGATAGGAAAGAGAACTTAAGAGTAATTTTTCTCTATTAATATTCAGTTTATATAATCAATATTGGTGAGTCTCTTCCTTGCACCTTTATTACTTTGTGCTTGTGGTTTTACTTACTATCTACATGTCTTCTTTATATATCACTATAATAAATCTCAACTATTACAAATGTGGAAATCCTTCTTCAAGACTCCTTTGGCTGTTATTTCAATTTAAAATTTTTCACTAAAAAAATTGATGCCTAGATTTAACTGAGATTGCACTAAATTATCAGGTTAATTTATGGAAAATCACAGCTTTATTTTCTTGAGTCGCTCATTGTTTAAAATTGAATGTCATTTCATTTTTGCTTTACTTCTGCAAGGATATTTAAATTTAAGTTACAATTTTTGTTTTAGTGCCAACACTTTACAAATCTATTCTGAATTTATCTCTAGAATTACCTCATGATATTATAAAATATATACAATTGAGAGTGGTCTTCTAATATTTATGGCAGTACGCATACTACATCCTTGTTGAATCACTGGTTTTATTGAATTCTTATTGGATATTCTAAGCACACCGTCTAGTGATATGTAAGCACCTGAAATGCACAGGCAAGTTAGCCTTGACAGTTGGATGGAACTCCTGTCAAGTGAGAGATCCTGCCTCAAACAAAAAGGAAGTGCCTGGATGTGGTTCTCTGCCCTTTAACTGTAAAAAGTATGAACATACAGGCGCGCACACACACACACACACACACACACACAGAAACACACACAAACACACAGAAACAACACATATACCTACAAAGATAATAGTTATTACCTGTAATGGTTTGGAATGTTTGATATGATGAGTCTGATATGTGAGACATAGCCTGCGGTTAATGGTCGGAGAACCTCAAGAGAGACATTGGTATCACACCACTGAGCACATGATCTGAAACTTATTTTGAATAAATATGTGCCACGCTACTTATATTTACAAGTTATAGAGCTCTGGTTGTTGACTCTGAAAACAGTCACTGAGGGACATATGCCTATGATTCTCAGGGTTTGCTGGCTAATTGCAGAGGCCAGCATGTAGTTGATAGAAATAAGAGGGTTAATGTGGGGATCCATGACAAATTCTGTCATGTCAGAAATCCTGTCCTTAGGCTGTATGCTGTGACCTTCGAGTTGCTGACCTTTACCTCACCACAAGGTCTTGTTTTCTAGGTTATCCTTGGACTTTTTACCTTTGAAAGAAGTAGAGAAGTCTCAACTTGGAACCACCCAGAGGATCTAGGAAGTTCTTACAAGGAACTACTCAGAGATCTAGGAAGTTCTACAGAGAGCGATTCAGGCTATTGCATTTTTGCCCAGGGGCTAGGGTGAGTGAGATAAGAATAGATCCTATTGACCTTGCCCTATATATGCTCCTGCTAGTCGGCAATAAAGTGAATCTTGATCAGAAATTTCCTGACTTGATTCGTTATTTCTTGTGTCTCTGTATCTTACTTTCAATCCACACTCCCTCTTTCAGGTGAACCCTGATTCAATTTTTCCCCACGGGCTGAGACCCGACAGGTTAAGCTTCCAACACAGTACTATGCAATGCTTCTGCTTTTGATTTCATGAGACTCCTTCCCAAGGCAACTTATGTTAGAGCCACCTAAGCATATTTGCTATAATTCAAACCTTAATGATATTCAGTGTAAAATTTTACAGAAATTAACAGCTCTTCCAGCAAGCAGCAGCTTGAAGTGTATGTGGCATTAATATTCAGCTAAGTAATTTGTGTGACTCAGACATCTGGGCACATAGAAACAGCTGGGAAAACACAGTTATTAACCTTTAGTTACAGTGATGGGCATTTATCCAGATGCACAAGCTTCACAGTAGACTTCGAAATTCATTGAAGTGACTCAAGACAGCTTTCTTAATTACTGCTGACTGTATGTGCCTCCTTTACTGCAGTAGTGGGCAAAAGAGTCTTCATTGGTTTATTCTAATCTATGCCACTTTGTCTGCCACCTGTTAAGTTTAAGCTCAACAGATGTAGGCAGACAATGGCTTTATAGACAAAAGTAGTGTATTAACCCTAATGTAAAAGGAACTCTTTCTTAATAACAAGGAAGTGTGTGTGTGTATGTGTGTGTGTGTGTGTGTGTGTGTGTGTGTATGAGAGAGAGAGAGAGAGAGAGAGAGAGAGAGAGAGAGAGAGAGGAAAATGGGCGAGAGTCCTAGAAAAATCAAGGGATAAGAAAGTTCTGAGTTTATTTAAAATAAAAAAAAAAACTCCATACTCAACACTGTCATGTTCTTCTCACTGTCCATCAATTTCTATTAGTAAAGCTTGCTTTCCCTTTACATACCCACAACAGTGTCTGCATCTTTAATATATCTTGGTATGAGATAATGAAATAAAAAACCATTGTCTTCGGCTTACTTTTAGTGACAACTCCTTTTTGGGCACTCCAAGTGCTTAAGCCAGAGCCAAGGACTCTAAAAGCAAGCAAGCAAACAAACAAACAAAACAAAACAAAATCCCAAATCTGCATCAACAACAAATATTCCAAAATACCAGCATCATCATGCAAGACTTTTGACTTTAGTTCATATATCAATTCCTTTTCTTATATATGAGACTAAATATTTAAACAAAACAACTTAAGAGAAGGAATGATTTATTTTAGCTTATAGTTTTGGGGGTCCAGTCCATGGTGGCTTTGCCCCAATGAGACAAGCAGAACACCATGGTGGTTGGAGCAGTGGAGGAAGAGATTTACTATTTCATGGTAGTTGGAGATGATTGGGCTGGATAGAAAAGATTCCAGATCATTCCTAGTATAAATACCCATTGACATTCTTCCAGTTAGGCTTACTAACTTCAAGTTTCTAAAATTCCCATAGAGACTAGCTGGGGGGACTAATTCTACAAATGTGAACTGTAGTGGGATTTTTCCATTTAAACCATAACAGTAGATGACTCACCTCTCTGTAGTTGTGACTACATACTCAAGAGTAGAGATTTAGTTTGATTCATTGTTTCTGAGGATTTAACCCATGGTTACTAGGACTGCCCTGGCCCACGGGGTCTTCAATGGGTACCTGTGGAGGGGGCAGACAAGTGGGGGGACAGGAGACATGAAGAAGGAGAGCAAGTCTGGGTTCTGATCAAGCTCTCAAACTTTATTTTTCACCTAATAGTTTATGGAGGGTAAGCAATGAGGAAATGAGATCTACATGAGTAGGTTGTCATGGCAGTTTAACCGCAGGCTCTCCCAAGGCAACTGGTGTCCCAAGTAATTTCCTGTAACCCTCTGGTGATCTTCTCAAGGTAGAAGTCCAAGAGCTGGGCTCTGGTAATTATCCACAGACCTTTGGCCCCTGGCATCTCCCCCTGCTGTATAAAAATAAAAGGAGGCCTAAAGTTCGCAAACTATTCTTAGAAGAAGGAAGTCCCCGAAGGGGACTTTACCCAGATGGCGAAGTACTGACCTGTTCCTCTAAAGGCATTCATGGCCTGAAGAGTGTCTTTTAGAGGAGGAGAGGAGCATTCCAACCTGGTATCTGAGGACATCCGCAGCTGACCACAGTCAAGAATAATTGGACACCAATCTCTATGCAAACAGGCTTGCTTTTTGCAAGACTCAGAAGTAAACAATTGGGTTCTTCCCATGCGGTACTTAGTCCCACACCCCATTAGGTGCCCATGCCCCATTCGGCGAGCAATGTCTGAGTATCGTGCTGTTCTCATGAGAGCGATATGCAAACAACTGAATGAGAGCCACATAATGGGACTTAAGACAAGTCCTCACAGGTCTCTGCCAAGCCTCGGTCAGCCAAATCAATTTTGTGATAGTGAACCTGTATGGGTCGAGATGCCAAGGAGTCAAATTGCTGTTTAACAAAGTCTGTGAGCTTCCTAAAGGCCCAGAGATCAAAGGCCACAAGGGGAGGAAGGCCTACAACAGATCGCAGTATCTATGGGAGAAGGGTAGTGAGCCAGAGAGAAGGCAGAAAACCAATTTTCCTCCTGCTCCCTCTGTTTTTTCCTTTTTTCTAGCCCCTCTCTAACTTTAGCCATGCTATCTTTATAACCCCAGAATGGTCCATATAAAAACAGCCTTCTTCATCAAGGGCAACACAGATTTTTCCCTGTTGGAGAAAAGGCAGATCCAATCCTCTTCTATTTTGCAAAATTGCTTCAGCTAACAAGGAAAGGGATTTCTCCATGTGTGAAGTGGCAGTCTCCAGTTGTTCAAAATCCTCATCATTGACATGCAAATGTCAGAATAATGCTTGTTGGACAGAACAAGAGAGGTTATGCCCACCACAGTGCCCATGGCACCCAGGCCAGGAAGAATAGCCAGAGAAACTGCTGATAAAGGTTCTGTTTTAGATCTTAATAGAGAACAGTAATTAACAGGATTCCAAGCTTGAACAAACTCATCCTCAGTATAATATACAAAATGTGGGATCAATTGGATAAGGATACAGAAGGTGGTTACATTTCCTTTGATATGAGGGGCATATATACACAGGATGAGACCATTACTACAGACCCAAGAAATATTATTACTAGGAAGAGTATAATCAGAGAGGGAGGATATCTCAATGATGGTCATATTACAGAGATGTTTGTAAGAAAGAGGAATTCTTTTGCCCATGCACAATCCATGAACAAAGACAGAACTTAAAGTTAACTTGGCATCCTCCTGTTGAGACAATCTGCACTTATAATGGTCTGAGTAATTAGGGATGTTTTCTATCACTGTGATTCCCTCACAAAAAGGGGGACTGGAATCCTAAAACAGTCAGTATGATTTTGTTAACTCAGGACAAGAATGATTTAAAGTCAAATAAGTATGGTTAATAATATCAAGTAGCATGTGACAGGTATCCAGAACTAGACTCTTAGTAATGGTCATAGCAATGTCTGGAGGGGAAGAAGGAGAAGGGAGTGCTGGAATTTGGTTGGGGCCCAGGACTAGCTTGGGTCCTAAGGTCACCAGTGCGAGAGACAATTCCTTCTTGAAGGATATTGTAGTAATAGAGTCAGGGTCTATAGTAGGCCAGACCCTATATAGTAGCAGCCCCCAACTTAAACCTTTTCCCCTAGAAATGCCATTGTTTTTTCCTGACTCTGTGGAGGAGAGTTTTAAGGTAGGAGTGTAATTATGTCCAGGATAGCAAAAGAAATTCCAATGGTTAGGATAAAGATTGAGATTGTTGATAGTAAATGAAACATAATCATTCATGACAGATAGAGAACCCTATGGCCCTCCCTTTGTGTTGGCCTAAGTCTTTAAGCACAATAAAATGCCTTGGCTCCACCACTGCCTCCAACCCCTTTATGTCTTGGACAAACATAAAAGGTTTTGGCCATTTTCCTTTGGACACACCCAAAGAGTGACCCTGAATAAAAATAAATGTCTGGAAAACAAGAAGTCTGAGATTTAATAAGGGTCTGTGTATGCAATACTTTACTATACTGGTCAGCTATCCTCCTGGCAAATTTGTAGGGTTGATGAATGTTGTCCTTTTGTTTAAAGAGAACTTCCTGGCTTCTCAGCAGACTCCCAAAGGATATTATCCAGAAGAGCTCCACTATAAAAGAAAAAGAAGGATCTCAAGGGGACTCTCAACCCTGGATATCTTGATCACTCATGGGCTGATTTATTTCATTAGGATGGTTGGGAGGAGAGGCATCTCTTTGTTTGACAAGCCCCTCAGGCAGCCATCTGTCTGCTCCTTCCTTGATATCAAATAGACATATGGACCCTCTGTCCAAGATGAGTACTGGGTCAGGGCCACTCCATTGGTAGGTAAGAGGATCCTTCCACATTACTTTTGCCTAATTGTTGTTGGTGCAGGGATGTCAAAGACAATCAGCAGCAGATTTGCCATGAATGGCCAGGGTCAAGAAATTAAGAATAAACAAAGCATGATGAAGAATATTTCTTGGAGAGCCTTTCATGGGATATAAACCCCCCCATTTTTAATTTCTGAAAGGCAAATTTAATAGTTTGGTGGACCAATTCAACAATCACTTGGCCTTGAGGATTACATGGCATGCCTGTAACATGTTAATTTGGGGAAATTTTCCCCAGTATATCTGGGACCATTGTCAGTTTTTATCAATTTAGGTCTGCCCATGACTGAGAAGCAAGTGAAAACATAAGCTATAACATTCTTCAAGGCTTCTCCAACATGTAAACTGGCAAAAATGAATCCACTGAACATAACTATAGCCACATAAAGATATTTAAGATTGACAAATTTAGGGATATGAGTGACATCCATTTGCCAAATGTCATCTGAACAAGGCCCCTGGGGTTAATTCCTAAATGGGGAGTGGGCAATAGGGTAATAAAGCCTGAGCATTGTTTAACAATTTGTCATGCCTGTTCCTGGGTAATTTTAAAGTGCAGCCGGAGTGTCTGGGCATTTAGATGATGTAAGGCATGGCTTACATTGTTCAGTAGGACCAATTAGAGGAGGGAAAACCAAGCATGTAGCAACATTGGTGTTAGTATTTCCTGCAGAGAGAGGGCCAGGAAGGTCTGAATGGGCACAAAGGTGCCCAAGGTAAAAGGTGTGACATACGGAATTAATCCATTCTTGGAGCTCAACAAAAAGAGGAACAACCTTCATAGAAGGTCTAATATAAAGAACTGTTTCAAGAAGCAGAACAGAATGGGCGATGTAGGCACTGTCAGTATATAGATTAAAGGGATGATTCACTAAGATTTGAAAATCCTGGACCACCGTAAAGAGCGCCACAACTTGTGCTTATTTAAAAAGGGATTGAATGCAAGTGGCCTGTCCATTTATTGTATATACAGCGATCGCATTAGAGGAGCCATCAGTAAATACTAAACAGGCTTCCTGCAGCGGCTGGGGGGGAGGGGGCAAGTAACTTTAGGAAAAATGAAGGGATGAGTTTTTATAAATTGAACTAGTCTGTTAGCAAGATAATGATTACTGATTGTCACAAGAAAGGAGGAATAAACACTAGGCCAAGCTTCGGTAGTTTGCATAAGCCAATCTAACTGATCCCTGCACTAGGGCAAAATTATTTGTCAGGACCTTACCAAAAAACTTTTGACTTTGTTCACACCCCAAAAGAGATAAGTTTAGCAATCAGAGCAGGATAAGTGGTAAGGATTTTGGTGGGAGAGGCAGGGAGATGAGTCCACAAAAGCAGACTATGTTGTCATAACACTCCATTGGGGATATGACATGTGGCACAAACAACAAAAAGAAAAGGATCATCATAGGAAATGGATGTGACTCCTTGTCTCTGCATAGCCATCTCCACAACCCGTATGGCATTATCCACACCAGGAGTCAAGGAGTGACAGGAGGAGGGACTGGTTTCCACCTTTAAAATTTCAAAGAAGGGTTTGAGTTCACCAGTAGTGAGCTTAAGATAGGATAGGATCCAAATAATATCCACCAGAATCGTTTGGAAATCATTTAAAGTTCTTAAATGGCTAGTTTTCAACTGGATTTTTTGTGTAGTAATGTTCTGATGATGGAACTCAAATCTCAAATAAATATAGAGGTCTTTTAATTGGATTTTATGGCACAATTTGGAGGCCATTATCTGTTAAATTTTTGTGAAAGTATCTGACAACAATGGAGTAATTGGTAGCCATCAGATTCTGCCAAGAGAATATCGTCCATATAGATTATTATATAGAGAGAAGGCCAAAGTGCTCTAAAAGGATCAATAATCTGGACCACAGACTTCTGACACAGGCTTGGGCTATTGGCCATGCCCTGAGGAAAAACCTTTCATTGAATGTGGGGCATCTGCCCTTTAAAATTTTAAATGAGCAAGCTGAAGTCAAAGCATTTTTTTTTTATCCTCAAGATGCAGGGGGATGGTGACAAAACAATCTTTAAAATCTATTACTATTTTATAAAACCTAGCTGGGATAGCAACAGGAGTGGGCAATCCTGGCTGCAAGCATGCATAGTAAGCATAGTCTTGTTAATTTCCCTTAAGTCTTGTAATAGTCTTCATTTGCTAGATATTTTCTCAATATCAAAAATAGGGGTATTCCAAATGGAGGTGGTGGGCACAACACTACCTGCAGCAAGTTGTTCCTGTACTAAAGCTGTAACCGTGGCCAATTTTTCTGAAGTTAATGGCCAATGATCAACCCATACAGCTTCATCAAATTTCCAAGTGATTTTGTCTGCATGGGGCACAGGAATATCAAAAGCCATTAGGGTATATTTTTCACATTACCAAACAGTCAAATTTTTCAATCACCTGGATGTGCTTTTTCGTGCCTTGTAAGTTTTTACCCAACCCTTGTCCTGGGTGGAAAACCTGTTTGAGCATTTGTTTGGCAACAATCTCATTTGGGATGCAAATGATAAGATTTAACTGGGTGAGGATATCCCGATGCCAAATGTTAATGGTCAGGCCAGGCACAATGTAAGGCTGAACAATACCGGAGTTACCTTCCTCATCTGTCCATGTGAGGACCTTGGAACTCTGTTGGGGATTAGACGTCTGTCCAATAACATTGAGATTAGTAGCGAAGCCATGAGGGGCCAGGAAAAAGGGCAATCTTTCTTAGAAATTATCATGGCATCAGCATCAGTATCCACAAACCCCTCAAAGCACTTTCCATCCAATTTTAATTTAAGGAGGGGTTGATCTTGGGTGATTCTTTGGACCCAGTAAGCATATGAGGAGCCAAAATTATTGATACCCCTGGATTCTCACAAGCAATTTTGGTTAGGATGAGTAAGGTAAAGCAGTAGCAACTGAACAATTCATTGTCCCTCTGATAAGGTCAAGGAACCAGAAGTGGATGAGAGGAAAATTTTTTATTTCTTCTGTATAATCATTATCAGTTACTACAAGGGAAAAATATAATCCCTGCAGAGTGGAGCTAGTGTGACCAAGAAGGAGTCAAAATGTGCCAGGAGGCAGGGGGCCAAATTCCCCCATATGCAGGATCTGAATTGCCATCTCAGGCATTAATATTGTACTGGTGGAGGAACAGAGGCCCAGTCCTGTGCTGCCAGTGGTTGCTTGGTGGAGAGAAGCGATGCCTGAGCCTGAGGGGTTGATGTTTGGGGACAAACTGATAACCTCAGGGGTTTGTCTCATTTTTGGGGCTAGGGGCTGGCCCCTCAAGAAGTTTTCCTGTTTCGGGAGTAGGGGGTTGCCCTGAATATCTATCTTAGAGTGACACTCTGAGGCCCAGTGCATCCCTCTCTTGCACTGGGGACAGAGAGATGAAGGGAGAAGATGCTCAGCCTTAGGGGCCTTGCATTCTTTGGGAATGTGTTCCAGTTGTTTACAGTTAAAGCAAATTTTTGGGCAAGAACCATGAGTGAAATCCTTAAGGGCAGCTCTGATGTTGAGGCTGATAGAATGGACTGAGCTTATGCCAGCACAGTATCTGATTTCATCAGAAATGTCCTTGCCATTACAATGTCGTTGTATAGCTGCCTGACAAGCAGGGTTGGCATTTTCGAAAGCGAGGTATTTTATAAATTCACGTTTATTTCCATCTTTGCCGACAAGCCTTTTGGTCACAACAGTGAGATGGCTAATAAAATTGCTATAGGGCTCAACCAAGCCCTGTCTTATTTTAGCCAGGGAGGTGGTTGCAGACCCTGTAGGAGGCAGCTGCTTCCATGCCTTAAGTGCCACATTTTGTATTTGAGAGAAAAGACTGAGAGGAAATTTGACTTGTTTCTCATTGGTGTCATAAGGGTTATTTCTTCATAACTTTGCAAGATCTAATGTTTGAATACACTGCCTACTGCTGAGTTACGGCGTGTGGTCTCTTTACATTTCTCAGTAAATTCTGACTTCCAGAGCATATAATCGCCCCCAGACAAGGTGGCATGTGCCAAAAGGTACCAGGCATTGGGTGTGAGCCATCGATCACTCAAGGTTTCGATCACGTACAGGGTAAAAGTGGCAACTGGGGCATAGAGCGTCACTGCAGTTTTCAATTCCTTTATGTACTTAAACCCAAGGCAGCGATACTGTTGTCTTATAATTTCTTCCCCTTCCCCGCCTGAGTCAGCAGAAGTTTCATTTTCAGAAGCGTCCCCTCAGTAGGAAGGATTATCCTTGCCATCTGGGCCAGTCTCTCCTCCCTCAAGTAGAGGCTTGGATGACGACGGCGGGTCATCAGGGAAAGGTCGGACAGGGCCGGCACTCTAATGCGAGAGATGGGGAAGGCATGCAATGTCTTAGGGGTCTTTGTCTTATATTTGGTCATGAGAGTGCCGGCACCCAAAAGGGGAATAGTTCGAGATCCAGAGCCCAAAGTTCTCTAACCAGGGCCAAATGTTCTTATTTCTTTTGAAATAACTCTGTGAGGGTTTTAAGCTCTTGGCAAAGATTAAACTTAGCATGCTCAGTAGTATCTTACAATTCTGGGGCAAAGTGCAAGGCAGGTTCACAAAAAGGGGGAGGCAGAATTATAAGGCAACAGCGGTGAAACAGAGAAGGACTTGGGGCGTGGCCAATCGGGATCATGATATTTCGCAGCCTCTTCCTCAAGGTCAGTGGCCTCTTCCTGGGAAAGGGGGTCATCAGCACCACCCTGCACCCAAGACATAAGGACTGCAATGGAGGGATAAAGGGACCAAATGGGGTGATCGGAGGTGGGAACTTCTGAAAGCAGCATGAAAACAGTAACCGAATCACAAACAGAAGGCACCCAGGAAGGCCAGGGAATGGATTCAGCTGAGTCCTGACCTAAATTTTCAGCTACCTCGTAGATCTTCCGTGAGGAATTTTTCTCCCTCAGAGACTGCATCAGACCATAAATGCCTGATCTTAAGAGTATCATTAATTAAATTCCAATAGGAAAAGGCTTGAATGGGTACTTTCTCTGGACAAAAAGGATTATAAAAATATTTTAAGCAATCTACTACTCTTGCCCATCACTTCTCATCAATTTTGCTCTCTTGGGGAAACCATGGACACATGTCATCAATGAAGTAAAAAAAAAAAATTAACCAAATCCTTCTTTTTTCCCCGAGTTCCCTGTGTCTTGAGGGACTGTTTGAGTCAGTGTAAGAAATATCCATGCTTACTTAATGCTTGTCCTATGAATATGCCACTTTATCTCACCTCAATGGATTAATCTCACAGACAGGTGGCTCTGCGGTGATCCCTATGAGGGTTTTCACTCAAGGAGTGGGCATTTCTGCAGCAGCTGGAGAGCAACACTCATCAGGACTCCCCTGTTCCAAAAGGCCACTTTGGATACCAACTGTCCTGGCCCACAAGGTCTTCAATGGGTATCTGTAGAGGGGGTGGGCAAGTGGGAGAACAGGAGACATGAAGAAGGAAAGCAAGTCTGGGTTCTGATCAAGCTGTCAAACTTTATTTTTCACATAATAGTTTATAAAGGGTAAGCAATGAGGAAATGTGGAGATCTTTGTTAGTGGGTTGTCATGGCAGTTTAACCTAAGGCTGTCCCAAATCACCAAGTGTCCCAAATAATTTCCTGTAACCCATATGGTGATCTTATCTCAACATCTTCTTTCTCAAGGTATAAGGCCACGAGCTGGGTTCTGTTAATTATCCACAGATCATTGGCCCCTGACATAGAGCCTTTTGCTTGAGGGTTTTAATAGGTCAATATATTCATGGTAGGAAGGAAAAACAGATGAAGAGTTTTAATAACATGGTGGCTGGGACGTGAAAGGTAAAAAGGAGGCTAAAGTCCCAATATCTCCCCTAAGAGAACATGCCCACTGACCCATTTCCTAAACTGTGCCACACCTTTTAAAGATTACACCACTTTTTAATAACACTGAAAGGCTAGAGACAAAATTTTATCACACAGACATGAAGGTCCAAATCATAAAGAGTATTAAGACATTCTGAACAAAAATTTAAATGTACTATTCTTGAGAGTCAATTGAAAGTTTCTGCAGGTGATAGACTCTACTTGTTCCTGGGTAATTTTGGAAAAAGTGATTTAGATCTCTAAGATTCACTTTCTTCATTGAGTAATAGTTCAATGAGTCATAAAAATTGAAAGAGCTGGGCAGTGGTTGTACATGCCTTGACTCCTATCCCTCAGGATGTAGAGGATTGTGTATCTTAGTTTGAGGCCATCATAATCTACATAGTAAGTCCCAGAACAGCCTAGACAAATAGAAATTCTGTCTCAGAAAACAAAACAAAAAATAAAACAAACAAACAAACAAAAGCAAACATAGTATTTACAAGAATGAAACACAAAGCACTCATCAGGTACATAATTATTTTCCATTCCCTTACTTCTTATCTCGTTGGTTTAGCTCCATCAAGCTTTCTATTGGAAAGTAGAAAGATGGTACAGTTTGTAAAGTGTTTGTGACACAGGCATGGGGATTTAAGTTCAATCCCAATGCCCATATAAAAATCAAAAAATAGTGATAGATGTCTATAATCCCTGGTCTTGGAAGGTAGAGACAGACTTAAGGTATACACTAACATGCCAGTCTAGTTGAATCAGTGAGCTTCAGTTTTTGTTAGATATTACATCTCAAAAAAGAGAAAAGAAAAGGCACAGCAGCTAAAGGCTCTCATAAACCTGATGGCCTGAATTCATTACCTGGAAATTATATGACAGAAGGAGAAAAGAATCTCCCACAAGTTGTCCTCTGATCTCTCTGCCTGGACTTGTTCAGAAATATACACACAAATAAGTAAATATTTAATGAAATAAGGTATATCTCGTCAAAGACTGTAATTATTAACCTTTCTAAAGCTGTTACCCTTTCATACAGTTCTAGTAACCAACAACTATAAATTATTTTGTTGCTGCTTTGTAAATGTAATTTATTATATATATATATATATATATATATATATATATATATATATATATATATATATATGAGACTATAAGAGAAAGGACTTCATAAAACAGTGATAGATGAACAGTTCACTTTATTAGAGTGCTTGCTTGAAAAGAGAAGTCTCCATGCAATTAGAGGGTTAAGAGCAAACAGAGCAATTTGCATCATGGAGAAAAAAGAGAGAAAAGAGAGAAAAAAAAGAGATAAAGAATGTCCTAATAGTTGAAATTAAGTGCAAAAACATATGAACAAATGTATTCTTACTCCTATTTATAAGATAAATTATCATAACAAAAGGAACTTAAAGGAGACAAGTCTTATTTTGCCTCACAAACGAGGGTATAGTGCATCATGTATATTCCAGGAAACTCTTTGCAAGAATTTGAAGCAACTGATCACTGCATGAGCATTAAGAAAGCATAGAGATGAATGTTTGAGCTCAGCTCATTTCCTTTGCCTAATGTAATCTGGGACCCCACCATCCCACATGAACAGCGGACATTCCACTTCAGATAGCCTAATAAATGAAATCTATCACAGACATAGTCACAAAGCATCCACAGAAAGGAAGCAGGAAGATGTAAAAACTGGTGCTCAGCTAGCTTTCCCCTTTGTATTTAGTCCAGCAGGCCAGGAAATGTTAATTACCACTTGTAGGTTATCCAATCTCAATTGTTCTCCCTCACAGTGATGGCTATTCAAATCATGATTCTTCATATATTTCTGTCCTGGTGGCTTGTCAAATTGGTCTTCTGTATGTGTTCATGTTGACAATGTGGTGAGAGTCCATCATGCCAGCATCACTGTGTTCTCTACTGTGGTTGACTTCAAAGCGAGTCATGTATTACTCTAAATTTTTCTTCTTAGGTTGCTTGATATCATGTTTGTCCCCAGGAAAAAGCACAGTTGATGAGCAGCATTTCACTTCAATTCATAGCTTGTGACCTGGCATAACCTGGGAAGAGGGAACAGTGCTGAGATGATGTAGTGGGTCTTCAGGGAAAGAGAAGGACATGGGAGGTCCATTTCTAGGAGAATAAACAACTGTCTCTGAGCAGCTTCCTGAATGTTTTAAAGATATATGATTTCCTAGCAATGATATCCAAAGAAAAACTAGCTTTGATGTTTGGGGGACTGCAATAAGTCAATGATGGCAAGTTTGAGTTCTAGCAGACACTTATTCCCTTAGGCCCAAATCCTACAGAAGATGTAAATGTAGAGTATAGTCATGGCTGAGGAGCATGTTTCATGTCAAAACCATTAATTAATGGTGATTTCATTCCTCAGAGAAAAATTTTCCATTTTTTCTCTCTGTTATTCGGTGAACTGAGAAATGAACTCTTTTTATTTATTAGATCTCATGGGAAATCCATTTCCAAAACATAAAAATGAAGGAATCCATCATTGTTTTCTTATCCTGGCCAGGGAGAATGGTTCAGTTGTTAAAACACTGCCCTGTCAAGCAGGAAAAAAACAGCTTGGATCCCCAGAATGTATGCAAATTCTGTATTAGCATGACAACACCCACCTGTAATCTAGCCCTGCAAGGTAGAGATAGGGATCCTCAGAGCAAGCCTGACCACTTTGGAAAGCTCTGGGTTATACTTAAAGACTCTGTCTCCCTGATTAAAATAATGAGTGACAAAGGGTGATTCCTGACATCAATCCTGGGCCTCCACATATATTTGCATGCATCAAAACATGCACATGTACACACACACACACACACACACACACACACAGGAACAATCACACATTTCAAAAGATGCATATACCACTCAAGCATACCACATGCTCCTGAAAAAGAAAAACAATAGAGTTGTCTTGTGACCTCAAAACTGTTGGTATAAGAAACTCAGGATTTCCTCAGCCCCATTAGGATAGGGATAGCATCATGAATATCACATTCTACCTAAGACTTTGAAAAAGTTACAGCTGTGTTGCCACTTGGAAAAGCCCATCCCTTTACACTGCAAGGCTAATTCCAAGGATCCAACTCCCCCAGCCTGTGTGTACAGTTCAATTACTTCAGTCTATCTAAGCATCCCCCTTTCTGGCAAACAACAAAAAGGAAGGGAGACATGGTGCTGTTGCTAGAGAATTTCTTGCTTCAGAACCCACTTGGTTATATTTGAAAGTGACCTACGGTGTTTATCTATTATAAGTGTGTTTTGAATGTGAAAGTTCCTGAAGAATCATGTTTGAATGCCTGCAGATAGTAAGCATTGTTTGTGGATATTTGGAAACTTTGGGAGGTAGATCTTTCTGGAGGAAATATGTCACTAGGGTAGGGACTTGGACCTTGACCTAGCCCCACTTCTTATTTACTGTCTTTTCCATGTCTGCCAATGGCATCCCTTTCCTACCAGCATCACTTCTCTATCATTAAGAGATGAAGACCTGAAAGCTCCAAACCAAATAAAGGTTTCGCCTCTTAAGAACTTTCCTGTCAGCTAACTTCTCACAGCAAGTAAGCAAGAAATTTATGGATAAAGACCTATCATTGACAAAAGCTGTAAATAGCTTGTTTATGTTTGGAAAAGATCAGAAAGCCAAGCATTGAAGTGTATTCTGAGAGGTCTGAGGGACCTACTGGAGTAGATTTGACCAATTACTGCAATGACTTTATGGCAGATTACTCTCCTCACTGAGTTTCAGAGTTTTCTGTGTGACATAGGGATATTGAATTGCTTTTCTCATAGCAAATGTGACAAGATCATGAGTAATAGGTACTTGGAACTGAGCCAGAGCTCATTCAACATGAGCATTATAGCCCCTGGCCTCAACAATAGTGGACAATTATTTCACCTGGTTTAAATTACATGTGACACAAAAATCTAGTTAGGAAGAGGGCTTCACAATCAATATTTGAATTAGACATTGGACTCAATGTTAGGAATGAAAGTGAGCAATTTGGAAATGTGCACCTCTTAAACATTAATAATTCCACATTAGTTTCCATTTGACCAAAGTTTTCCTATCTCCATTTGTTAGGCCAATTTTGAAAAAATGTTTGATTTATAAGATTCTTTTCCTGCATCACAAGAGATATCTTTCTAATGACTTTAAAAAATGATGTGTAGTGATTCTTCTTATATAGCATTATAAAGCCACACTTTGCTGTTTGAATATAAAACATCAGGTAATTTGTAATTCAGGTCCAGACTTCTAGAGTATTAGGGGAGGTTTGCAAATGGACTCTATAATTACATAACTTGGAAGCAAAGTAACAGTTGAGCTGGTTGGCATCTGAGGTTTTCCTCTCAAGTATACTTTATCCTGTGTTTAAATATGCAAATGGACATGGTATAAAAATAGGAGCATTTTTACATATAAGTATGGATTCTTCCCCTTTCTCATAGCACATCAGCAAGGCATTAAAATATTCACGTCTAGGAAAGGACTCACTTGGTAAAGTACTTGCATTACAAATATGCCCTGAGTTCAATACCTGCAGATCAACATTTGGTGGTACATCCTGATAATTCCATATCAAGAGACTCCTGGGTATCAAACCCCAGCCTGCCTAATTGATATGACAAGCTCCAAGACAAAAAAAGTTTCTGTCTCAAACAGGAGGTGTATATTTCCAGAGGCACAACACTTGAAACTGCCCTCTGCCCACTATAATCATGTGCATACATGTACAGGAGTATATGAATAACTGTGTGGATTCACATACATGAATATACATTCAAGGACAGAAATAAGTGATGTAAGGAGATAATTAGCTCATCTAATTACTATAATTTCAAATACTGCAATTTATAAACACATTCACCCCTTTGTCTATGAGGGAGGCAACTACTATATACAGGTATTCAAAGTTGCTAATATAATCTGACTAAAACTAAGATACTATCCTTGCATCTTCCATCATGCCCAGGAAAATTAGCTAAGCCGGTCTCATATGGGACCAGAAACTGTAATGACAAGCACAGGGTCTGTATGAATTTCTGCCAGGTCTTCTGTGCATATGATATATTTGTTAGCTTGGTGGTTTTGTGGGTGTAAAATGCTGAGTGTAGGTTAGAGGTGAGCAGTGGAGGTTATAGGTGAACAGCAGAGCTGTACAGAGGCATGGAATCACACCATGCAACAGATTCACTTAAGAGGTTTAATAAGGGAATAAAGAGACAGTCTCTGGAGACACACATGGAGAGAGAGAGAGAGAAAGAGAGAGAGAGAGAGAGAGAGAGAGAGAGAGAGAGAGAGAGAGAGAGAGAGAGAGAGGAGAGAGAGAGGGAGAGGAGAAATAGGTAGAGAGATGTAGAGAGGGGTAGAGAGAGAGAGCTAGAAAGGTAGAGAGAGAGAAGTAGAGAGAGGTAGAGAGGTAAGGGGGTAGATAGGTAGAGAGGTAAAGGGTAAGAGAGGTAGAGAGAGAGCCACATTGAGGGTCTGTTCTTTTATATGACCCTGGGCAGGGCCATACCCCATGACAGGTAAGCAGTGACACCACAGGTAGGCGGACTGTAGCAGAATCCTAACACTGGGATTCCTTACAGTAGAAGCAGGTGTCTCTGATTTTTTCCCATTCTTGAGATTCTTTTCTTCCTGTTGAGTTGCCTTGTTTAGTCTCCATAGAAGGGCTTTTGCCTTTTCTTATTGTATATTGAATCCTAGTTGGGTGTTGTCTCTTGGAGGTCTGCTCTTTCCAGAATAGAAAATGGAGTGGAAGTGGATCTGGGGGAGAGGGAAAGTATGGGGGCTGAGGAAGAGAAGAGGAGAAGGAAACTGGTTAGGGTGCATTATATAAAAGAAGAATCTATTTTCAATTTAAAGAAAAAAATCAGACTACACAAAATACACTATCAAGTTGAAAACTGGGTAATCTCTACTTGATATTTGAAGGTAATATTTTATTAATGTTTATAAGTAAACTCACAATGTCTAACATCTAAATAAAATTGTGTTGCATCTGTAAATATAAGATAAAATCTACCTAAAAATAGAGACTTTTCAACTATTTGAAGTTTTACAGATAACTGAAAAGAAATGGAATAGTGTTTATGTTTTAATTCTATAGTGCACACAGTAATTGTTCAGTTAACTCATGTCTAAATATTTCTCTTAGTGAATGGAAATTTAAACAAGACTTGAGCCTTACTGTGAATTAGAAACTATACAACATTAACTAAACAGATTTCTTCTTTTAGGATACATATATAAGTATCTTTACTTTCTAATAGTTAATAAGGGTCTCATTCACAAAAACTCATCACTATGGAGCATTCTACTGATGAACAAGACTGGAATATTGTACACTCTCTGAACACCTATTTCCTGCTACAGTATAGAATCTAATTTTAATAAAGAGGTATAGAAATTACACCAGCACACATACCATCAGTGTATCAGACTCAACTGTGGGCCATAAAACACCAGTGAGTAGAACCAAAGATGTGGAACATAAGTGGTTCTGACCTGAAATCAAAAGCATGGTTAGACATTACCTGAGGAATGGCAACCCAATTCATCTTCTGTTATATACACACACATAAACACCCACTGAAAGAGAGAGAGAGAGAGAGAGAGAGAGAGAGAGAGAGAGAGAGAGAGAGAGAGAGAGAAGGAATTATCAAACACAAATTAAAGTGCTTCTCTTAATTCTACTTAAATAAAGAGACTACATTTTCCAAAGTGTATTTCCTAAGTACAGCTGATTTTCTCCTTGAGCTAAAATAGCTTCAGTTAAGGCCAATTGTTTAGAGACAAATGTTTAGAGACAAAATGAAATTCCTCAAATAGAAAGATGTTTTGACTTATTCTTAGGCCATCTCCTTCTAGTTGCAAGTATGACAGAAAAGCAGGCTCATTAGTACTGTGGCGATGTTTCTGTGGGAAGACTTAGCATCCCGTTTTACTTTGCTGTTTGACATTTTTCTCTCTAATATGTAATATACTGAAAGAACTTAGTCCTGAGCTCATCCCACTCAGTGAGAAGTGAAGTAATTGCTAATTATCTCATCATGAATCCATGAAAGCTGTAAAATTTGGTGTGGGTGTTTAGAAGATTGTATCAATGGGCTAAAACTCATTCTTAGTGGTAGGATTCTAAGGTAGAGCACCTGCCTAATATCTGCACCAAGGACACGGATAAGGCTGTGGAGAGAGAGGGAAAGTTCTCCCAACTGCCTAAAGGCAGCCAAAAAAAAAAAAAATGTCTGATAAACTACATAAACATGGTGTTCTGGACTAGCAGAATAGGATAGGTCAGTGATCTTTGCCTACTTCACAATTCCATGGGAAACTGAATTCCAGAACTCACATGAAGCAGGTTTTATTGGTAACCATCTGGAATCCAGTAATTCCTTCAGTGATTTGGGGAGGATGTGTAAACAAGAGAGTCTATAGAAGATCTTGGACTAGTTAGCCTATTGTAAGTAGTAAAAAAAACTCTGTCACAAATAAGTTAGACAACGAGGGTGGCCTGACCTCTGATCAACATTTAGTCTCAATGGCAAATGTCTGTCACATTAACACACACAAATGCACATATGTATGTTATAGACACTGAAAGATAAAAATATAAAAATTCAATGTGGCATAAATTATGAAGGATACTTCTAAGGGCAAACCCAAAAACTGTCTATTTCCATGGCTGAATCCAAATCATATACAAGTTTTCTTAAGCTTATTCAGTAATATTATAAGAATGAATCTGTTATCAAAAGTTAAAAATTGGCAAGATGCACATAAAGATAAAATCCATAAATTTTACTCTTGAAAAAAAAAAAAGAGGCTGATGTAACCAAGTTCCATATGGCTTCTGTTAGACAGAACAAAGGGAACATGAAACTCCTAATCTTCTGATGTCCCCCTGACTTCTTCCTCAGCTTACAACTTGAAGCCACATGCGTTTGTGCTACCACATAGTTTTCTATAATCTAGCTGTACGTAACATATCTGCAAGCATTTCAAAACAAAGAAATGTTCTTGTACAAGGGTTCTTCAGTAAGCCACACCCCAGAATCACCAGTTGAGCACATGTTACGTTGCCTGTTTAGATGATATACTCTGACAAAAGCAATTAGGTAAAAGGGGTTCTTTCAGACCACGGTTCCAGGTTCCAGTCCACTATAACAGTGGAGTCACAGTAACAGGACATGAAGGGTTGACCTCATGGAAACCTAATGGGAAAGCAGAGATCTGATGAGGGCTAGAACTCAATTTCCTTTGTCTTTTTTAGTCAGTGGATAAGCAGGCATGCTATGACATTGTTGCTTTTCCAGAGTTCTTGTCTCGCTTGCAGCTGTGAAACGACCTTCACTTAAAACAATGCTTTCTGCCCTGTGACTTACAACTGGTAGGCTAGCCCATGTGCTATGTCACTTATTCTGCCTCTCCACAATCCTAAAGGAACAAGAAACTTACTTGGTTCTTGCGTTCTGAAGGGAACTGGGGTACCTAGAGGCTTCCGTGTCTCCTTTCAGGGTCCTTCAATGCAGATATAAACCAGGATACTCTGTCTTTCCAAATATTTTGGAAACCAAAGGAGATATGCACTCAGGACCCCTGCCATCTTATCCACGATGGCTGATGCTCCATTCCTCAGGCTTGTAGGTGTGCTTTCTCTTTCAGGCTACTCTGTAACTCTCCTAATAAAGCACATCTGAAGAGCAATTCATGTCAGCTTCCTTACTATTATACCACTGTTCCTTCTCTTCTTCTTTTAAAGACTTGTTTATCTGTATTTTACTGGTTGCTAATCATTTGGTCTGCATATATGTATATGAGACATGCCAAAAAGAGTCCAGAAAGGGGGTCATATTACCTAGAAGTAGAGTTACAGAAAAAGAGTCACCTTATAAATGTTAGGGAATGAATCTGGGTCCTCTGCAAGAGCAGCAAATGCTGGTAACCACTGAGACACCTCCATCCGCAACCTCTGCTCTTTACAGTAGGCACTTGTTAGAAATAACCTGGCAGAGCTAGACAGCAACTGTCATCCTGGTCCTAACACCAGCTCTCCTGATTTGTGACACATAGTTTTCTCTCACATCCTCAGTTTTCATTATTATAATTTCATAGTTTGTCTGAGAAAAATCCAGATGTCACCATCAAAGTTTAAAGCATTTCCAAAAGTGGACAATGTTCAAGTGGGCTGTGGGAATGTAATCATCTGGTAAATGATCAAACAGGCAAGTGGGGCATAACTGAAGGGGTTGGCAATTTTAAGTAGATTTCACTTTTGTACTGTGCCTTGATTTGATCTTTGACTTTCTTTAGCTTTTCAGTTTTCACAAAAAATTGTCACATCTCCAAAATTAGAGGACATGTTTGTAATGCCAAGCTCTCTAGTATCATATAGTTTTCATGTTGTATTTTAAGTACCGGCCAGCTGCTTATTTTCATCGCTACTGCTCTGTCTTGGGAACCTAGTGAGGAACTCAGCACTTGGCATATTCTCAAAAATATTGAATTTATGTTTTGGCTATTATGAATAAGGCTGCTATGAACATGGTTGAACAAATTTTCGTGTTGTGTGCTGGAGCATCTTCTGGGTATATTCCAAGGAGTGGAATAGCTGGGTCTTGAGGAAACCCTATTTCCAGTTTTCTGAGATAGCACCTGATAAATTTCCAAAGTGGCTATACTAGTTTGCATTCTCACCAAAAATTAAGGAGTGTTGCTCTCTCCCCACATCCTCGCCAGCATGTGGTGTCACTTGAATTTTTGATCTTAGCCGTTCTGATGGGTATAAGATGGAATCTCAGAGTTGTTTTGATTTGCATTTCCCTGATGACTAAGGAGGTTGGGCATTTCTTTAAGTGTTTCTCAGCCATTTGATATTCCTCTGTTGAGAATTCTCTGTTTAGTTCCATGCCCCATTTCTCAATTGGGTTATTAGGTTTGGTGGTGTTTAATTTCTTGAGTTCTTTATATACTTTGGATATTAGACCTTTGTCAGATGTAGGGTTGGTGAAGATCTTTTCCCAGTCTGTAGGCTGTCCCTTTATTCTCTTGACAGTGTCTCCTGCCTTACAGAAGCTTCTCAGCCTCATGAGGTCCCATTTACTAATGGTTGACATTAGGCCTGGGCCGTTGATGTTCTGTTCAGGAAGTTGTCTCCTTTGCCAATATCTTCCAGGCTCTTCCCCACTTTTTCTTTTAAGTGACTTAGTGTCTCTGGTTTTATGTTGAGGTCTTTAATCCACTTGGATTTCAGTTTTGTGCAAGGTGACAAATATGGGTCCAGTTGGACCAGAAGCAGAAGAAGTCAAATGGTATATACTCACTTATATCTGCATACTAGCCCAAGGGGAATGCCCCACGAAAGCCTTCACTTACCAGGAAACTGGAACAGAGGGGAGGACATCCTATTGGGACTCTAAATGAGAGAAGCATGGGAGAATAGCAAAGTAGAAGGATCCAGAGGGTCCTAGAAACTACAAGTAGAACATTATGATATGCAGATTTGGGCCCAGGGGTCCCGCTCAAACTAAGGCACCAGCCAAGGACAATACAGGTGGTAAACTTTAAACCCCTATCCAGATCTAGCCAATGGTCAGAACATTCTCCACAGTTGAGTGGAGAGTTGGATATGACTTTCTCACATACTCTGGTGCCTCACATTTGACCATGTGCCCTGGAGGGGGAGACCTGGTGGCACTCAGAGGAAGGACAGAAGGTTGCCAAGAAGAGACTTGATACCCTATAAGCATATACAGGTGGAGGTAATCCCCCTCAGGAAGAGTCATAGGGGAGGGGAATAATGGGAAAATGGGAGGGAGGGAAGAATGGGAGGATACAAGGGATAGGATAAACATTGAGATGTAACAAGAATAAATTAATTAAAAAATTAAAAAAAGAAAGAAAGGGTGCTCCATAGACATGGAATCAATGTTACTTCAAGTTATTATATTCCAGTATCTATTTGTGGCATTATATTAAACAGTTCTTTAAAATATGATGTTCAAAATAAAACATATCAATAGGTTAAAAAAATATTTGATTTCGACAAGAGCTTAAATATTCTTTTGGAAAATTTTGTGCTTCCCTCTATGTTTTCTGTGATTTTATTTGCATTTTAAAACACCAAAATTTAATGGACTTTTTTTTTTTCTTTTCTATCACCTGTTTCTTTATGTTGTTAGTCAGGGTGTATGCTCGAAAGTTCTGGGTGACTCAGCTCTGGTGGCCCTCCATATCCAGCTTTCAGTATACAGAAATTATCACACCCTGTTATATGTTCTTGCCTTAATATTTGTGTCAAATAATTATTTCTAAATCTTATTAAGAAATTTACATTAATCACTGAGCAATCAAATGTCTATTCCATTTGTGCATAATTTCTCTTCCCTTTATCTATTTCTAGAAATTGGATCTCATATGATACAGGAAAGGTTAGTTCCATTCCCTCACACCACTTCTCCATCACTAAAAGCTGGCAACAGTGCCAAAGGTGGAATAAACCTTGGGATAAGAGAAGAAAGCAGTATGATGACTATGATTGACACTTTTTTTTTGGAGGGGTTGCCAGGCATGCAGGAGGCACGGAGTTCCATCCTTACCACCAAATACACCGGAGTAGTGATATATAGTGCCAGTGTTAACTTCTCTTGGCACACTGCACAAACTGTTTTCTTTTCCATCTCCCCACTACTGATTCTGTAGATTCCCTTCACTTAGATATCAAGGCCATTTCCTAACCTCTACTGCTGTGCCTGGTCTCCCAATGCTGGAGGAGGAGGTTAGTGAAATAATACAGTCAGGACAGTTTTAAATCATCACTTTTGGTTAAGCCAATTAAGAGAATAGTAAGTCCTTGACTAAGGGCAAACTCCTGCCTGGGAAAGAATCTTGGTTTAACAAACCAAATAATCTAATTTAAAAATCATTTACAGAGGTAAATGGAGAACTCTTAACCAAGAAACATCTGATGGCCAAGGAACACCTATGGAAATGTTCAATGTCCTTAATTATTAGGAAAATGGAAAAAAAATGACTCTGAGATTCCAACTTATACCTACCAGAATAGCTGAGACCAAAATTTTAAGTGACAACACATCCTGGCAAGGATGTGGAGAAAGGGGATTATTCCTGCAATGCTGGTGGAAGTGCAAACTTGTACAACAGTTTTGCAAATATATCTGGTGCTTTCTCAGAATATTGGGAATAGTGCTACCTGAAGACCTAGCTATACCATTCCTGGGCATATACATGAAAGATACTCCACTATACAAGGAAATATGAACAATTGTGTTCATAGAAGCTTTATCCATAATAGCCAGAATTTGAAAACAACCTTGATGTCCCTCTACCAAAGAAGAGATAAAGAAACTGTGGTACATCTACATAATGAAATATTTCTCAGCTACTAAAACAAGGAAATCTTGAAATCTGCAGGTAAATGGATGGACCTAGAAAAGATCATCATTAGTGAGGAAACTCAGAGCCAGAAAGACATGCATGGCATATACTCACTTATAAGTGGATATTAACCCAATATAGAAGTCCTCTGAGAGACTCTACCAAGAGGGGATTCGGGACAGATTCTTACTGCTGGACTCTGGGTGGAGCATGGAGAGTGGTATGGAAAAATTGTGGGATGGAAGGACCCATAGGTTTCAGGAGCCCCACTAGGACACCACTAAATCTGGAAAATCTGGACACAGGGGGCTTACACCAACCAAATCAGTGCATGCAATAAACACAGATTTCCTCTTCAGATCTCACCAATGGACAGCTCATTTTCCAAGGTTATGTGGAAAATAGGCACTGCCTCTGATGCAAACTTGGTGACCATGATTTGATAACTTCTGTTTAGTTGGGGAGGCCCCATGGGCACACAGACGAAAGAGAAGTAAGCTCTGTGGATGAGACTTGATAGGCTTTCGTCATATGGTGTGAGAGGAGGTTCCCTTCTGTCAGAGGTCTAGGTCGGGGGAATAGGGCAGAAGAGGAAGTAAGGGTGGAATAAAGGAGATAAAAGAAATGAGATAACAATCCAGATGCAATATGAATAAATTATAATGATCTAAGAAAAAAAGACTTGGTTTTCTGGCCAAGAAGGACAGGGTTTTTAAAGTCAAAAAGTGGACATAACTGCTTGCAGAGACAAAGAGGGTATGTTGTTGTTGTTTTGTCTTGGTTTTTGTTGTTATTTGTTCATTTCTTGTTTTACAGTGTATTCTTTGTTCTTATAAAAGTATCACTGGAGGCTCTACTTCCGGAGAAACCAAACTTACATATCAGAACCCTTTTCATCAGGGAAAGAAGGCCCTCTTGATGTTGTAAAACATTTTATAGAGAAGAATGAGATGGCCTTTCTGTATGAAGGCAAATGCGTCTCCTAAGTGGAGGAGGTACAGTGGGTCGGTATGGCGAACCTGGCATTTTCTAAGTCATCTCAGTCTGTCTTATCCTTGGTAAATCTACCCTCTAATGGGGACAGATAGGAGCACATGCCTTTCATACTGACTGCCTCAATTCAGATGTCAGTCGTACACAGCCAGTTTTTCTTTTACCGTACATTATATGAGCCTTTTTATGGGGGAACATGACACATACAACTCACCCCACTAAGGAGAACATGAGATAGCAAAAAAGAGATTATATCAAAGTCCAACTTGGTTTTTCTTACAATGTGTTATGAGCTATGTACAGGAATATTGGTGACCCAAAGGCGGTTGCATCACTGAAAGCCAGTCCTATCCTGAGTGATGATTCCCCAAAACTGCACTTCTGGAGCTGTCTGTAAGGTGTATGTAGCTTAACAATTGGAAGAACCTCTGCTTGGGAGTTTCAATGGTCAAAGCCTACTCCTCCCAGATGCCCCAAAGTAGTTTGCTGCTTCCAAAAATCTCAGGAGAATCCCCTTGTGAATCCCCAAAGTTTCACCTTTCCAAGACGTAGAAAGTTGTTTACTTGCTCTCATGATCCTCCATTCCGTCTCTTTAGTCAAAAAATCAGCTGCCAAAAACTTCTGGATAGCTCCCAGTCTGTGGAACTCCACTATGGTCCCCTACCTATAAACACAAGCTGTGGTAGAGCTTCCCCCTATGAATTTATGTTTTATAGGTAAGCCAACCAATGTAAACTGAAGCCTGTGAAGTATTTGTTATAGTCTGGGGATCACTCTCATTTCTTAACATGAGTTACAGCATGGACCTGAGGTATTAGAGTCCTTATGAAGTTATGCCTCTGTGATCAATTTTAATTTATAACAACAGAACCACCAACAGAGATTGATTTCTGTGGATGTCATTTTTTTTTTTTTTTTTTTTTTTTTTTTTTTTTTTTTTTTAGAAAATAAAAATCACCCAATTTACCTACATTCCACTAGTGAGCTGCATCATGCTTTTGAAAATGACAGCAGTGGCATATGCAAAAAGAGCTTTTTTATTGGCCCTAATTCATGTACTGAGTCTTTTAATCTCAATACTAAAGTGTTAAGGTTTAGCTTGGCTTGACAGCATGTAAAAATTTATTGGCTCATACCAGAGGATAGAAAAGTTAAATGATCTGAAATACATTTTACTGGAGACTTTCATTTTTCAATAAAGGTTCAGAAAATAGGGCCAAATTCTACAGTAAGAAATATATTAAAGCCACACTGCAGATTCCAATAACTTGTGATGTTCACTATGGATTATTTAGATGTGTATAACCAAGAAGAATGTTTTTCCATCAAAACCTGAAGAATTGTGTTTTCTACGGCTATTTTCCCAATACAATCCTATATCGTGCGGCAAAATATAAAAGCATTCAGAACATAATCTGTCATAAAAAGGATGAAAATTTGTCCTGACAGATCTTTCTAATTCTCGTATATATGATTTCCAATCATTCAAAGTATGGCTTGACACAGAGATACATAAGAGCTGTTTGTCCCTCCCCACTGCTTGCCCACTAAATGCTACTTTGTACTCCATACTCACATCCATGTGTAGTAAGCCTCCTGTTTGTCAAAGGCACAAATGGCACTATGAAATCTCTATTGCTTTAAATTAAATTAAAGAAAATATGATGGCTCTGTACAGCTTCTGTGAGCTTCTGTCCATGTTCTGGTTGCCTGTCATACAGGAAGCATGCAACTGGACTTTGTGAGACCATAAAAGCCCAGGATTAATGGAGGAATGGTTGAGACAGCTTCAACTACTGATAACTCAGATAAGGATGCCAGGTGCTGGCTCCCTCCCTGTGGGGAGGCAAGCTAAATTCAGCCACTTTAGGAATCCCATGCTTAGGATACACACTGTAACTTTCGAGTTGTTGACCCTTGCTGAAGGAGGTATTGTGTTCTAGGCTATCTTTGGATTGACTGCCCAGAGGCATAGGGAAGTTCTCAAAGGGAATTACCCAGAGGATTGAGGAAATTTTTACAGCAAGGTATTCAGGTGATAGTATTCTTGCCTGGGTTATAGGGAAAGTGGGATTAGAATAGATCCTGTTGACTTTGCTATATAAAGTCTTACTTGTCTGCACTAAAGGGAATCTTGATCAGAAATTTCCAGATTTGACCCATTATTTCTAATGTCACGGTCCCCACTTTCAATCCACAGACGCTCTTGCAAGTTCGATTTGTCCTGCAGGACAGGACACTTCCCCTCTCCCAACCTGGTGCCTGAAAGTTAGCTGCCCCACTACTAACCCTAGTGAGAATTTATTACCATGAGAATTATCAGGCTTCATTCTTTCTTTTTATCTTTTAAGGTTTCCCCCTTGGATCCCTTATGCCTTGAGTATGCAGATTAAGCATCTGCCCATAACCCTTTCTTGGCCAATTGAACTTGACCACACAAACCTTCCTATAGATACCCTGCCCCATCCCCAGGTGAATAAATACAACAAAAACTGAACTAGTTCTCTGAAGCTGTTTTCCTGTGTTTCTGTTTCTGTCTGATGGGTTCTTTACCTTTATAATAAACACTGACATCTGACTAGGGCTCTTCAATATACCCATCCACCTAGCCTACGCTATGCTTCCCTTCCAACACCCCAGCCTGGTGCTCAAGGAGCTAGCTACCAAAAGTGGAAGAAGCAGACAGAGAGCTTCATTTCTTCTGGTGGCAACTGGGTTATAATGAACAGTAGTGAGTTTTTTAGGATATGCTGCTACACCAAGAACTTTGTATCAATTTCTTCATTCACACTCCCCTCCTTGTCTTTGTGGATCCCTAACACTCATTGTACTTGCAATCTATTGAGTACAAGCTTTTTCCTTTTCCTCTGCTCAGCATTTCATACATAGGAAGCACCTAGACTCAGCGTGCAATACAAGGGACAGACAAGGTCTCTGAATCTCATACAGGGGAAGTATCTGTATGCAAGTTGCATTTGTGCTCAGCACTTCCTACATTGGAGGTAGATACTCACCACGCACTGTACATAGGCAGGGCTTTATCTTAGTTAGAGTTTCATTGCTGTGCATAGACACTATGACCAAGACAACACTTACAAAGAAAGACATTTCATTGGACCTGGCTTACTGTTTCAGAGATTTAGTCAATTATTATCATGATGGGAAGTATGGCACTATCCTGGCAGACCTGGTGCTAGAGAAGGAAGTGATAGTTCTTGATTTGAAGGAAACAGAAGAAGACTATATGACACTGAACTTAGTCTGAGCATATGAGATCTAGAAGTCCCCCACAGTGACATACTTACCTCAAGAAGCCCATATCTCTTGATAATTCCACTCCCTATAGCCAAGCATTCAAGTGCATGAAGCATTTCATGGGGCGTTCCTAGTCAAAGCAGCACAGGCCTGCATTAAGGACTCCCTAGGAAGGATAGCTCTATGTGTAGGACTCTGTATTAACATTCCGCGCACAGGGGGTAGCCCATTCCTCACTTACTATAAATTGATATTTCTATCTTTAGTGTGTATGTGTGTGTGTGTGTGTGTGTCCGTATCTCTCTCTCTCTCTCTCTCTCTCTCTCTCTCTCTCTCTCTCTCTCTGTGTGTGTGTGTGTGTGTGTGTGTGTATCCATGTGTTTGTAGGTATGTCAGTTCCTGTAGCTAGAGCTAAAGCTGATGAGCTATACATTAGTGGTTGCTATGAGCTGAATTATAGTTCTCTGAAAGAGCAGACATCTTTTCAACCTCTACCTATTGTTATTATGCCCACTTTGCAAAAGAAAAAAGTTCAAATAATCTTCATTCCTCTATGCTCCCTTTATCTTTATTCCCACCATCAGCATTTTTTATAAGAACATCAAATCCTGTGGTGTGGAGGTGGCTGAATGGAAAAGATCAATTTTTGTGCAAGAATGAAGACTAAAGTCTAAATGCCTAGAAAGTAAATCAAAAGCTGAGTGTGGCCAAAGGGGAGCATGCAAAGTCAGGACTTTGAAAGATGGAAAACAGCAGGATCCCTGGGGCTTTTGGATTGCAAGCCTGGCTCCATCTTCAGGTAGAGAGCATGAAATAGGATAGACAACAATAGAGAAGGACACTGGGCATCAGGATTTTCTTTTCTTGCATAAGTCATCAGGTGCACGAGCACTCACATGTGCACACAAACCATATACAGTATACACCTATACACATATAAAAGAATATTGAGTCCTCAAAGTAGTGGGAATAAGCAATTTCTAAGATATTCTATAAATAATGTTGCACAATTAAAATATAAAAATATAGCATCCCCAATTACATTTGAATTTCAGATATAAATTATTTTAAGTATGTCACTTATAATATTTAAGATATATTTACACCAAAATTATTCAGTGTTAATTTCAAGTTCAACAGTGAATGGGCATCTTGTATTTTATCTGGCAGCCCTATTTATATGCCCAGTATAGGTCGCTAAATCTTGGTCCCATTAATGCTTTCTCTATGCAAGTTGTACAAGATCTAGTGGGTACAAAACTATCTGTACTTTAATATGCTATTTTTGATCTCAGACAACCTGTGTAATTATCCACATCCCCAGTGGATATCATCGACAGTACCTCACAGGTCTTCCGATAACTAGATATTTCCTGTGTATAATAGGAGAGACTTTTGTTCATAATAATCTTTACAGTTGTGGGTCTCCTCTAGTTTCTGTATATCGGGCTTCTAACCCAGATGGATCTTATTGTTGATCTCTGCATCCCTGAGTATGCCTTTTCTATGACACACAGAAGATATTAAAGTAAAGAAACCAAGAAATGAAGAAGAAACAACACTAACTTATTATAACAACACAGAGGAACGGAAGATAAAAAGAAACAAATTTGGGCCAATGCATAAATCAAGTGGTTTAGGTGAGCATCAATGAGTGACAGATGAAAACACAAATCATTCAATGCCTCCAGTTGGACTTTCTCTGGACAAAATGTCACACAGATCTATAGGATTAATTCACAGTGTTGGTTAAGGCCAAAAAAAAAAAAAAAAAAAAAAAAAAAAAAAAAAAAAAAAAAAGGCTATATATGGAGCACTTATTAAGAGCTTGGAGAGCAGCAAGTATCACCTTCTTGATGGTTGTGAGAGAGAGAATTTTTAATTAGCATTAAAGCAACCAGAACAGCAGAGCTTTCTAACTCATAAGTCAAAATAGTTGAGAGTGCAGGTCTGCAGGTACGCTAGCGCAAGGCCCCAGATGATAAGTCACAAAGAATGCAGAGCTAGGAGACAAAGGCCTATTGAGTGTTCCAGGGACTGGCTGGCCATAAAAGATAGGGAGAATACACAAGAACAAATTCCTGAGAGAAAGAGGTACCAGAAATGGTCGAGTGAATAATGAGCCAATACCTCTCATCCGATCTTATGGTGTTTGCTTAATCCACCCTTGAGGCTCGCACACAATGTTCCAGGTTTGAGTTTAACCAGATGTGTTGTTAGCTCAGATAAACATCTACCCTCAGGTTCTGAGAAAAACAGGGACCAGATTAAGTCTGACCTTACCCCAGATCTGCCTACGCAATTTGCTGATGTTCAAATGTTTGAAACAACCAATTGTGTGATGCCGCGCCAAAATTTCCCGCTCCCCCCGACCTTTTTCCATATAAACCCTAAGCTCCTGGGCTTCTGGGTCAACCCCTCTGTCTCCTGCGTGAGACACATGTTGACCCAGAGCTCCACCAATAAACTGCCTCACGTGTTTACAGTAAGATGGTCGTTTGTGTGTCTTTGGGTGCGCGCCATCCTGAGGCTTGAATGAGGGTCTCCCTTCGGGGTTCTTTCATTTGAACCTTAGGCAGTGGAACTTCCTCACACCATTCCTTGTTCTGCAGGTGATTTTCTTCTGGATTCCCCTGTATAGTGGTCCATTCAGCTTCTTCGTGATTCCATAGCTAGTAAAATGAGCCCACATGGAAACTCGTTTAATATGATTTCTAGAAAGAGCTTCAGGTTGTTTAAAACACAGTATCATGTTTATCAATCAGAGTAACACAGTTTTGTGGCCTTATATGAAGCATCCAAATGGAAGAACAATTCCATTTTTCACCTTTTCTTTCACTCTGGCTGAAAGTGAACAATGTATTAGAGCATTAACAAAACACAGGAGAGAGTTCATGTTGTAGAAACAAAACTGAGACCCATCTGTCTTCCAGCTCTTCTACTGTACTATGACCTCCATTGATAGATCCATACTTGAGATGTAGATTCTTTAGATAAGAAAAAATGTCCATGAAAAAGTTGTGATGAAGATTAATAAACCAATGACCTATGATTGGCTAGTAGCACCCAGATGTTGGTTCTCAGGCCTTGTCTTTTGCTAATTACTCTTTATTACTTTTCAAGATAATTAAAATGAATTATATATATGAATAAAACAGAATACACCATAGTACGTGAGAAAGTCATATCACACTCTCCACTCAAATGTGGAGAATATTCTGACCATTGGCTAGATCTGGGAAGGGGTTTAAAGTTTACCTCCTGTATTGTCCTTGGCTGGTGCCTTAGTTTGAGCGGGACCCATGGGCCCAAATCTGCCTATCATATTGTTCTACTTGTAGGTTTCTAGGACCCTCTGTATCCTTTTATTTTGCTATTCTCCCATGCTTCTCTCATTTAGAGTCCCAATAGGATGCCTTCCCCTCTGTCCCAGTTTCCTGGTAAGTGAAGGCTTTCGTGGGACATGCCCCTTGGGCTAGTATGCAGATATAAGTGAGTATATACCATTTGACATGTCCCCTGGAGGGGGAGACCTGGTGGCACTCAGAGGAAGGACAGCAGGTAGCCAAGAAGAGACTTGATACCCTATGAGAATATATAGGGGGAGGTGATCCCCCTCAGGAACAGTCATAGGGGAGGGGAATAATGGGAAAATGGGGGGGGGGAGGAATGGGAGGATACAAGGGATGGGATAAACATTGAGATGTAACAAGAATAAATTAATAAAAAAAAAGAATACAGAGCAATTTCCCAAAATCCATCATTAACTATGTAGCAATAGTGATAAATTTGTAGTCAGGAATCTTTGGATCTGATCTGAAACTAATCGTATTATATCCCAGGGAATAATTTAATAGCTGTGAGCTATAACCTTTAAAATCTGGTTTGTGGGAAGCCTTTTCTCAGCAACATTTTCCAGGTGATTTTTAAGTGAAGGTTGCAAGTAAGAATTTCAGGCCTCACATAGTAATGTTAATGAATTGACTTAATATAACACATGTGACACAGATATTGATTTTTTAAAATAGATTGTCTGTAGATAGAAACACAAGATATTGCTTTCAACGTGGCTATGAATGGACTTAATGTTTAGAAGTTTCTTTTCAAGATATTTTTTATTTTTAATTGTGTGTGTATGTGTGTGTGTGTGTGTGTGTGTGTGTGTGTGTGTGTGTGTGTATACTTAAGTGAAAGTGTTCACTGAGGCCAGAAGAGGACATTATATATCCTAAAGCTGGAACTACACGTGGTAATGAGCTCTCCAGTGTGGGAACTTAGATATGAACTAAGGTCTTCTGTATGCTCTTAACCACTGAATCATGCCTCTGTCCCTTAAAAGAGTTGTTTGTTTGTTTGTTTCAGTATTTTTTTTATATCAGATTCATTTAGTCTTTTTTAGACTGGGTTCCCAGTCACTACAGTAGGAGGGAAAAAATTGGAGGGCCATGGATTGTAGCAAGAAATTAGTAAAGCAACAATTTTTCTTTAACCATGCTAACTTCCAAAATAATTGAACCAATGAGAATATTATTTACTTATAAGCTTTAAAGCATTAGATTTGAGAAAATAACAACCCTCTAAGCAATTTTTCCAGGAACACACCCCATGTTACTTTCCAGTAATTTTTATGGGCTGTATTGGATCTCTTCCATCAGGCAATGTCTTATTTCTTCACCTTTTTTGTTCAATCCAAACTTATCTCCCACCATGTTATCTGTGACTTCCTTTCTCCAGGATGCTGGCCTGTGATTCTGGTCATAGAGTATTCTTCAGCCTTCTGTAGGCTAGCGAAAGTAGGTTCTGTCTTGAGAATGAGTTAATAAGAAAGCCTTCTAGGCAAGGAGGGAGGTTTTGGCCAGATTCCCCAGATTGAGGGGGCACAGGGTAGCCATGCTCAGCTGGTGTTGAGACAATGGGAATCCGTGTCCCATCCAGCAGAAGAAGGGAGCCTGTGACTTGTGAAAAGCTACAACACTTGATTAAAATAAAGACACTCAAGAGTGGAAGAGCTAGATTTTAACTCACTAAGCTTATAGATAAAAGAAAGAACAGGACAGGCAGCTATGGAAGAAGAAATGGGGACTGAGTCTTCCAACACCCCAACCTCTGCATTTTTAAACCAAGGGTACCTGAATAGCAGGAGACACTCACAGAACACTTCCTGTGGCTTTCTTCCAGGAGACTATTGATATGTTTTTCTTCAAAGAGACAGCTTTTGAGACCTTTTGGCTCAGGGTTTGCTTTTGAAGTGTCCTTGCAAGGAACTAGCTTTGTAACACATGTGGCCTGGTGAGTTGTTGCCAGAAGGGAGTACAGCTCAACAATATCCAAGAAAAAGCTGCAGAAAAGGGCACACAGTAATCCTAAGAACCCAAAGCCAGAAACCCAACTTTTGCCTTTTTTTTTTTTTTTTTTTTTTTTGCCCAGCCCAGGTGACAACAACTTTATTAATGATCCAGGGATAACTTGGGAGTGAAGTTTCACAGCATCACATGATGTATGTGAGAATATGATCATCTGAGGTATAACCAGATCTTGGGGGATGGAAGGTGCCAGTAATTATCATTAAAATACAAAGCATCATACCAATCACCAACATTGAAGGAATTTATCTTTTACACAAGAAAAAAAGTGTGATTTATTGAGTAAACTAGAGGAGGGCAACAGAATAGAAAGTATTAGCACACAATACAAGGAAGATAAATGAGTTAAAATAAATACATTAAGCTTCTCTGCAAAATTTCCTGCATGTGATTCAAAGTCCAATTGGCAGTGTACTGCTCTGGAGGTAATACTGACTCATTGTGCACATCATTTCCAGTTGTGCAACTCTGCCAGGCAAATGGAGGTGATAAAAACCAGGAACATAAAAGCAAATTCAGGTATTGAGCCATGGTATGCAGGGCTGCCACTCTGTGTTGCCAGATCAAAGTATTCACTGGCTAACTACTTTCAAATACTGGACCATGCTTGTGAAGATTTCCATGGCCTTTGTATCATGTAGTCCATGTAGTCAAGCACTGTCCTTCCTATTCTACTGAAGTTCTGTGTTTGGTGATGTCATCCTGTCCTGGAGGCTTTACCTGGAAAGAATGCTATACCTTTCCTCTTCCCAAAAATATATGTATGAAATTTGTGATTATCTTTATTCTTCATTTTCTTAGTTAAAAACATTTTCAAACTTACATGTATGAATTTATATCTGCATATAGGTATGTATATTTGAGCACACATGTTTATGAATACTAGGTGAGAGCATTAGGCCTCCTGTTCCTGGAATTAAAAGTATTTAGGAGCTCCCCAATATATGTGCTAGGAAGAGAACTGAGATTTTCTGCAAGAGCAGTACATACTCTTAACTATGGAGCCACCTACCTAGCTCCTTTACTCCTTTAAGTAAAAACAAATCTTTTAAAGAATAATGTACTAATAAGAGGAGGAAAAATAGGAGTTCCAAGTGAAATGTTTATGTTTTTATAACTTCTAAATTAGCAATCCATTTTAAATGATTAATTCCATTACACTGCAATTTATGTCTTGTGCTAACTAATGAAACAAATTAGTTTCAAGTTCAATTCAGCCCTCTTGCCTTTTTCACATTGTCTCATTAGCTTCATCTGGAATGTATTTCTGCAACAGCATCTCTGCCATGACATATGCTCTGTTAATGGACTGTTCTTATTGATTATCTGTATTTCAAACTTAAGAAAGAATGGCTGGATGTCTGTTACCAAGATGAGCTTGCAGTTCTAAGGCATAAAAAACACCAAAAAGATGTTTACACCTTTCTATTTATTTATAGAGGAAATGTTACACATATGACCCTACACTGTTCAAAAAGAGCTTATACTTATGCAGATTACAAAAATGCACTTTTGAGAACATGGTACATAGGATTTGAATTGTTCATTGAAATAATACTTTGTACTGTACATCTCCCAATTAGTGCTCCTTTCTTAGTAATCATCTCACGTGATCTTCAGGGGAAACATAGACAATTTAGAACACAGGTTTGCATTTTCTAGTTATGGGGTCACATGCCTGTATGAGTATCATACTAGACAATCAAGATATCTCAAAAACAAAATAAAATACTGTCTCTCTCTCGCTCACTCTTCTGTTAGTTTGTGAGTCAATATATAAGTTCTCAAATTTGCCTTTCACCATGCTTTTGTTCGGCCATCATGGACTTCAATTCTCTTATACCATAAGCCCCAAATTAATTGATTTCATTTAAACACTGCCCTATCCATGGTGTTTTATGAAAGCAATAGAAAAATAAATAAGGCAGAAATTGGTACTATATGTGGGCCATTGCTGTGGCAGACATGACCTGCTGTATTTGATGGAATGGGGAAGATTTTGGGACCTTAACCTTCGAAAGCAGTGTAATGTTGTAATTATGGACAGTCCTGATGGCAGCCATATGGACTATGAACATCTGACTCAAAACTCAAGAGGTTTCAAAGAGGAAGAATATTAGCAACTGAGCAAGATATAACTCAGAATCAGAATGACACACATAAAAATATTCACTTAAAAGTGAATATTATGCTAACATAGATGTTGCCTGAGAGACTCCACACTACAGAGCATCAGGACAGATGCTGTGATTCACAGTTGGAACTAACTTGAGTGATGAGAGTCCTATTAAATGGTAGGTGGGTGGAAGCACTCAGAGGGTCAGGAGCTCCACAAGGAAACCATCAAAACCAACAGATCTGGAACAAAGGAGACCTGCATGAACTGGTCCACCAACTAAGGACAATTTATGCAAAGAATCTAGACACCCTTTTTAAAAGTATCCAATGCACAGCCCAATCTTTATGTGGGGTAGGGGGTGGGAACAGCCTCTGACTTTAACTCTGGTAACTTCAATTTGATCATATCAATCACTAGTAATGCGGCGGTCTTGCAGACCCATAGAGGAAGGGATGCAGGCTATCCTGATAAGACCTAATAAGTTATACTCAGATGCAGGGGAGGAGGACCCCACTTTCATAGCAATATAGGAGGAATAGCATACAAGAGGGAGGCACAGTAGGTCTGGGAGGATACAAGCAAGGGGATAACAATCGAGATGTAATATGAATAAATTGTAAATAATGGAAATAAAACATAACCAAACAAATAAAAGAAAGGAAAAGAGTGTGCTTGATTAATGCCCTTGTTCTAAAATTCTGCCTGAAGCTAAACCAGAAAATAATTGGATTAATTAATTTGGTGAGGAGGATTTCAAGGCATGCTAACATTGACTAACTTGGAAATGCTCTCCATGTAGTTATGGATCTAGAGTCATGAAGTATATACAAATATATGAGTGGTGGAATCTTCTGATGTTAAGGGGGAGGCAATAAGGGAGTCCCAGTATGAACATTCTGAAAGCCAATTGAATAAAGTTGTGAAAATGAATCTGAACTATATTGGAGACTACAGGATGTTGAAGAGGCCAGAGTCATGAAACTTCTTCTAACGACGGTTTTAGAGTGGAAACAATGGAAGGAAATGTTTTGTTGTCAGCAAACCTGAAGGACAGTGTAATCGAAGCACTATGACATTACATATTGAGCTACAGAACTCAGAGTTTATCTGGCAGGGTTTAGTCTTCCTTTAGTTCAGTATTTACTCACTGTGCTAATATTTCTCTTTAAATGATAGTGTGTGTATTCCATGACACTGAATTTGGAAAATATGTGGTTTGAATTTTTTAAATTTTATTTTACATGGGTTAAAATTAAGACACTGCACTGATTCTCATAAAAGCTATCAGTTTCGGGCTTTTAAGCAGTGTAGAAACTGTCAAAGACTATGGGGCTTTGATGTTTAAGTAGACATATGTTGCTTTATGACACAGCCACAAGCCTATAGAGAACATCAGATCATGGTGGTTCAAATGAAAGTGAGGTGAGAAGGCTAATGTGTGAAAGTTTGTTCACCACTTGCTGGGGTTATTGTGGAGTTATTGGATGTATAAATTTGTTGGGGGACAGTGTGTCACCGTGGTTGGGAACTCATGTTTTAAAAGACTCCTGTCATTCCAAGTGTGCCCCCCCCTCTTTAAAATTTGTGGATCAAGAAGGGAGTTCTAAACTACTTCTTTTTCTATGTCTTTGGTTTGCAAACATGAACTATAATACTCTGAATTCATGAACCCCCAATCAGACATTTTCTTTTATGACAAATATGTAGAAAATGTTAAGAAAGACACAATCTATTATTTCATAAAACACAAAGTGTCTTTTCTTTTCTCTTAATTTTAATTTGTAATAATTTATTCATATTGCATCTTGATTGTTATCCCCTCTATTCTATCTTTTTGTTTCCACTTTCCTTCCTTTGTCTGCCTTGTTCCACTTCGCTAGATATCTGACAGAGGGGACCTCTTCCCACACCATGTGACCACAGCCTATCAAGGCACATCCAAATAGCCTGCTTCTCCTTCTTCTGTGTACCTGCCAAGACCCCTCACCAAAGGGAAGTGATCAAGCTGGGTGCACCAGAAATCATGTCAGAGGCAGTCTCCACACTTCACACAAATGTAGAGAATGAGCTGTCCATTTGCTTTATCTAAACTAGGGGTCTAAGTTTACTGCCTGTATTGCCCTTATTTTGTGCAACAGTTTGTTCAGGCCCTCATTGGTCCAGATCATCCAGTCTTGATGATGTTCTGGTGAGGCTTCTGTACCCTCTGGGTCCTTCCATCCTATTACTCTCCAATACAACTCTTATCCAGAGACTAACAGTGAGTCCCAGCATTTGTCTTGACCTCTTGCTGGGTGGATTATCCCAGAGGAATTAGATACTATGATGACATATAATTATATAAGTGAGCATATACCATGCAGCTATTTCTGGGTCTGAGTTACCTCACTTAGGATGATCATTTCAAATTACATCTATTTTCCTCAAATATCAAGATTTCCTTATTTTTAATAATGGAGTAGTATTCCATTCTGTAAATGTACCACCGTTTCTTTATTCATTTTTCAGTTAAGGGACATTTAGATTGTTTCCAGATTCTAGCTATTACAAATGAATCTGCTATGAACATAGTTGGTCAAATGTGCTTGTTGTGTGCTGAAGCATCTTTTGAGTATGTGCCCAGAAGTTGTACAGCTGGGTCTTAAGGTAGCCCTATTCCTGATTTTCTGAGAACTCGCCAGACAGATTTCAAAAAATGTTTGTACATGTTTGCACTCCCATCAGCAATAGAGGAGTGTTCCACTTTCTACATAGCCTATCAAACATATGATGTCAGTTAGGATTTTTATCATAACAATTCTGATGTGTGTAAGAAATATTCAAATCATTTTGATAGCATTTCTCTTATGACTAATATTTGACCATGTCCCCTGGAGGGGGAGACCTGGTGGCACTTAGAGGAAGGATAGCAGGTTACCAAGAAGAGACTTGATACCCTATGAGCATATACAGGGGGAGGGGAATAAGGGGAAAATGGGAGGGAGGAAAAAATGGGAGGATACAAGGGATGGGATAACCATTGAGATGTAACAAGAATAAATTTGTAAAAAATTTTAAAAAATAACTTTGAGCATTTCCTTAAATGTTTTTCAGCCATTTGTTATTACTCTGTTGAGAATTCTTTGTATAGTTCTCTACCCCATTTTTTAATTGGATGATTTAATCTGATGCATTTCATTTTCTGAGTTCTTTACATATTTTGAATAATAGAGTTTTGCTGGATGTAGATTTGGTGAAGATACTTTCCTACTCTGTAGGCTCTCATTTTGTTCTGATGACAGTTTCACAAAGTCCCATTTATCAATTTTGGACCTTGTAGGCTGAGCTGTTGGCATTCTCTTCAGAAAGTTGTCTCCGATGCCAGTGAGTTCAAGGCTTTTTCACAATTTTAGTTATTTTTGTTGTTGTTGCTTATGAAGTAGAGAATTGATCTTTCACGATCTGCAAAGAATAGTATAGGTGTTTTCATTGTAATAACACTGAATCTGCAGATTGCTTTTGGTAAGATGGCCATTTTTACTAAGTTGATCCTCCCAGGTCATGAGCATGGGAGATCCTTCCATATTCTGATACCTTCTTCAATTTCTTTCTTTAGAGACTTGAAGGTTTTTTTCATATAAATGTTTCATTTGTTTTATTAAAATTACATAAATTTACTTTATATTATTTGTGGCTATTGTGAAGCCTGTAGTTTCCCTACTTATTTTTTCAGACCATTTTAGAAAATTATTTTTTTCGATTAGTCTTTTATCCAGCCACTTTCCTGAAGGTGTTTATGAACTATAGTTCTCTGCTGGAAATTTAGGCGTCATTTATGCAAACTCTCATGTATTGTACAAAGAGTGATACTTTAACTTCTTCCTTTCTGATATGATTTTCCTTATTATACCTTTTTCGTCTTATTGCTCTAGTTAGAATTTCAAGTACAAAATTGAAGAGGTATGGAGAGTGGGCAGCCTTGTCTGCTCCCTGATTTTAGTGGAATTTCTTTGAGTTTCTCTCCACTTAGTTTAATGTTGGCTAAAGGCTTAATGTATATGGATTTTATTATGTTTAGGTATGTGACTTGTATCTCTTTCTTTCCAAGACTTCAAAGACGAACAGATGTTGGATTTTTTCAAATGCCTTTTTTGCATCTAAAGAGATACTTATGCTTTTTCTCTCAGTTTGTTTATATGATGTATTTCACTATATTGTACCCTCCCTGCATAAGTGGGATGAAGCTTACATGGTAATGGTGAATGATATTTTTGAAATGGTTTGCAAGCATTTTATTTAGTTTTCACATCAATGCTCATAAGAGAAATTGGTCTGAAATTCTTTCTTTGTTGGGTCTTTGTGTGGTTTAGGTATCAAGGTGATTGTAGTCTCATAATTAGTTTGGTAAGGTTCCTTTCATTTCTGTTTTGTGTAGTAATTGGAAGAGTATCATAATTAGTTCCTCTTTGAAGATCTGATAGAATTATGCCTGAAACCACATGGCTCTGGGGTTGTATTGCTGTTGCTGTTGGGAGATTTTAATGTCTGCTTTTGTTTCTGCAGGAAAAATAGGATTATTTAAGTTGATTAACTTATCTTGATTCATCTTTGGCAAGTGCAATCTATCAAGAAAATTGTTGGTTTCATTTAGATTTAAAATCTTTGTGGCATATAGGCTTTTAATGATTCTTTGGGTTTCTTCTGTGTTTGTTGTTATGTCTCCCTTTTCATTCTGATGTTATTGATTTAGATAATGTCTCTCTGCATTTTACTTAGTTTGGTTAAGAGTTTGTCTAGCATATTGATTTTCACAAAGAACCAGCTTTTGGTATTGTTGATTGTATGAATTTTTCTCTTTGTTTCTATTTTAATTATTTCAGCCTTCAGGGACATTATTTCTAGGCATCTACTTCTCCAGGTGTTTTTCTAGGGTTTCCAGATATATCATTTCTTTATCTGTGTAAGATCTTTCTAATCTCTTTAGGAAGAAACTTAGTGCTATGAACTTTCCTCTCAGCACTGCTTTCAATCTGTGCCATAAATTTGTGTATGTTGTTCTTTTATTTTCTTTGGTTTTTATGAAGTCTCTAATTTCTTTATTTCTTCCCTGACCCAGTTGTCACTAAGAAGAGAGTTGTCCATTTTCCTTACGTGTGTAGTATTTTGTTATTCCTGTTGTTGTTGAGGCCCTGATTTACTTCATGCTGGTCTGATAGGGTGCAATGTATTATTTCAATCTTTTTATATTTTTTGAGACTTGCTTTGTGACCTATTATATAGTTAATTTTGGAGAAGGTTCTATGAAGTGATGAGAAGAAGTTATAATCTTTTGTGTTCACTTGAAAAGTTCTGAAGGTATTTGTTAGCTCCGTTTCACTGAAGACATCTGCTAGTATCATCATTTCTCAGTTTAGATTATGTTTTGTTGACCTATCCTTTGGTAATAGAGGTGTTGAAATCTCTTACTATTAGGGTATTGGGATCTATGTGAGATTTAATCTTTATTAATATTGGTTTTACAAATGTGGGTCCCTTTGTATTTGGGGCATAGATATTCAGAATTGTGCTATCATCTTTGTTGAGCTTTTTCTTGATGAGTATGAAGTATCCTTCCTCATCTCCTAGGATTAATTTTGTTTTAAAGCATATTTTATTATATACTAGTATGGTTACTCCAGCTTGCTTCTTGTATCCACTTACTAAAAAGAACTTGTCCCATCTTTTATTCCTGAGGTAATGTGTGACTGACATGTATTTCTTGAATCCAGAAGAATGTAGGGTCTTGTTCATGCATCCATTCAATTAGTCTTTGTCTTTTTATTGGAGAGCTGAGTCCACTGGTATTGAGAGAGATTAATGAACAGTGACTGTTTGGTCCTTTTGTTTTGATGTTTGCTTGATATTAATGTGTTTGTTGTCTGTTTTTGTTTGTTTTATTTTTTTGGTTAAAGTGAAGTTCTCTATAACCTGTGTTTTCCTCGGTGTAGTTATCCTCGTTGGGTTGTAGATTTATTTCTACTATCTTTTCTAGGGCTAGATTTGTGGTTAGGTACTGTTTAAAATTGTTTTATTGTAGAATATCTTGTTTTTTCCATGTACAATTATTGAATATTTTGCTGGATATATTAGTCTGGTCAGGAATCTGTGGTCACTTAGAGTTTACAATACCTCTTCCCAGGCTCTTCTGACTTTAATAATCTCTGGTAAAAAGTCAGGGATGATTCTGAAAGGTTTGCCATGATGTCTAGTTTTCTTATGAGACATGTAGGACCAATTTTTCCTTGTCCACATTACCCCTGAAAAGCAAAAACATGAAACCAAGAATGTCATGTTTTGAGCAACAGACTTGTAAATTCTGAAAATAAGAAAGATCCTTTCACATAGCAAGTCAGTACTGTGAATTTGCCTCTACTTTGCAAAAATGATGGCCTGAAATCACCCTAATGTCATGAATAATCTATTGTTTTCTTAAACTTTTTTTTAATCAAGTGTTTTGCCACAGAAATGAGCAAAGGAACTAACACCAAAATGGGACCCAGAGAAGTGGAGCTTTTCCTATGTTAGACTTGACAACATGACTCTCAGATCATTGTAATTGATTTGGGTGGTGAATTAGAGCAGATGTGACTTGGAGAAAACATAGATTGTTTTAAGAAGAGTTTAATAGTCAAAGTGTTCCAAAGACAAGAATACCACTAAAAATGTGACCAGTAAGAATAGTTCCCATGGGGTTACACATGGAATGAAGTACTATATCAGAAGTTAGAAAACACAAAATTTATGGTGTTTTCCAGCAAAGAATTTAGCTACAATCTACTGTTGTCTTGAGATATCTGAATGAGGAAAATTAGTAAAAAAAAAAAAAAAAAAAAGGAAAATTAACCTGATAGAGGAAATTCCAAGGCATTATTGGATTCAAGCAGTAGTCTGATTTTAGATAGTAAGTTTTAGCTTGCGTGTTATGAGAACTGCAAATAACATGTGAAAACCATACAGTTTGGGGAAAAGGGGATGAACACAATTAAAGGGAACAAAATGAGTCCAGATACAGAAATTTTAACTGTAAAATGCTTAGTGCTTTTAGAGCATGGCTTATTTCTGTGCTGGGATAATGAAAATTGTACCTCTGTGACAAGACTTTCCACCCACAATGTTCATCAAAACAGGATGGAAATATAGCAAACCAGTTCTCCATCACCAAATACTTGTCAAAGAGGAATATGATCACAATCTTCTGTCCTGTTATTTTATAGATTAGAAATAATACATGCTTAACAATTAGAAGTTCAAAATTGCTTTCAGAACAATTTCAAATGTCTACATTTTACAGAAGAATCAAGAAATACCCAGTTATTGAGTCAGTTACCATTATATCATTGTATTTCTCATATACACAATAAAAATTCAAAAGTATTTGTGCAACTTTCTCACAGATTATTAGTAAAAGTACCCAAATTATATATATATATATATATATATATATATATATATATATATATATATATATATATATATATATATATATATATATGTAGAGGAGCTAAAAAGCTTAGAATATAAAATATTATTAAAGCAGATAAAATTGCATCATTAAATCCAATACTAATTTTTACTGTGAAACTTTAAACCTTTTTAATTTCAGCATTTTCAACACTTTATCTTTTATAAACTACATAATGCTCTTAGGGTAACCAAATGAAGAAAATATGTCACTGTGTGTCTTTCTGTAGATACGAAAAAAGGCTTCCAGTAACTCTGCATCCTACAGTGTAGCACTTTAGCATCTGTCCTTCATTCGTGTCCTGAAAAGACTCTTTGTGGCAGTGTGCACATCATCACCTGTGGGATGCCTTGTTTTAGAGAATTCTCTTTGCTTGTGATTGAATGCCTTGACCTCTCCCTGCTAACATCAGACATTCCTCAATGCTTTTGACTGACATACAGTTCTCCTAGTAACTGAAGCATAAACACATCTTTTCACTGAACGTCTTAACTCTGAAGACAAACCCAGTGAGGTGTCTTTAGATTTAAGACTTCTTGGCAGTTTCTTGTGGATAGTTCACTTCATGGTCATTTGGAAGATAAAGTTGTTCCTTTACTCGGCTTCTGGTTAAAAGTTTAAGATGTCAGCACTGAAAGAATTGTGAAGATCATATGTGAGATTACGAGAGATTTTATTTGTAATGTAATATTAATGATTTTCTTTTAACTCAAATCCTCAAATGAAATAAATATCTGTTCATTTAAATATAGATGATTTTTACAATATTAGCATATGAAACATGCTCAAAATCAAATAATAAAGTAACTCTATTTTATTCTAAATTAGTGTACATAATTTAAAAATGAAGAGGACTTATTTAGCTGTTTAACTCTCTGACTTTTTTAAGCGAAACAAATTTTGGTAGGTGAACTTGACAAAATTACAGACTCAGCATGGAAAATATTAGTGCAACATTAAAACCATGAATTGATTCTTCGATTGTTTCTGTGGTATTTGTGTGTGTGTCTGTGTGACAATATGTATATGTAGGTATGTGTGCATGTGTGTGTGTGTGTGCCTTTGTGTATGCCTGTATTTGTACATGTGTGTATGCCAGTGTATGTGACTGTGTGTATGACTCTGTGTGTGTGTGTGTGTGTGTATCTGTGTGTATTCATGTGTGTTGTACTAGAGTTCAACCGGGTATTGTTCCTTACTCCCAATTTTTTTCTTTAATGCAGGGTCTCTCACTAGCCTGGAACTCACCTAGCAGTCAAAAGGCCCCAGGTATATACCTATGTCTTCTTTCTGAATTTTGGGATTACAAGCATTAAACACCACTCCTGGATTTTTAGAATGCAGAACCTGGGACTCAATCTCTAGTTTTTGTAAACACAGGGCAAATTCTTTACCTACTGATCCATCCTCCCATCACAGTTACTCTAGCTTCCTAATGTCTTATACAAGCAATTTGCTCTGGTTTCCACAGGCTGAAATAAACATGTGCAAAATCCTAAAACTCTAGAAAAATCCTTTCTCATATGAATTAAAGTGCTCTTGGTCTTCACCTTGTTCCTGATTCTTCACAGAAATGGGATTTAGTGACTGTACTATGAAAAACAAAGAAAGTGTGTCACTTGATGCACAGCTCTGTCTTTTTTCTCATTATCTTTGACCTTGGTCCTTTTTTGAGCATGATATACTTCATATGGCAAGTACAGTATAGCTTTTAGGAAATTCAAGGGATTAAAGGAAAGTGTGTCTTAGGAATGAGTGAAAGGATGGAACAGTGTTCTCAAAGTATTTTCAATATATGCTATCATCAGCAGAAGAAACTCATTCTAAATACTACTATTTATTTAATATTCTATTTAATCATACCAAGAAACTAAGCTCAAGATCCCATTCCCTAGGGGACCTGGGGACTTCCCAATGACTGATATGCTTCTGTTGTAAGTAAATAGTTGCCTGGGTCCAGACATCTCTGGAACAATCTGTAAGGAAACAGTTGTCAGATCCATACCTCTCAGGCAAAACTCAATCTTGCTGAAAGGGTCAAGTTAAGTTCATGGTCCCAGGCCCAGGAAACTATTCCTATCCTGATTGATGGAAACTCCCTAGCTCTATCCCTTATGTAAAACATTGTAGGGATGAGGTGTAGCCTACCCTTCTGCCCATTGTTTTATGGTTTTGTCCTTTACATATAATGCACACATCCCTTTACAGTTCCATCTAAACTCCTGAGTCTGTTTTGTGGCCCTGTTCAAATGATAGGTGTTATATATAAAAATTAAAGATGAATGGCAGTTGTTAGGATACAAGGTATCAGGCAGACATTAAGATATACAGAGTTTATTAGAAGAACATGATGGGGGAAGAAAAAGGGGGAGGGAGGTACCCCTGAGGGAGAGGAGAGGTAAGGAAGACAGGATAGTAGAGAGGTAGAGAGAGAAATAGGGTGAAAGAGAGAGACACATGGAGGGTCTGTTTTTTTTATATGGCCCTGGGCAGGACCATGCCCCCATGGCAGGTAAACAGTGATATCACAGGTAGGCAAAATGTAGCAGAATCTTTTGCCTATATTTAAAAATGAGGAATGTTGAATTGTGTTTATATAAGGTAAGCTGAAGTATATAAATGTAGGTAATGGAGAAAAGAGATATAAAAAAGCAATAGCCACAAAATGTTCAAATTTTATCATGAAGAGGAAGGAAAAGTTATGTCATGAAAGTTTACAGTAGAGGGCAGGCTATATCAGCCATGTCCTGTAGCAGATACGGACTGAAGAGTGCTGGGGGAACCTGGAGTACACCATTTCAGTCTTTTGTAAATGGACAAGGGCTGAAGTAATTGTCTTAACTGCTTCCTGCTGACAATAGGGCTGTGATAAGGGATTTACAAGGCTGAAATGTTGGCCAGGTTCTGGAAGAATAGGCTGTTGCTTTTGTTGTCCATGGTCTCAGAACATCTGCAGCTGTGAAGGGCAATGCAGGTCCAGCTAGGAGGAGCAATGCAGGTCCAGCTGGCATGATTTCTGAATTTGCATGGGAACACTTTTGGGTAGCTGTTTTGACTGTTTCCCAGATATACCATCTGGCAGGGTACTGGAATACATATGTGGGCAGAAGACAAAGTTACTAACTCAGAAAGAAAATTTCCTTTTTTTTTTTTAATTTTTTATTAATTTATTCTTGTTACATCTCAATGTTTATCCCATCCCTTGTAGCCTCCCATTCTTCCCTCCCTCCCATTTACCCCTTATTCCCCTCCCCTATAACTGTTTCTGAGGGGGATTTCCTCCTCCTGTATATGCTCATAGGGTATCAAGTCTCTTCTTGGTAACATGCTATCTTTCCTCTGAGTGCCACCAGGTCTCCCCCTCCAGGGGACATGGTCAAATATGAGGCACCAGAATTCATGAAGTCATACCCCACTCTCCACTCAACTGTGGAGAATGTTCTGTCCATTGGATAGATCTGGATAGGGGTTTAAAATTAACTGCCTGTATTGTCCTTGGCTGGTGCCTTGGTTTGAGCAGGACCCCTGGGCCCAAATCTGCCTATCATAATATTCTTCTTGTACGTTTCTAGGACCCTCTGGATCCTTCTATTTTGCTATTCTCCCATGCTTCTCTCATCTAGAGTTGCAATAAGATGTCCTCCCCTCTGTCCCAGTTTCCTGGTAAGTGAAGACTTTCATGGGACATGCCCCCTGGCCTAGTATGCAGATATAAGTGAGTATATATCATTTGAGTCTTTCTGCTTCTGGGATAACTCACTCATTATGATCATTTCTTGCTCAATCCATTTGTCCACAAATTTCAGGAATTCCTTGTTTTTAATAGCTGAGTAGTATTCCATAGTGTATATGTACCACAGTTTCTTTATCCATTCTTCTACTGAGGGACATTTAGGTTGTTTCCATGTTCTGGCTATTATGAGTAAGGCTGCTATGAACATGGTTGAGCAAAGTTTCTTGTTGTTTGCTGGAATATCTTCTGGGTATATTCCACGGAGTGGAATAGCTGGGTCTTGAGGAAGCCCTATTCCCACTTTTCGGAGAAAGCACCCGATAGATTTCCAAAGTGGCTGTACTAGTTTGCATTCCCACCAGCTGTTCCTCTCTCGCTCCACATCCACGCCAGCATGTGGTCTCACTTGAAGTTTTGATCTTAGCCATTCTGATGGCTGTAAGATGAAATTTCAGAGTTGTTTTGATTTACATTTCCCTGATGACTAAGGAGGTTGAGCATTTCTTTAAGTGTTTCTCAGCCATTTGATATTCCTCTGTTGAGAATTCTCTGTTTAGTTCCAAGCCCCATTTCTCAATTGGGTTATTCGGTTTGGTGGTGTTTAATTTCTTGAGTTCTTTATATATTTTGGATATTAGGGTTGGTGAAGATTTTTTCCCAGTCTGTAGGCTGTCGCTTTGTTCTCTTGACAGTGTCTCCTGCCTTACAGAAGCTTCTCAGCCTCATGATGTCCCATTTATTAATGGTTGACATTAAGGCCTGGGCTGTTGGTGTTCTGTTCAGGAAGTTGTCTCCTGTGCCAATATAGTTCCAGGCTCTTCCCCACTTTTTTTTCTAAGTGACTTAGTGTCTCTGGTTTTATGTTGAGGTCTTTAATCCTTAGATTTGAGTTTTGTGCAAGGTGACAAATATGGGTCCAGTTGCATTTTTTTACACATAGACCTCCAATTAAAACACATCCTTTAAACACCTTTTTGGATGCTTTAATCAATAGGTGAAATTGACAGTTAAAATTTGGTCTCCTGCTTCTGGGTTAACTCACTCATTATGATCATTTCTAGCTCAATCCATTTATCCACAAATTTCGGGAATTCCTTGTTTTTAATAGCTGAGTAGTATTCCATAGTGTATATGTACCACAGTTTCTTTATCCACTCTTCTACTGAGGGACACTTAGGCTGTTTCCATGTTCTGGCTATTATGAATAAGGCTGCTATGAACATGGTTGAGCAAATTTTCTTGTTCTGTGCTGGAGCATCTTCTGGGTATATTCCAAGGAGTGGAATAGCTGGGTCTTGAGGAAGCCCTATTCCCATTTTTCTGAGATAGCACCAGATAGATTTCCAAAGTGGCTGTACTAGTTTGCATTCCCACCAGCAATGAAGCATTTGACCATGTCCCCTGGAGGGGGAGACCTGGTGGCACTCAGAGGAAGGACAGCAAGTAGCCAAGAAGAGACTTGATACCCTATGAGAATATATAGGGGGACGTAATCCCCCTCAGGAACAGTCATAGGGGAGGGGAATAATGGGAAAATGGGGGGGGAGGAATGGGAGGATACAAGGGACGGGATAAACATTGAGATGTAACAAGAATAAATTAATAAAAAAAAAAAAAAGAAAAAAAAATTTGGTCTCCTGTATATGAAGATGTTGGGAAGGTACCTGAAGTTTCCCATGATTGAAACTGGCAATGAGACTATGTAACCGAAGTATGAACTTAACACAGACCTGTAGAGTTACCCTGGATGGTGAGGCTGTTGAATTTAAGAGACATCTGTATTCTGCCAGGTCAAGGAGCTTGAAGGCTGGACATGTCCACAGCTCTTGTGCTGGTTAAACCCCCAGTGACTAGGCACAGAGAACATGCCTTGCATGTGAGCAATGACATCCATAGGCCAGGTTAGGCTGTGGGACCAGTGTCCCATTCTGTTTGTAGCAGCTGTGAGACCGGTGTCTCCTTTTTCCTGTATCTGAAACAGGTCTCTGGCAGAGTGGGCTCATGCTGGACCCCTGTAGGAAGGAGCATGCATACATCTACTTTTTTCTGGGGTAGTAACTAAGGCTTGAGGTAGTTTCAGCCTCTCAGGAAGGCTTTTTTTTTTTTTGTTTCTGTTTTAAAGATTTACCAGTCCTTACATGTGGCTCTGGACTCATCTTCAGCCTTTTAATTAAAATGGCAATGAGACCACAGTCTTATCCATCTTGAAGATATTTAAATAGACAACTTTGTTTATAGTTTATCTCTCAAGTTGGAACATTAAAAACACAAGTGAAATCCAAAAATATAGTCCATAAAAGAGAGCAGAACAGTTTTTGTACAGCTAATTATATCACATTTAGAATTTATGCTAAACATGGTTTAAGGAAATGATTGAAAACCTAATATTGTAAACAAGTGATGTTAGTTCAGTAGAACAATATAGAATAACTTAAAAAACCGTATCAAACCCATTAGCCAGGAAGCCTAGTTGGATACAGGTTAGCTGGTGACAGGAGAAATAGCATTTATTTACTTGTTTAGAAATTAGAAAAGGCATAAATGAAAACATAGCAAAGAAAGTATTATGTAGCCAATAAACACTCACATAATTTTTTTAAATGCATGTGTATTAAACAGCAAAACTAGGCTGATCGGATGAGCATATATACTCAATTGTCAGCATATCTGCAATGGGAAGGGGGTGGGACAAGAGCATGTAGTTGCCCTTAACAAAGATGATGGCTACTTACAGTTGTCCTTAGAGGGTAGCGATGTGGTCTCCCATAACAAAGATGGTGACTAGCCACATGGCCAGCAAAGAGAACAGGTGGCAAATTTTTAAAAATTGTAGCAGGGCGCAAGCAGTGGAGCAAAGTTCCTTAGAACGCTATGTAGTGGCTCTGCCACCTGGGAAGCACAGCTGAGGTGGTGGTGGCAGGCTCCCCACTGACCCTTTTTGGCCTGGTCCTGGCCAGAGTAGGAGACAGTGGCTGCAGCCATGGTGGTACAGTGGAACAAATGGGAGCCATGAAGGGCCCAGTAAGGATCAGAACTCTGGGCCTCTCTTGGAATCAAAATAGACTATCTGAGATTATAAGCATGCATTCTTGGAACTTGGAGTCTAATCAGAGGAAAAATGTACGTTGCAACCCCAGAAGTTTAGGGCTCATGGAGGAGATTGGTGGAGGTGTGGGTAGCTTATCAAGAAGTCTGGCATTCTTGGGAGGAGTGCAGCAATGGACATGCGGCAGAGAGATATCTGATTTTCCGGTCCAGGGAAAGAGCAAAGTAGCTGATTTTTTAGGTAGAATGGGGTCCCAGATAGTTGTATAGAGAGGAGAAAGTAGGAGAGTAAATGGGAAGGTTCTGTGATGTTCGTACCCAGTTTTGGCATAAGAGTTTGTAAGTCAAGGTCCTCCTGAGGGTGTGCAGCCTCCGGTGTTGGAAAGCCACTGACAGTTGCCTAAGCCAACCATCTGAGCATGAATTGTCAAAAGTAGCAGGTAAGACTGTGGCCCAGGCCTCATGAAGCTGCCATGAGCCATTAGGGAAAAAAGAATATGGGTAAGGTGTCCCTGATTTTTGTTGTTGTTGTTGTTGCTCCTGCTGCTATTGTTGTTGTTGTTGTTGAAGAGACAAAATTGAATCACCCATAATGTAGAATTTTGAGAATATATGAAAGAAATTACAGTGGTCTAAGAGATGAATAGGATAAAATATTGCTCAAAAAAGGCACCTCAGGACTTCATGGAGACCTAAGACATACATCCCACAATAAGATACTGTGGCTCTTTTTCTGAGTAGGGAAAGTTCATGCAATGTTTCTGTGTGCATATTTACATGTGTGCAGGAATACAAGTGTGTACTGCACAAGCATGGGCATATGGGAGCAAAATGGCATTCCAGGTGCCAAATCTTACAAATCAAAATAGATAATGACTAAGACAGCATCTCTTACTACACCTTAAGTTGGAAACGTTATTAGGCTGCTGGCTGATAATCCCCAGTAACTGCCTATCTCTGCTTCCTTAAAATTGGAGTCAAGGCACAGACCACCATGCCTAATGTTTTGTATGTGAGTTGGAGGAATCACACTTGCTCTTTCACAGGAAGTATTTTGCCAACTCTATCTCCAGCCCTGCTCTATACGTAGAGGAAGGGGATGCAGGCTAACTTGATGAGTGCTGGGGGCCATTAGTTAAACAACCAGGGTCTGGCCATCTGGTCCAAGCCTGTACCTCTAAGTTACTGTTTCTCTGAGAACTTGCCTTTTACCAGAAATCAGCTGACCCTGTTGTGATTCAGCAGTTAGCCTAAAGATAGATAAAGATGGAACAACCATGTTGTGGTTTAGCAGTTAGACTAAAGATAGATAAAGCTAGAGCAAGATATCCTGTGTGGCAGAATGTTATGGCCCTGCTTGAAATTCCCCATGTCTTGAGATAACCTGCAGCTGGGTTACCATAGCAGTATGCTTCCCTGTCTCCTGCCTTATATAAACTGCTGCCTGAAAAATAAAAGTTTGAGAGGTTGATCAGCATTCAGACTTCCTCTCCTTCTTTGTGTCTTGTGTTCTGTCCCTCATTCAGATGATTCTCCTCCCAAGCTTCAGTTGAACACCTGCTGGTTGGAGCAAGTGGCGCCCAACGTCTGGGGCTTGAGGAAACAGAGCACTCACCTGTCCATTGCCCTTCTGGACTGGCCGGTCACCCTTCCTTAATTGCCACAGACTCCATGCCAGTGAGACAGATCGATTCACATTGCCACAGAATATCCGCCCGTCAGACAGGTCAACCTGCACCTCCACGACTTCCCTACTTGTGAGACAGATCGTCTAAGGTAAGCAATGGTGACACACATAGGGACAGTCACTCATCAAACATGAATTATTTATTAAGGGACTCAAAACCTCCTTCAAGGCATGAGGAACGTGGGTAAAGAAAAAGGACTTAGTAAAAGTTTTTCTCTTTCTCGATCATATTTACCTTTGGTTACTCCAAGAAGGCACTGTGGACAAAAAACGCTGGCAACGGGTGGGGGATTGCCATCATGATTATTACAGGTCCATTGGGCACACAAAGCTCCCAGTGACTGCCAGACATATCTTACTGGAATCTCATTAATGGTATTATTCAGGTCTATCATTTCCAACCATACGTTAATGAGGTTGTTCATGCTTCAAAGCAATATCTTAAATATAATAGTAAAAGATAGACTCCTTTCCCCTCCCTTCCCCTATACCTTCTAAATGCCCTTTGTTTTCTATTTCAATGCCTGATAGTGGTAAAGAAGTCGTGGACCTCAACCCTTCACACTCTCCCTCTCCAAAGTCAATTTATCCTATCTTAATGGGTTTCCAACAGCCCTCTACTGACAATACTCCTGTTTCTTCTGAACAGGAGGTTGATCTTGAGGAACAGGCCACTCAGTATCATAATTGAGTCAGGCCACCTGCTCAGCCTTCCCAGCCTGGGCCACCACCTTATGAAGTTTCCACACCCTTTTATGCTTCTGCCTTGGCTGACGAGTCTAATGTCAAGGACCTTGCTCAACAGGCCACAGTTGTTAACATGGGAAACTCAGCCTTTAAAAAACTTGCTTCAAGAAAAAAGGAACATGCACAGCTTCTTTGTGAACATAAAGATTTAGAATTCACCCTTAGCTGTCCCTTGGGGCCCCCTCACAAGGCCTCTAAAGCCACCACTCTTCATGCTTATCCTGTCACTCACTCCCACACACAGGCCGCAGATAATCCCTCCTCTTATTATGGAGAGGCACACATTGTAACTTAGTCTTTTTCTGATGCTCCTGCCACTCCTCTTCCCATGGCTGTTGGTGATGATATGTCTGACCTTTCTGGGGAAGATGAACACAGCGGAGATGCTGGGGATGGCCCTGGCCCTCTGATGCTACCACTCCTGGTCAGCATTATTGACACTTAAAATTTAAACATATGAAGAAAGTGCCATTGCCGCTTATGGTCCTACCACTCCTTTTACACTTTCACTTTTAGAATCTCTGAGTGGTGATTGCCTTACTACCAATGATTGACACTCTCTTACTAAAGCTACCCACTTTCAGTGTGACTACTTGCTCTGGAAAGCAGATTTCTTTGACAGATGTAGTGATTTCACCCATCGTAACATTGCGGCTCATGGCAAATCCAGAACTTGGAATGTTCAAGAGCAACTGAGACAGCCTCCTTATGACACCAATGAGGTACAGGTACAATTTCCTCCTGGGTTGCTTAATCAAGTTCAATAGTCTGCCTGATGCACCTGGCAGATCCTCACATCCAAGGGGTTCACAATTACTTCACTGTCTAAGGTACAATAGGGTCCCCAGGAACCCTACAGTGAATTTGTTGGCCACCCCCAATATCCTTACCCCCTATACCTACTGTATTGCTCAGCTAATTAGGGTCAGCCATGATCAAGGTCGTAAAATATTTGGCAAATCCCTGATAAAATTATACTCCCCTCCTTCTCCTCTCAAATTATTTGGATGATACAAAATGATGACCACTGGGCCATTTCCTGTGTTACTTTTCAGGGCACTTTTAACAGTCATTACCCAGCAATTGCCTCATTCAGTTCTTAAGAACCCAGACTCTAGTCTTCCCAACTATCACTTCATCTCAGCCCCTCCCCCAAGTGACCTTAGTTTTCACTGATGGATCATCAAACAGAGGTGCTTCCTTTACTTTAAATAACAAAACCTTATCCCTTTACTCTCCATATCCATCAGGGCAACCTAGTGGAACTCTTCACTGTACTCCAAGTCTTTATACATCTTCCTGACACCCCTTTCAACCTTAATACAGCTAGTGCCTGTATCACTCAGTCCATTCCCCTCTTAGAAACAGTACCCTATATAAAGCCCACTACCAATGCTTCACCTCTTTTTGTCTCAATTCAAAGTTGGATTCACTCTAGACAGTTCCCTTTCTTTATAGGACACATTCGTGCTAACTCTGTTCTGCCCGGTCCCTTAGCAGAAGGTAATGCCTTAACAGATAGGGCTACTTGGCTTGCTTTTCTTGTGGAAGTCGACCCTCTTACTCAAGCTCAAAAGGCCCATGCCTTGTGCCACCTAAATGCACATACCCTTCTCTCCTTTTTGGTATCACCAGAGAATAGGCCTATCAAATTACCAAACAATGTGCTAGCTCTGTCACACTGTTGCCAACTCCCCATTTTGGAGTCAACCCCAGAGGTCTAACCTCTGGTGAAATTTGGCAGATGGATATAACTCACACTCCCTCCTTCAGTAATCTTAAGTATGTCCATGTTACTATTGATACCTTCAGCAGCTTTATTTCTGCCAGCCTCCATACTGGAGAAGCTTCAAAAAAGGTCATCGCCCACATTCTTGCTTGCCTTGGCACACTGGGAAAACCTAGGGTGATCAAAACTGATAATAGTCCTGGCTACACTGGAATAAAGTTTCAAGACTTTTGTCATAAGTTATAAATTAAACATGTGAGAGGAATACCCTATAACCCACAAGGTCAGGATATTGTGGAATGGGCTAATAAAACCCTTAAAAATACCCTCCTAAAACTAAAGGAGGGAGAGCTACATCCTATGAAAGGCTCACCCAGGAACATCCTTCACCATGCATTGTTTGTGTTCAATTTCTTGACATTAGATGCCCATGACTGCCGATCACCTTTGGCATCCTGGAACCAACACTGACTCTGCTAAAGTCATGTGGAAAGATTGTCTCACTAAAAATTGGAATGAACCAGGCCCAGCCCTTATCTGGGGGAGAGGTTATGTGTGCATGTATGATACCAAGGAGGTAGCAGCCAGATGGCTGCCTGAAAGACTGGTAAAACAAATCGATGCCTCTCCTCCCAATCATCTTGAAAATGTCAGGCAACATATAAATGATCAGGAAATCCAGGGTGGATGACCCTCCTGAGATCCTTTTCCTTCTCTTACAGATGAGGCTTCTTTGGATTATATCTTTTGGGATGCTGTTAAGAGGCCAGAAGTTGATCTCCAATCAAAAGGAAAACCCTCATAAACTGGTATTACACATCTGGTCTGTGATCAATGGGTTGGGAGATGTCATCTGGCATGCTTGTAAGTTGGCCCCTGCCTTTACTTGTTGGCCTGACTTGCACCCTGATTTATGCAAACTGGCCATGGGAGCACCTTCTAATTGGGACATTGAAGGACATACAGAACTTTCATAGGCCTCTACAGTGGAATCTTCTAGGGGAAGGTTAGGTGTTGACCCCAGGGGAGGATGTGGTACTGTTAACAGAAGATCTCTATTACACCAACTGACCTTTTACATCTTGACTGGCTCTCATCATGACAGAAACAAGGGTGTTATCTGTGGCAGTGCCTAATATTATTATTGTAAAGCCTTGGGGTGTGAAACCACTGGAGATACTTACTGAAAACCCTCTTTTTCATGGGATTTCATTAAGGTATCCACCAAAAATAGTCAGCCTGACAAAAACCAAGAAGGCTGGTATACCACAGAGGATCAAAAATGCACAAACTGGTGTCACCTCTTATATATTCAGTTCACTGATAATGGGAAATCTGCTCCCTATTGGCTTACAGGGTATATATGGGGTCTTCAACTCTACAAAGAAAGGGAACATGATGGCCTCTTCTTCCAAATTAAACATTCCATCATTAGATCTGCCTTTTCACCCATATCCTTGGGTCCTAATCCGGTGCTGGCACCCCAGAACTTTGATTGTAAACACGAGAAAGTCATGGCAAAGTCAGAGACCAGAGAAGGACCAGGCAGGGCAAAGGAAGTAAGACAAATAGCAAGATTCTTTCCTGGGTCTTTTTTGCCAATATCTATGTGTCAAGAACCCATGTTTTCAGCGAATCAGTATGCTAAGCCAACAAAAATGGCTGTGGGGGTCAAGCAAGGACAAAGTGGTTGCTGCATTAATGTTTTCAAGTGAGGCACAAGCAAATCTCTACTTTTTTGTGAAAGGAAACCAATGACAGACTAAGAAAAATGCTGCAACCAAGTTCAGTGTAGTGAAAAACCAGTGAATTTATTGGGGTTACTTGTATTGTAAATAAAAGGTTATTTAATTCAGGGTGAGTGACATTAAGAGAGCTGAATCTCTTATAAGGCTACTCTGAAATGGGTGATAGCTTATAAAAACTATGTGCCTGTAGCTCTCTTCACACCTTGCAGAAGCTTGATTGGAGAGCCATCTTTCCCAGCATCCCTAATTGCGTATATAACTTTGCATATAGCTTTTCAAATGGTCTGAGTTTCAGGATTCTCCTGAGACTTTTATCTTCTTCTGAACCTTGTAAGATATGCTCAGTTCCTGAGTCTTTATCAGCCTTCACCAGGAATGCAATTCACAGGGAATAGCTACATAACAGTATCTGGATCTGAGAGATCCTATAAAGGTTCCTATAGGTTCTTTGTATGGAAGACTAGACTTAATCAGAAAGGACTAACGCTTGGGGGATGCCTAGAAGAGTTTCTTTTCTTTTATTCTCTTCTATTCTTCTTCTTCTTCTTCTTCTTCTTCTTCTTCTTCTTCTTCTTCTTCTTCTTCTTCTTCTTCTTCTTCTTCTTTTTCTCCTCCTCCTCCTTCTTCTCCTTCTTCTTCTCCTTCTTCTTCTTCTTCTTCTTCTTCTTCTTCTTCTTCTTCTTCTTTTTCTTCTTCTTCTCTCTCTTCCCCTTTCCCTCTCCCTCTCTCCACTCTCTACCTCTTCTTTCTCTTTCTCAATTTATTTATTCTTTTATTCACTTTGTGTCCTGGTCATAGCCCCATCCTCCCTCTCCTCCTAATCCCACCCTCACTTCCTCTCCTCCCACTCCACCTTCTCCCCTATGCTATTGCACATAAAAGGAGATACCCCACTTCCCATCCATCCCAGCTCATGAAGTCACACCAGGACATTGTGTGTTCCCTTCCTCTATAGCCTGGCAAAGCAGTCCTGCCAGTGGGTAGTGACCAAATAGCTGGTATCAGAGCTCATATCAGAGTTAGCGCCTGCTTCGAGTTATTCTCTTAGATGGCATGAACCTGTTACTGTAAACCTCAGTATATAAACTTCAAACTGTGACATACAGACAGTGCACATTTGAAAATCAATACTTTCATGGCACTTGTTAGGGAGCAGTGAGAAACAAATATTCTATTGCCAGTAGTCATTAGTTACCATTGGCAGAAGAACAGGTGAACAGTAGGAAGCATAGCCAACATATAACAGATGCAGTCTGGAGCTGGCTGGCAGCATGAGAAGAAAATGTATGAGCATACATGATAAAGGTTCTTCTCACATAAGAAGGTACAAGGACCTGTGTACATCAGTCATCAAGAGATCCCTGTGTATCCCAAACCAGTGACACAGTTAGCCAACAGCAGCAGCAATTAGACCCTCTTCATAGGGAGGCAGTGTGTGGATTCTGCAGCTGCTTTATGCTCCTGACCTCCTGTTTCAAGGACCATCTGCTCTGAGGAGACAAGGCAGCAATAAGAATTCTGAGGAGAAATCATCACAGAGAATTAATCAGTAGCCAGCCACACACCAAACACTGTGTTATTCAACAGAGAATGAAACTCTCAGCTTTGTTGTGGAACAGAAATAACCTTAAACTTCTGTGCCACTGCCCATGTTAAGGGGACACTCCATTATGCCTAACACAAGTTCCACAGGCACACGTTTGACTGTTCTGACCAATCTGGATATATTTTTAGCTGACTGTTTATTAAGATAAGACCCTGGAGGGCAGACAGTAAGACAGCATGTGGCCATTAAAGATGCAACCACTATAGCTGCTCAACACATTCTCTTCTCAGAAAAAAGTGGGAAGCAAAAGTGGCGTGGTTGGTAAGAGCCACCTGCACTATTTCCAGCAAGATCAGATGTTCAGAGTCTCTTCTAGGCAACTGTACTACTTATGCTAACCACAGGTAATTTTGCCTCAGGAGCTTTACAAGCACGTGTATCTGAGCTCTGTGCTCAGATTGAGCATTGTTGCTCTTGTGCCTGACACTATGGTGATTTTGTGAGGGAGACTGACACATCTCCAGGTCTTGCTGCTTGCCTTCACTGATCTTAGTTGTCACTCATGTCTGTACCTCATTCACCAAAAGTCAGTGGATACAAAGGTCTCAGTGATGAAGCAAGTAGCTATAATATAGACACTGTGATAATCATGCTCCAGAGGTCATCATTTCTGTCCAATAAAACTCTCAAATTTAGGAGACTTACATGTACACTCAATTTTCCAGTTTTTCTTAAGTGCAACTGTGGTTTGGAAAAGATGACAAGATGTTCTCAGAGAGGTTAAAGGATGACCGAGAGGATTAAATCTGTGAACCTAACTTGGAACCCAGAATGTACAAAGGGCTAAGCATGCCTGTCTTTTCACAGGTAACCCCATAGGGCTTTGGGAGTTGAAATAGGAGGATAACTAGGGCATCCAGGCTACCAGCCTAGTGCAAGGCTTACCTCCAGACCCTGTTACAAATGAATAAGTCTTAGAATAAAAAAGAAAGAAAGCTGGAGTTCTCCTTTGGCCATTGAACATGCATGTATAGACATGCCCAGCACTACAAAGTATCCATACAGACATTACCATGTGCCACACAAATACATGGAAGCATGCATGTACATGTTATTTTGAGAGAAAAACACAGACTCCATTCACATGGTTTTTATTTTTTTATTATAGAATATTAGTTTTAAAATATATTTGAAGTTGTTAATATTTTCCTATTGTCCCTAGTCTTACCTAGTTTATAAACAAAAGTTAATTGTATAAATACACATATACAAATATATGTGTAAATACAAAAACAAATATTGTGATACACAGATTGGCACAATCTGTGATTTAAAAATATATGCCATAAGGATAAGAGAATATTATTATAAAATGGGTGTTGATTATTCTCTCCAGATTGTATGTGTTTCTCAGATCCTCTGTCACTATTACAGGCACCTAAAAGATCAACTGAAAAGGTGGAAAGAGCTACTTTGTTCATGGTTTACATTCATGTTCCAAAGGATCCAAAGTGTTGATCTGTGGTGAGGTAAAGCATAGAGTACCTCAGGATATCCAGGAGGCAGAAACAGACAGGAAAGTGTCAAGGCACAGATGTGTGGCTGTTTTAAGTTGCCCCAAGAGACAATTTTTTTTTTATTCTAGACAATTGCATCCTAAAGAATCAAGATAATCTTAATTATGTACATTTAATTTGAAAAAAATATTTCTGAGGTGTTGTGAGCTTTGACATGAGTTTATGTCAACTAAAAGTGTTTATTATAAATCTAAACTATCTTGTCTTCAACTTCATCAGAGACTTGATAATGAATAAATTTAATTAAAAGAGTAAACAGAAAGTGAAGGTTAGCAGCATCCAAAATGAAAAAGATGAGAGAGAGTTTGCTGCCTGAACATGCACTCAATGCTCTTTATAATGTTGGAGCATCATCTTCAGCCTTTGGGCCCAGTATATTTGACAGACAAATTTGTGAGGCAGAAATTATTGAGGATTTTCTTACCCTGTCTTCACAGAGATTGGCCATTGACTCTTCCTGCATCCAGGCATGCCCAGTTTTAGTCAGAATTCTGTTGTTTAGAGGTTAAGGTATTTTTATATCTAGATAGATGTTTTAAGTTAATGGAGATAGGATATGATACATACTGATTTACATTCAGACTTTTAGACCCAACCAGATAGGAATGATGTTTTTTGTAAAGGTTGCCAAATACAAACAGCCAAAACACTATGAATATAAAATTTATATAATTCCTGATTATGTCATTGTTCTTCATGATATATGTAGTTTATTATATATATATATATATATAAATATATGTAAACCTTAAAAATAAAATAATTTTAAAAATAAAGAATTGTATAAAAACAAATGAAAGTGTTCATTAGTTGCTACAGACTTCACTGGGCGTTCAGGAGCCCAGTGTAGAACCAGCCATTCTCAGGGTACGTTTCTAAGCCAAAAACCATGTCCTGATATGAAATACTTTAGTTACCAAGAACATTTAGGCAGAAGCAGGAATATAAAAACCAAAAGGAAGGTTAGTACATTCATAGACTTTCTTAGAACTATGGACTTAGATGGATTAGGCCTTTGTTTAATTTTGGCAGGTAGTGCTGTCTTCATGCTAATTTTACAGCCTGAATGGTACTTTGACCATGGAGTTAGTTGAGGTAAAGTATCAGGGCCTACTGTGGTCAATGGCTTTTTCCTTTTTAGAGTATTAACAAATAAAATATTGTATTTTATGTATTTAGCAATCATCAATTGTACTGTAGAATGGCATCTATAAATATTATCAACATTTGAAGATAAATATGGTAAAAACACTCCAAAAATCACCATGTCGAGATGACCAAGGATCCATTATTTACAGTGATAACAAGGAGTAAACATCTGAGTGACAGAGATAAAATCTGTGGTAATCCATTGAAGAATGTTGACAGTCATAATTTTCCCAAAACAAAGAATATCTGTTTTGTGGTCCATCCATCCTAGTTGTGTAAAAAAATAAGTAAAAAATGACTTCAAATGTGTCAGGACTTTGTGAAAAATAGTAACTATATAATATATTGATTTATTTTATAATCCACTAGTTTTGAGAGAGGATCATGCTAACCATGTGTTCTTATCTTTCTAGCTGGCAAAATCAGAATTATGCAAGTTTTCTCACATAAATGCCACACTGAAGTTGTAATGGAAAATTTGCACTTCATGAAGAACTAAAGAAACCCAGGTACTGCAATGAATAAGGCTGCTAAAATTATCACATTAAAAAGCTAATAGAACTGGACTCCATGGCAACCCTCAGTGAGAGAATTCTAGTTACCTGGTGAATGAATATAGGTATATTTGTGTAGATATATATCATTTTCATACATACATGTGTGTATTTTGACTAAAAAAAATTCAAGTGTTTTTCAAATTATGGTTAATTTGACCATCAACTTGATGTGGTTAATAAATCCCAAGAGTTTTAGTGGTGCACATCTTGGTGTATGTCTGTGAAGGTCTGTGAGATGATTCGCTGAGGAGGATATGCTATGGGGGACACATCTAATGATCTGAAGAAGATAGTCTTTCTGGTTGGGGGAGACATCCAATGATCAGAATCTCATGATCTGAGGTCTTGCACTGAATAAAAATGGAAAGGAATTTCAGAAACTCCCTCATCTGCTCCCATGTAGCAAGTAGCAACTACACTGCCCTGCAAAAACTGTAGCCACAGTCTTGTCTTTCTCACCTGAACAGAAAGTATCCCTACAAGCCATTAGGCAAAGTAAAGCTCTAGTCCCTTGATTTATCCCTTTTTGTGAGTTTGGTCAGAGCATTGGGAACCTTTCTGTGGCATACCATCTCCCAGACACTAGTCTGAAATTTGACTGTTTAAAGTGAAATTTAAAACTGTAGGTAGAGGAGATGGGACAAAAGATCCTGTTGCCAAGTGTCTTATATTTTGAAAACCAATCACAGCCCCAGATGTAGGTGGAATTTCCCAAGACTTACAGAAAACTTGGAGTTGTGCCAAGTATATCACTAAAAATGCTCTCTTCTAGGCACACCATTTATCTTGTTTTAACACCCCTGTTTCATGCACCATAAAACCTTTACAGTAAGTATCATCACTCATCGTAACCACCAATACCATCAAAGCTACCATTACCACCACCACCATCTCTAGTACCATCACTGACTACCATTACTACTACCACCTTTACTACCAGCATCATCACTACCACCACATTGCAACTACCACAGTCGCCAATACTGCCACCACCACTACCACCACCATTACAATCACCACAAAGTATTTTAACATAATATAATGGCTAATCTTGGTTATCAACTTGAGGATATCTGGAATCATCTAAAACCCAAGAATTTGGACAAGCTTATTTGGAATTCTCTTATTCAAATTATTTGAAACTGGAAAGCATACCCTAAATCTGGCCACACCCTCTGGTAGCAGCACTTCTACAGGGATATGGAAGGAGGAATCTTTTGCTTTTGGATTGCTTTTCTTCATTTTTCTGGAAAGCTTGTCTCTCCTGTTTCAGATTTATTGGAAAGTAGACTGTAGAGCAGGTGCTCCTAAAGAATCCTCCTGGACTACAATACCAATTTGGTACTGTAGAGACATCCAGCCTTGTTCAATCAAGAGCAACTAGATTCTTGTCTCTCTGTACTGAGACCAACTATAGAGATCAAAGTTGTATGTCAGTCTAACAAATCCCCTTTTAATATATGTGTGTGTGAGATGGTTTGTGTGATTGTGTGTGTGTGTGTGTGTGTGTGTGTGTGTATGTGTTCAGTCTATCATTTCCACTCCTTTAGAGATCCCTGAGTAATACACATCATCATCTTTGCCACTGGCATGATTACCAGTAGGGGAAATTGCTGTCTCTGTCACCATGATTTCATTCTGTGATTTTTCTTGGAGAGACCAGGCATTCATTCTATTAGTGTCCCCACTAGACAAGAACAAGGCTATTTAAAAAATTATGTGAGCTTCCACTGCTCTTGCTGCTTTCAAGGACATGTTTAATTTTCTATTTTCCTTGTTTAGTCCCATTAGTTGTTTGTTAATTAAATCATTGCCTATGCATCTCTTATAGGCACCACTGAATGAATCCTAGCTGTCACCTTCAGCCTGTGAAGAAAGAGTTTGTAACAGACACACAGACAAGCCTCAGGACTGGGACATAGCACAGGTTAGAATGGGTGTCACACACAGAGCTTCTGCTGTGGGTTCCTTTGGTTCAGTATTCAGAAAGACAGAAGAAGAATTCAGAATAATTCAGTGACAATCTGACCAAACATCAAAGCAACTACAACTAATAATGCCATCAAGAAGCTGTAATAAACAGAAGTTCATATAGTAGAGGTTGTCAGTGGGATATTCTTTCCATCCTAGATAGCTTTGTTGTCCAGTGCTAGAGAGAGGATAAGCACACTCTAGGATAACTGAAATTAAAAGTACAGTCCACAGCACCTGTGCTTATTCCCTGCTGACCCATACCTTGCTCTGATGTAGCAATTTGCTGGTTTCTGTATGTGCCTTAGCTAAGTGTCACATGCAAGTTTGGCATCTGGATTATTTGTGAAGTGAGCACACGGTGATGATCCCAAAAGAGGCCAAAGCTCAGCAGCTGCTTCACCCAGGCTTTGCAGTCAGAAGGACAGAGGTTATCTCATAACCAGATTTGTTCCTTAAATTAACTGCAGGAATCTCATTCCTCTGAAACTGGAGTGTTAACACTTATATTTGACAAAGTCTTCTTTGTTGAAGGCTGTGAATATCTGGTCAATTGTTAAAGAGGGTTTTAACTAATGAAAGTAGTTAGGCAACTTGGATATTTCCTTTAAAGGAAATATTGAAACATTTTCTTTCCCATCCTTTACTATTTTCTGGGTGTCATCATCAGGGAACATAAGTGGGAGTTTACCCTCCTACCATAGTGTACTGTGTTGCTGCCATAAGAGCATGAGTTCAAACTTAGTAAATATATCACTGGGAGATGGTTCAGCGTAAAGGCCTGAGTTTCAAGCTTACCAAACTCATAAAAGCTAGGTGAAGCAGCATGCAGCTATAACATTTGTGATGCCAGTACTGGGTGGCAGGAGACACAGAGAGATACAGATCTCTGGTGCACATTGGCCAGAGGTCTTTGCCAAATTAATTGCATCCCGAATCAGAGACCTGTTCTCAAATTTATTTTCAATAGAAATGGAAAAAAAAAACCACAGAGTTTTGAGATCTAGCTTCTACACAAACAGTCTGGTTGGAAGTACAATCTGTACTAACAACATATTAAATGAGTTTATTAAGTATATAGCAAACAAATTAAATAATAAAATGAAAGTAGCAGAAATAAGAAAGACAAATAAAATTTTCACCAAAGAGGACTAGATAGCTTTATTGAGAGAGAAAACAATTGTAACCTTATCAAATCATTAAACACCTTCAGCAAGTGGCTGGATACAAAATCAACTCACAAAATCAGCAACTATCCTTTATGCAAAGGATAAACAGGTAGAGAAAGAAATTATGGAAGCAACACACTTCACAAATCCAGAAATAATTTAAAATATTTTGTTGTAACTCTAATCAAACAAGTGAAAGATGAATATAACAAGAACTTCAACTCTACAAAGAAAGAAATTGAAGAAAACATCAGAAGCTGAAAAGATGTCCTAGGCTCATTGAGCAGTAGAATAGACAATATAAAAATGGTCTCTTTTCAAAAGCAATGCAATTCCCATCAAAATTCCATCACAATTCTTTACAGACCTTGAAAGAGCAATCTTCACCCTCATATGGAAAAACAAAAAAACACACAAAAGCTAAAACAATCCTAGACAATAAAAGAACTTCTTGAGGTATCACTTCAATGATTTAAAGCTGTACTACAGAGCAATAGTAATAAAAACAGCATAGTGTTGGCATAGAAACAGGCACATTGATCAATGGAATTGAATTGAAGACCCACAAATAAACCTACAGAGCTAGGGACATATGATTGTTGACATACAAGCCAAAACCATACAATTGCAAAAAAGCATCTTCTGGAGCTACTCCCTTTCAGCAAACTGACACAGAGTAGGAAAGTAGGTTACTAGCAACAGGGCAAGGAAGTGGAGAAATAGAAAATAAAACTCCTCCATTGTTGTTGGTACTACAAGTTTGTATAGCTACTAAAGAAATCAATCTGGAGTTCTGTGAAAGAGTGGGAGAATGGATAGAGGTGACTGGAGTGGTCAAGGGTACCACAAGAAAACCTAAAAGGTCAACTAATCTTGCCCCATGTTGACACATAGAGACTGAAGCACTAACCAAAATCCATGTAAGGACTGTGCCTAGATTCTCTACATATATGTAGCAGAATTTCAGAATGTTCAATATATGTGTCCCCAAACAATGAGTCTGTCTCTGACTCCATTGCTTGCCACTGTATTCCTTTCCTCTAGCTATGCTACTTTTTTAGGCCCCAGTGAGAGAGGATGTGCTTAATACTGCTGTGACTTGAAGTGCCTGAATGGGCTGATACTCCTTGGGAGCCTCCCATCTCTGAGAAAAAGGAGAGGGGTGAATGAGACAAGAAAATTTGAGGGTGAGATCTGGTATAGAACAGGGAGGGGTGTGATCATGCTGTAAGGATATTAAATTAATAAATAAATGGAAAATTTTAAAAAAGAAAAAGGACAGGGAAGGGGAAATGATGCTACCATATTATAAACAGAAAGGTAAAATAAACAAAATTTAAAATCCCTATAGTGTACCAAGTTAACCTATATGTTAAAGGATTTATTCTGAAATTTATTTTGCTTATGAGAAAAAGGAAGTGAAGTTTAGTATTGTGCTAGGAGTAATTTTATGTCAATGTGACTCTAGCTGAAGTCATCGGAGAGGAGAGAACTTTAATTAAGAACATGCATCCATAAGATCAGCTCTAGGAAAGCCTGTGGAGCACTTCCTTAACTAGTGAGCAATAGAGGCAGGCCAGCCCATTGTGGGTGGAGCTATTCCTGGACTGGAGGTCCTGGCTTATATAAGAAATCAAGTTGAGTAAGCAATGTGCAAAAAGAATGTAAATATCAATCCTCCATGGCTTCAGCATAACACATGATATAAACACTATTGGGTTTAAAATAGCAGATTGGGTGGAAATCCACCTTCCTGAACCAGCAATTTAGTGAACTCAGTACAGCAAACAAAGTGTTACCAGTATAATGTATATGACACATACGCACACAGCTACATTTGCACCAATACATACATGTGAACAAACAAACACATAGTATATAGACTATGATAAAAACAAATTTGTAGAAAAAAAAGACTAGAAGCTGGCCCAACTAAAGTGATTCTGTAAGGAGAAGCAAAGTTTTTTTGTTTTTTGTTTTTTGTTTTTTTTTTGAAAGCCATTAGGACTTTCCTATCTATGACACCTCACTCTTTTGGAAGCATTATTTTTGCACAACTATCTGCCTCTACCATTATTCACATGTCCTTAACTATTGTATTATCAGGGGCAATAATCCACAGGGCAAATAAAATGGCTTCAAAGGATTGGAGACTGCTCCCTTTGAGGAAAGAAACAAACACATTAATTTTATCTTTTCTTTTCCTATTTTTTTAAGACAGGAAATATTTAATGCACCACCAGTGCCATCATGATAGAGAAAGTGTAATGGAAATACCAGCTCCTGTCTATGGTGATGGAAGGCTAGTTTTTCACATCTCAGTGGATCAAGATACAGAAAAAAAAAAGGGTATGCTCTTTTTGGTTCAGTTGACTTTTCACTTTTAAGGATTTCTAATCTGAGGCATTTGCTACAGCCATAAAATATTGATTGACACAAGGCCAGTGACGTATACTACACACAAAGTCCCAGTTTGGAGTTTTCTGAACCACCAAGATCATAAGTTTTCTCCAACAATTTACTTCTCTCATTGGACACTCATTTTCAATCTCTCTTAAATTAATTTTTTACCCAAGGCAGTTTTCTTAGATATAAAATCTGTCTCTTGTGAAAATTTTACAAGAAATTCTATCTTTATGGCAAACAGAATCTATTGCCAGAGATGTTGATCATGTTTGGATCTAGTGATAAATAAATTCACATGGTCTGAAAAGTCCATAAAGTTATCCCAGGCAGGACTTAGGAGTAAGGAGTAGTTGAGATCTCTGTCTCTCTCTCTCTCTCTCTCTCTCTCTCTCTCTCTCTCTCTCTCTCTCTCTCTCTCTCTCTCTCTTTCTCCCTCTCACAAACACACAATTAAAAAATTAAATACATTATAAAACATAGATTTATATTTATTTTATTTGTTGTGTGGGGCATACATGGATTAACGGAGTATGGTATTCTTTAGTCACCTACAGAGTAGGGCATCACCTTCATCCTACAAAGAGGCTTGACTGCATCCAAAGAGATATAACTAGTGTAAGCTGCTGGATTATTAACGCAGTCGTTCAGATATATCTTTGTTGGGAGCCAAGATACCCCTGGCTGAACCGGACTCCAGCTGGCCTCAAGCCTACTGTTGAAAGAACTTATCAAACATCCTGCTTGGCCCTGAGAAGAGGAACATTCAGCGTACCGTGACTTCTGAGAGAAGCCACCTATTTCCTCTCCCTCCCCACACATTACCCCGGAGTTCTTACCCCAGAAGATTCTGTACTTTCCCACTGCACTCCTTGCTACCCCCACCCTTCCCGAACCATGCTTTAAATTCAAACACCCGCTTTCAGTAAACGACTCTTGACAAGTTATACTTCCTTGAGTGGTGTCTCTCTCTCGCCCGTTCTTCATTCACAGTTCGCAACCCCCTTCGACCTCCCGAATAACTGGACCCGCGGGCCAGGTCAGGTGGCACCCAGCATGGTTGTCGGAGTACGGGTCGCCCCCCGGACAGATTAAGATCACAATCGACCCTTGGACTTCATGGTTGTTGCCGCTCGCCCGGCTGTTTCAACTATTAGGTGAGTCATCTGTTCTACTTCTCAGAATGGGTAAGACATTGTCTAAAGAGGCTCAATTCATCAAAGGCCTCAAAGATGCCCTCAGAGAGAGAGATATAAGGGTTAAAAAGAAACATTTGGTTGAATTTTTCATTTCTGTCGATGAGAAATGTCCCTGGTTCATTATTGACGGGCCGACCATCTATTCACACAAATGGCAGCGGGTCGGTCATGAATTAAATGTTTTAATAAATAGGGATGGAAATGAGGTCCTCGGACACAATATTTTTTCATACTGGGGGCTTATTCGAGACATAGTTGAGACCTCCAAGTCGGAGACTGGACACAAACAACTCCTTTCTGTTGCTGAATACTGTCTCAAGTCTTCCTTACCGCCTTCTCGTTCCTCCTCTCGCGCCTCTGGCCCTGCTTCTCCTTTCACTCTCATAGATATCCCTCCGGACTCTTCCCCTCAGGACCCCCCTGTCAAGCCATCTCCGGACCCTCCCAAGCCGCCGCCTTCTTCTTCTACGGCCCCTCGCTATCCTTCTCTCCCGTCTGCCTATAACGACCCTCTCTCTTATGTAGAATGTGGCTGTTCGCCTTTCTGTGCCCCTGTCTTTCCTGCATCCAAGAACCCTCCCTCTAACCCCCTACCTCTCCCTCTGCTCTGCCCATCCTGCTCCTTGCCCAGAATGGTGACGACCCCCTAGATCCGGGGGACGCTGCGACCCTTGAGGAGGAAGCCGCCCGCTATCACTCCAAAGAGTGGCCTCCCTTGGCCCTCCTGACCCTTCCCCCTCCCCTCACTTCCTCTTTGCCTGCCGTGCCCTCTTTGCCTGCTGCTGCACTCACCGCTATGAAATCCCGCCTGACTCGACAGATTCAAGACCTTACGGAAGTCCTCCAACTTCAGAACTGCCTCTCTAGTCTCTCCGTTCTCTGCTCGTCTCCCCTTTCAGACTCGTCTTCCATCCACCTCGCCTTCCCTGTCACATGCTCCCAGATGGCCCCTGAGTCTGGCCGAGAGCCTGCCTCGGCTCCCACTCCGCCGTCTCAACCTTCCGCTTCCCGGTCTGCTGGCTGTCAGCCTGTCTCCCCTTGCACACCTTCTCGGCTCCCCTCCTCTTCCGCCTCTGCCTCGCGGTGGTCCGCTCACGGGGGCCCTCCTCCCCTCATTGATCTCCGTTCTGGCTCCAGGGCAGAGCAGTCCACCTCCGACCATGATCCAGATGGTGGGACTGGGGGTGGCGCTGATGGTCGGGCGCCCGCTCCTGCTGTTTGTCGTGGACTCCCTTTCGTAGAATTGGAGGGGTTGAATGCTGCGGTCGAAAATTGTGGCCCGGGTGCCCCCTTTTGCCCTCTCCTTGCTTGGGAGCCTCGGTGGCGGCGGGTGTCTCACGCCCAGTGGGTGGACTGCTGTCGCCCAGTCCGTGTTGGCGTGGGCCAGTTTCTCTCTTGGTGCACGGACTGGTCGGGCCACTGCCGCTCTACAGCGAGGTCTGATGGCCAGGGTGGCCGTTCTTCCGCCAGATGATGGACATTGGATGGGCTTCTAGGACAGGGCAGATATGCTCTTGATGGTGAACAAAGAGGCTTTTCCTTAGGACTGTTGGCTCAGTCCGTCTCTGCTGCCGTGGCCACTTGGAGGGCGATCCCTGCCCGGGGTTCCGTTCTCTCTCCCCTGGCTGGGATTGTTCAGGGAGCTCGGGAGAGTTGCGACTGCTTTGTGGCTCACCTTCTTGGGGCTGCCCAGGGGGCCCTCTGCTCCCGGATCCTCTGACATTTATTGGGTCCGGAAGATTACCAGAGAACGCCCACACCTTAAACTTAAACTTAATGGCAAATACTTTGAAGGCATTCTCGATTCAGGAGCAGATTCCACTGTTTTATCTCAGGCCGCCTGGCCTTCCTCCTGGCCGTGCCAGCCCACCCTAACCCACCTCCAGGGCACATGCATTTCCACCAACACCCTCCAAAGTTCCCAGATTCTGACATGGGAGGATCCTGATGGCAATACGGGCTGTATCCAGCCATTCATCATCCCTGGCCTGCCTGTTAACCTTTGGGGACGAGATATATTAACCCAGATGGGGGTTTAGCTTTTCAGCCCCTCTTCTACTGTGACACAACAAATGCTAGATCCGGAATTTCTCCCTGGTCAGGGCTTGGGCAAAAATAGTCAGGGATGCCCAACCCCTGTCCAGACCACCCCCAAACTAGATCAAACGAGATTGGGTTATCATACTTCTTTTTTATAAGGGCCGTTGCTCCCCCTGCACTCCAGGATGATAAGATTACTTGGAAAAATGACTCCCCTGTCTGGATCGACCAGTGACCCCTCCCCACCAAAAAACTCAACGCGGCCATGCAGTTGGTGCAGGAACAGCTGTCCGCAGGCCATATTGAACCCTCTATGTCTCCTTGAAACACCCCCATTTTTGTCATCCTAATAAAGGGGGGTAAATGGCATCTACTACAAGACCTTAGAGAAATAAATAAAACTATGGTTCCCATGGGAGCCCTTCAGCCAGGACTCCCCTCCCCTGTCGCCATTCCCAAGGGATTTTCAAAAATTGTTATTGACCTTAAGGACTGCTTCTTTTGCATCCCTTTACATCCGGAGGATTGCAAGCGCTTTGCCTTTAGTCTACCCATTGTTAATTGTGTAGGACCCTCCCCTCACTTCCAGTGGAAGGTACTTCCCCAAGGTATGGCCAGTAGCCCTACTCTTTGCCAAAAGTATGTGGCCCAAGCCATAGATCCCTTTCGCCTTGAACATCCTGATCTCTACCTTATCCACTACATGGATGATATCCTTTTGGCGGGAGCGGATGGTGAGGAGCTCCTGCGAGTTGCGTCCTCCCTAGTAGCCAGACTCCAAGAGTTTGGGCTCCATATTGCGCCATAAAAAGTTCAACTTCAACCCCCTCATTTGTTTTTGGGATACGAGTTACATTCTCATAAGATCCTCACTCAAAAGATGGAACTTAGAAGAGAATCTTTACACACCCTAAACGATTTCCAGAAGCTCCTGGGGGACATTAACTGGTTGTGCCCCTATTTAAAACTCACCACTGGAGACCTTAAGCCCCTTTTTTCTATTCTTCAGGGCGATCCTGACCCCTCTTCCCCTCGGCAACTGACCCCTGAGGCTATAAAATCCTTACAGGTTGTTGAGGCTGCTATTTCAAATCAGACCATTTTATATTACTCCCCCTCTTCTCCTCTCTGGCTGTTGATCCTCCCCACCACTTTTTCTCCCACAGGTTTGCTATGGCAAAATAAACCGTTATACTGGTTACATTTACCCGCTACCCCTTCCAAAGTCCTTTCCTCATATCCTCTCCTAGTGGCCCAAATACTCAGGTTGGGAAGAGAGAGCTCCCTTAAAATATTTGGAAAAGACCCGGACATAGTCAGCCAACCCTATAGGCCCGCCCAAATTCAATGGCTACTACAAACATCCGATGACTGGGTCATCAACTGCTTTTCTTTCCAGGGAAAAATTGATAACCATTTCCCCTCTGACAAACTTATCCAATTTCTCAGTAAACAAGCCTTAATTTTTCCTAAACATACCAAGAGTACCCCTATCCCACCAGCCCCCTTGGTTTTTACTGATGGCTCCTCCTCCGGTGTGGCTGCCTATGTTATTGATGGACAAACTACCAGGTTTCAGACTAATCTATCTTCTGCTCAACTGGTGGAACTGACTGCGGTCTTCCAAGTGTTTCAAACCCTACAGGACTGCCCTTTTAATCTCTATACTGATAGCGCTTATGTCACTTGCTCCATTCCTCTGTTAGAAACTGTGCCCTTTATTCGGCCAGATACTAATGCTTCCCCTTTCTTTGCTAAAATCCAACAAAGTATCCAACAAAGAACATGCCCCTTCTTTGTTGGACATATTCGTGCCCATACTGGTCTGCCTGGACCTTTGGCCAAGGGCAATCATTTGGCCGATCTAGCCACCAGAGACACCTTCTTAATTCTGTTATCCCAAGAACGACACCCCCTTCAGATGGCCCAGCAGGCTCATCAACTACACCACCTAAATGCTCAAACCCTGAGACAAATGTTCTCCATTACCAGAGAACAGGCCCGACAGATTGTACGTCAATGTCAACACTGCATCACGTTCCTTCCTGAACCACATCTGGGAGTTAACCCTTGGGGACTCACCCCAGGATAATTGTGGCAAATGGACGTTACCCATTTTGCCCCTTTTGGGAAGCTAAAATACATCCATGTGTCTATAGACACCTTTAGTGGATTCCTTTATGCCACCCTTCAGTCTGGGGAGGTTACAAGGAATGTAATCAGCCATGTTCTCTCCTGCCTCACAGTTATGCCCCGGCCCTCCACCATTAAGACAGACAATGGGCCTGGCTATACTAGCTCCTCCATTAAAAGCTTTTGCACCCAATTACAAATTAAACATGTTACTGGAATTCCCTACAATCCTCAAGGACAAGGCATAGTAGAAAGAGCTCATCAAACCTTAAAAAATATGATTTTAAAACTCAAAAATTCTGGGGGGATATTATACCCCACCAATAATAATCATAAAAATTTATTAAATCATGCCTTAGTTGTTCTTAATTTTTTAACCCTTGATAGTCAGGGAAAATCGGCTGCTGATAGATTTTGGCATCCTTCAACCACCGATACTTATGCTCAAGTACTATGGAAAGATCCATTGACTCATCAATGGCATGGACCAGACCCTGTGCTCATTTGGGGCAAAGGACATGCCTGTGTCTATGACCAGACTCAACAAAATGCTCGATGGCTTCCTGAAAGGCTAATCAAATTGGCTAACCCAACGACCTCCCCAGGGAAAGTCCCTGAGGAAGATCAATAAATGTGTTTTCTCATAGAATGTCCCTGCTCATCTTCTTCCTAGTTCTCCTGAGCCCAGTGGTAAGTACTCCCCTCTCCCTCCCCCGCTATAATCCTTACGTGATATTCAATTACACATGGGTCATTGAAAACCAGGCTGGTTACATTGTTAATTCCAGTAGCCACTTGGGGGCTCAGCCCCATTGGCCGGTCCTCCAAGTAGACCTCTGCGCACTGGCACTCGGGGCTAACCCCGACTGGGGTACTGAGGACATTTTTTGGCCCCCGCGTGAGTCCAAGGCTCCCAAACAGCCCAAAAGAGGAAAAGACTATGTCGGATGCCGCAATGATTTAGAACGAATACTGCTTCATAAGGCTTTAAGAAGACAAGGGTACTGGGGACTAAACGGAGGCCTATGTTTGCCCTGGCACCTCTCATCGTCCCCGGACCACTGATTATAAGTGCGGAGGCTCTAATGATTTCTTTTGTGCCTCCTGAGGATGTGAGACATCGGGAACCACTTATTGGAAGCCATCTTCCTCCTGGGGTTATATCTCTGTCACTAGTTCTTGGATACACCCTGAAGTTAATAATCACTATATGCCTGATGACTTAAAAAGGCTTTGCAATAGTGCTCATTCCCCCACCCTCGATTGGTGCAATCCCCTATCCATCTCCTTCACCGCCCCAGGTAAACGTCAAATTTGGACTGGCAGGGCCTTTGAGTGGGGCCTACGCCTTTATAAAGTAGGTTATGACATGGGATTAACCTTTAAAATCAGGCTCTTAAAAGAAGTCCCCAATAAAAATGCTGCCTCTGCAGGCTTCAATAATATGCTTCATAAGCCTGTAGCTGCCGCCCCTAAGCCTCCTGCTCCTAAGCTACAGCCAACCCCTCATCCTTCTGCCACCCTCCGCTCTTCTTTCCCTACCCTGTTCCAACCCACCATCCCTGTTGGTCCCCCTAGTACTGCAGAACTCATTATTGATCTCGCTAATGCCACTATCCAGACCCTTAAAAGTACTAACTCCTCCACTTACCCAGAATGTTGGACATGTTTCTCCCCCACCCACCCCTTACTATGAGGGCATTGTGCTCTTTTCCACCCCCTTCTTTACTGATGAGACATCTTCTGCCCTTTCCACATCCAAACCTGAAAACTCCATTACAGTTCAATCTATTTCTGGTTTCAGCACCTGCCTTCTGGGCCCAAATATGCTTCCCCCCAGAGACCTATTGGAGGTTTGCAATCAGACTCTTGTATTAAATACCACCTTTAAATTTGCCTTAGCCCTTAATGGTACTTATTTTGCCTGCTCTTCAGGTCTGGCCTCTTTTCTTTCTACCCCTTTGTTTATCCAAAAGCGTGATTGATGTGTGACGGTTCTCTTATTCCCTCACTTCTCCGTCCACAACCCTGAAGATTTCCTGAACTTTATAGATAAGGGCATCTCCATCCACCCCCGTTCTAAAAGAGAGCTCATTATGACCCTCACCATAGCCACTATTTTGGGCCTTGGTGCAGTGGGGGCAGGTACAGGAATTGCCTCCCTGGTGACCTCCAAACAAGGTTTTGCCGAGCTCCAGACAATTATCGATAGAGATATTTCCAATATGAGAGATGGGATTCTAGAGAGAAAAGATTCCCTTGATTCCCTTGCAGAGGTAGTTCTTCAAAACCGCAGAAGCCTTGATCTCCTTTTCCTTAAGGAGGGGAGGCTCTGTGCTGCTCTTAAAGAGGAATGTTGTTTCTATGTCAGTAAAACAGGACTGGCACAAAAAAGCCTTGACAAAGTTTCCAAGGCCCTGGAGGAATGCCAGCGAGCCAGAGAGAAACAAGAATCCTGGTATCAGAGTTGGTTTTCCTCCTCCCCCTGGTTCACTACCCTTTTGCCCAGCCTCCTGGGCCCCTATGTGGGGATCCTCCTCCTCCTTTCTTTTGGGCGTTGGGCCTTCCATCGTTTAACCACCTTTGTTAAAAGCCAGGTTGACTCTGCTACCAAGAATATACAGGTCCATTACCACCGCCTCTCCTCAGAAGATCCTAAAAATAATGCCTCTGAAACAGAGACTTCAGGGGTCCAACAGCCTTCACCGCAGCCCTATGGACAGCCCCTACATTTGCAGGCATTACACGATGCCGGATGGAGGGCTCGGCTCTGCCTTAGGCGTTTCTGGTAACCTCATCAAACCCCCTTCCATCATCCCCGGTTCCTACCGCACAGCATTTTTGCCCTAGAAATCGGACCATTCCCCTCAGGCCTGGTGGATAGCCTTTAAGTCCTAAATAACTAACTTGCAATGAGTCTCTCTCTCTTTTCTCTCTGCATGGCCTTTGCACTCGACTGGCCCTAGTTGCCATTGCACATCGAAAGGCACCCTATATCTGCGTGCACCAAGTGGCCATTGCACCCCACGGGGAAAATTGCCCATTGTACACGGGATGGCACTGAGTGTCACCTCCATGATGGTCCTCGATCGGTCGGTCCAGAGTCATGCTCCAGCCTTGATCGGACCATTTGCTTTTCCTAAGCTCATTGCCCATACAACAAACTATAGAGAGCTGCGAAATGCTGCGCCCCAATGTGGCGCCAGTTTTCGCCTTCCGCCACCCCAACGTCGAGCACTCTCAGGAATGTGTGAGACCTTATTTGGCAAAAGGTGGTGCTAGGGCCCATAATAAAAAGGGAAGGGGGAGATTTTGGGAGCCAAGAGACCCCTGGATGAACTGGACTCCAGCTGGCCTCAAGCCTACTGTTGAAAGAACTTATCAAACATCCTGCTTGGCCCTGAGAAGAGGAACATTCAGCGTACCGTGACTTCTGAGAAACCACAGACATTCTGCCTTGCCCTAAGAAAAGGAACATTCAGCGTACCGTGACTTCTGAGAGAAGCCACCTATTTCCTCACCCTCCCCACACATTACCCTGGGGTTCTTACCCCAGAAGATTCTGTACTTTCCCACTGCACTCTTTCCTGAACCATGCCTTAAATTCAAACACCCACTTTCAGTAAACGACTCTTGACAAGTTATACTTCCTTGAGTCGTGTGTCTCTCTCGCCCATTCTTCATTCACAGGTCGCAACCCCCTTCGACACCTCGAATAACTGGACCCGCGGGCCGGGTCATATCTTAGTACTATTAGAAAGTCTCTCCCTTGCCCAGAGATAATATTGGCTCTTTGCTCTCAGGGCAATGTTCAGGACCAGAAGGCCAATACTGGGTTTAGAAGGTGCTAAATCCTACTTATGTTCTATCACTAATGGGCTCTTGTTCTCCAGCAGAAGACTAAGCGTCATCTATAAAATTGAATAGGCATAGTTCTAAGTCTGAAGTGTGTCCTGAAGGAATTATTACTTAGTAGACACATAGCAAAGCAGACACAATACAAAACAGCTTTATCTCCCACCAAGAATTAATGCACAAGATTAAAGTAAGATGTACATCTGGTGCAAAGGAGGGCTTTCTAAAGATGCATTTATTTATATAGGTTGCATACTGAGGTCAGTGGAAGCCATTTCACAATGGTATTTTCTGGAATTGACAGAGCAGAGACCTGGGTGAGCCACACCTCAAATTAGCTGCTACATTGTGAGCAGCTTTGAGCTCTAATCTCTCTTCTCAGGGCAGCAGCTTACTGGACTAGCCCAAACAAGACACAGAAAAGATAATCAGATCCTCGTCATTTCAAGAATACCTGTAGAATACACTAGCAGCTTTGGGCTCTGAAATCCCTCACCCTCCAGTTGCTTATTATCATGACTCATCTGGGATACAGTGCAGATAGACAATGTTGAGTCTGGCACAGAACAAGACACATTTTGGGTGCCATTTCAAAAAGGTCTGTGAAGCACCCAATCAGCTTCAAGCTTGAGTCACTTACAGGCCCCCAAATGCTTAGTGAATTTGCCCATCTAGAACACAGCAGATAGACAGAGCCCTGCCATTTCAAAAAGGACTGTAGGGCACCTGAGCAATTTTGGTTTTGGAATCTATCTATCTTCTCCTCTCCTGTCTGACCAAACTGGGATAGAGTCAGGGAACCCAGGTGAGCTGATTTGGGTGCTGGTATTAACATCCACTATCTAAGATGGTGAGGAGGCCTCTGGGGAGCCATAGCAAACAAACTTTGGATTGGAGTTTTCTTTTCTTACTCCCATATTGCCTGGCCAGTGTGTAACACAGACAGTGACCTCACTGGAGGAACCTCTAGACCTGATAACACCAAAGACAACACAAGAAGACTAGCAATAAAACTCAGAGCCATATGACAATGGAAAGTAATGATCCTAACACAGCAAGCCCTGGAGATATGAGTACTTATGAAGTTCAAGGAGAAGACTTTACATCTTAGATGATGGATATGAGAGAAGCTTTGAAAGAGGAAAATAAATCATTGAAAGAAACACAGGAAAATACATTCAAAAGGATGAAGGAGTTGAATAAATCCTATAAAGAATTACAGGAAAAGACATGCAAAAAGAAGAAGGGATTGAATAAATTCTATAAAGAATTACAAGAAAATACATCCAAACACACCAAGGAATTGAATAAGTCCTATAAACAATTAAAGGAAAATTCAGTCAAACAGGAGAAAGAAAGGAAGAAGAATATTGAGGACTTAAAGTGGGAATTAGAAGCAACAAAGGAAACACAAGGTGAGGCAATCTATGTGTGGGAAAACATAGGGAAGATAACAGACATGACAGACACCAGTGTCACGAACCAAATGCAAGAGACAGAAAAGAGTATCTCATGTGTGGAAGATACAATCAAAGTCATTGATATATGAATCAAAGAAAATGTTAAAGCTTAAAAGTTCCCGACACAACACCCAGGAATTCTGGGACAGTATAAAAAAAGACCAAATCTAAAAGTAAGAAGTATAGACAAAGGAAAAGATGCCAAGCTCCCTTACCTAGAAAGTATTTTAAACAAAATAACAGAAGAAAATTTGCCAAAACTAAAGAAAAAATGCCCATAAAAATACGAGAAGCCTGCAGAACTCCAAATAGATTCTAATAGAAAAGAAATCCTCCTACCAAATAATAATCAAAACATTAAATGAACAGAACAAAGAAAGAATAACAAAAGCTGAAAGAGAAAAAGGTCAAGTCACATATAAAGACAAACCCAAATTACACCTGACATTTCAACAGAGACTATGAAACCTAGAAGAACCTGGAGATAAGTCATGCAAACATTAAGACATCACAGATGTCAACAGACACTATTATATCCAGCAAAACTTTCAATCATTATAGAGGGAGAAAACAAGGTATTCTATGACAAAACAAAGTTTATTCATTACCTAACCACAAATCCATCCCTGCAGAATGTTCTGGAATGAAAACTCAAACTCAACAACTTAACTACACAATAAACACAGGGAATAAATAATTCCACATCCAGAAATCCCAAAGACAGAAAACACACATACTTTACCACCTCCATCATCAAAACAAAAGGAACTAACAACCACTGTTCATTAATATCTCTTAACAACAATGGCTTCAACTCCCCAGGAAAAATACACAGTCTGGCAGAGTGGATGCAAAAACAGGATCCACCGTTCTGCTACATACAAGAAACAAACTTCAGCAAAAAAAAAAAAAAAAAAAAAAAAAAAAAAAAAAAAAGATAAACACTACATGAGATTATAGGGTTGGAAAACTGTATTTGAAGAAAGGGACCCAAAAATTAAGCTGGAATAGCCATTCTAGTGTCTGATAAAATAGACTTTCAAGCAAAACTAATCAAAAAAGATGAGGAAATGCCACTACATCCCCCCAAAAAGCATAATACACCAAGATGATGTCTCAATTCTGAACATCTATGCCCCAAATACAGAAGCACCCACATTGGTAAAAGAAACGTTACTAAAGCTTAAGCCACACATTGAATCTCACACATTAATATTGGGAGACTGTAAAACTCCTCTCTCCCCCAATAGATAGATCATCAAGATAGAAACTAGATGGAGAAACAAGAAAAGTAATAGACATTATGAAACAAATGTTTCTTACTGATATCTACAGAACATTTCACCCCAACACAAAGGATTATACCTTCTTTCCATCTCCTCACAGAACCTTCTCCAAAATTGACCACATCCTTGGTCACAAAGCAAACCTCAACAGATTCAAGAAATTAAAGTAATCCTTTGCATCTTGTCAGACCACCATGGATTAAAGCTGGAACTCAACAAAAAAAAGAAACAACTGAAAGCTTACAGACTCATGGAAATTGAAAAACTTCTTACTCAATGATATCTGGATATGTGACAAAATAAAAAGAGATACTAAAATCTTCCTAGAATTCAATGAAACTAAAGGCACAACATACCCAAAACAATGGGACACAATGAAAGAAATGATAAGAGGAAAGTTCTTAGCACTTAGTGCTTTTATAAAATATACTGCATAGATCCCACACTATCAACTTAAAAATATGCCTGAAAGTTCTAGAACAAAAAGAAGCAGACACACTCAAGAGGAGTAGACAGTTGGACATCAAAAAAATCAGGGTTGAAAATAATACATTGTAAACAAAGAAAATAATTCAAAGAATCAAAGAAACCAAGAGCTGGTTCTTTGAGAAAATCAATAGTTATATCACACCTAATGAAATAGAGACAGTCATCAAAAGGCTCCCAACAACAACAACAAAAAGAAAAACTCTGGAACAGATGAATTCAGAGAAGCATTTTCCCAGAGCTTCAGAGAAGAGCTAATACCTATACTCTTCAAACTATTCTGTAAAATAGAAACAGAAGTAACATTACCAGACTCATTCTGTATGGACACAGTCACCTTGATACCTAAACCACAGAAAGACTCAACAAGGAAAGAGAATTTCAGTCCAATTTCTCTTATGAACGTTGATGCAAAATTACACAATAAAATACTCGCAAACTGAATTCAAGAACATATCCAAACTATCATTGATCATGACCAAGTAGTCTTCATCCCATGCATGCATAGGTGGTTCAATATATGGAAATCCATCAAAGAAAATAATCATATAAACAAACCAAAAAATAAAAAAAAAAACATGATCATCTCCTCAGATGGTGAAAAAGCATTTAAAGAAATGCAACACTAGTTCATGTTAAAAGTCCTGTAGTAAGCAGGGATACAAGACATATATCTAAACATAATAAAGGAAATATGCAACAAGCCTATAGCCAACATCAAACAAAATGGAGAGAAACTTAAATTAATTCCACTGAAATCAAGGAAACTTCTTCTCTGAAGAAAGAATTTGAAGTTTTCAGAAGATGGAAACATCCCCCATGTTCATGGATCAGGAGCATCAATAGAGTATAAGAACCTTGAAAGATCAATGCTCAAAGGTATTCTAAGATGGCAGCAAATGGTGAAGACCATATCTAGAAGCCAGAGTAATTGAGTCAGGGAATTGATTTCTTAAACAGGAACATCAAGCTCTTCCCTTACTACAGCAGGAGAACTCCACAGTTCAAAAGGAACAAAACATAGAAAAACTGCACTGCCCCAAATAGGAGAAGAGCACAGACATCCTAGTGAACAGACCATCCATGCCTGTCAGCAGGAACAGTGGCTGTGGAGGCAGGCAGAGAGAATGTTGGAGAAGCACCAGCAGATGGAATCAATGTGCCGTCTGGCAGGAACTGTGGTAGTAGTCACAACAGGGGCAGCAGGAGTCTGTGAACGGAGATGAGTGACCAAATGTGGATACCAGTGCCTTGGCTCAGAAGAAGGCTGCAAAACAGCAGGGAAAAACAGAAGGCAAGCTGTGGCTACCAGAGGGATGGCTCAGCTCAACATAGCAGGTGAGAGAACCAGCAGGCCACATTCCAAAAAACAGGCTTGGGGGCTCCTCAATCTAAACAAATAAGGAAGATGAAAAGAAAGCCCTACCCACCCCCCTCCCAAACTGGCTGGTATTCCCATGGGATTGAGATTCACAAACTGTGAACACACTTTGTCTTTAGAGAACTGGAGCAGAGTGGCCCTCCTACATTACAAAGCATAAGCCACACAGATTCTGGCTTCCAAGTCACAGGTCTACTCTGTGATTGACTCCTCAGAGGAGACAAGTCATGAGAGGAACTCTATAAAAACATGGGCCCTAGGTGGCAGAGCTTAGAAGAATATGGATACAGGAAGAAAGTCTGTGAATCCAGTAGAGGAAGCAGCTGCCTCTCAAAGGTACTTATTCCTGTGACTATCAGCTCAGAAAGCCCAAGCCCTCTCATCAGATGCCTAAAAGAAAGAATAAGAGGTCAAATAACAGAAAGCATGACATTATGGTCCCACTAGAAATCACAGAAACCAACAGATACCCTAATACAGCAGAATAACAGGGAAATGACCTCAAAACCATGCTTACACTGTCATTTGAGAACTATAAGAAGGAAATGAATAAATCCTTCCAAGAATTCCAGGAAAATACACACAAATGCATAGAGGCCACACAAGAGAAACAAGAAACCACAAGCAAACAGGTGAAGGAATTAAATAAAACACTTCAAGACATGAAAACAGAATTAGACAATATTAAGAAATAACAAATAGAGAAAAACTGCAACATGGAACATTAAAGGAGGAAGCAGGAATCCAACAGACAAGGCCAAACAACATAATTCAACATATGGAGGAGAGAATCTCAGGTGTTGAAGATACAATAGAAGAAATTGATACATCTCTCAAAGAAAATATTAAAACAGAAAAATTGGTAACACAAAGCATCCAAGAAATCAAGGATACCATGAGAAGGTGTATCCTCCGGATTATAGGAGTAAATGAAAAGGAAGACTCAAAGTCTCAAGCACCATAAAATGTCTTCAAGCAAATCATAGAAGAAAATATCCCCAATTTACAGAAAGAGATACTCTTAAACATACCATAGGCCTACAGAACACAAGTATGCCAGACAAGAAAAGAAATTCCTCCTGACACGTAATAATCAAACACTAATTCTGCAGACTGAAGAAAAGATATTAAAGGCAGCAAGAGAATAAGGCAAAAAACATATAAGTGCAGACCCATCAGCATTACACCTGATTGTTCAACAGATTCCAAGAAAGCCAGAAGGGCCTGGGCTGAGGTCATGCAGACAGTAAGAGATCACAGAGGCCAAGAAAGACTACTATATCCAGAAAAACTTTCAATCACCATAGATGAAGAAAACAAGCTATTCCATGACAAAATCAAATTTAAAAAGTATCTAAACAGCAACCTAGCTGAATCGAAAATAGTAGAAGGAGAATGTCATTACAATGAGGTCAAGTACACCCAAAAAGTACAAAAAAAGCAAAACAGACACAGAATCACCATGAACTCCACAATAAAAGGATCCAATAACCATTAGTCATAAGTATCTGTCAATGTCAATGTCCTCAACTCCCTAGTAAAAAGACACACGCTAACAAAATGGATGCGAAAACAAGATCCACCAATATCCTGCATTCAAGAAACACATCTCGACAACAAACATAGACATTATCTGAGAGTAAAGGGCAGGAAAAGTATTTCCAAGCAAATGGACACAAGAAGTAAGTGGGAGTAGCCATTGTAATATCTGATAAGTAGACTTTCAATTAAAATATATCAAGAAAGATCAAGAAGCACCCTTTGTTCTAATAAAAGGAAAAAATCCACCAGAGGACATCACTATCCTGAATATCTATGCCCAAATATTAGGAAACCTGCATTTGTAAAGAAAAAAATACTTTTAAAGTTTAAATCACTCATTGATCAAAAGAAAATAATAGTGGGAGACCTCAATGTCCCACTATCACCAAAGGACAGATCCTCCAGACAGTAATTAAAAAGAGAAATAATCAAGCTAACAGAGCTCACGAATCAAATGTACCTAACAGACATCCACAGAACTTTTTAGCCAAACAGTAAAGAATATACCTTCTTCTCTGTGCTATATGAAACCTTGTCCAAAATAGACCATATAATTGGTCACAAAACAAACCTCAATAGATACAAAAAATTTAAATAATCCCCTGGATCTTATCAGACCACCATGGCCTAAAGCTGAGCATCAACAGCAATAGAATTAACAAAAAGCCTACAAACACATGGAAACTGAACAATCTTCTATTCAATGACAACTGGGTCAGGATGAAATAAATAAAGAAATAAAAGACTTCCTAGAATTCATTGAAAATGAAGGCAAAACATATCCAAACATTTAGGACACAATGAAACAGTGCTATGAAGAAAGTTCATAGCACTATGTGACTTCACAAAGAAACTGGAGACATCACTTACAAGTAACTAAGTGAAACATCTGAAAACTCAAGAGAAGAAAGAAGCAAACACATCCAAGAATTGTACATGGCTAGAAATAATCAAACTCAGGGCTGAAATCAATAAATTAGAAACAAATAAAACAACTCAAAAAATCAACAAAATCAAGAGCTGTTTCATTGAGAAAATCAACAAGAGAGACACACTCTTAGACAAACTGACTAAAAGGCAAAGAAAGAATACCCAAATTAACAAAATCAGAAATGAAAAGGGAGGAATAACAATGGATACTGAGGAAATCCAAAGAATCATTAGGTCTTACTTCAAAAGCACATAAGCCACAAAATTTGAAAATCTAAAGGATAAGGACAATTTCCTTGACAAATTCCACTTTACAAAGTTGAATCAAGGTCAGGCAAACAAATTAAAGAGTTCTTTATCCCCTAACGAAATAGAAGAAGTCATCAAACATCTTCCCCCAAAACAGAGCCCTGGGCTTAATGGATTCAGCACAGAATTATACCAGACCTTAAAAAACAACAACAGCAACAACAGCATCAACAACAATAAAAACTAATACCAATACTACTCAAACTATTCCACAAAATAGAAACAGAAGGAATACTACCAAACTCATTCTATGAAGCGACAGTCACCTTAATACAAAGACAAAACAAAGAAAGAGAATTTTATACCAATCTCCGTCATGAACATAGATGTAAAAATACTCAATAAAATTCTGGAAACTGAATCCAAGATCACATTAAAAATCTAACCCACGTGACCAAGTAGGCTTCATACTAGGCATGCAGGGGTTGTTCAATATGAGGAAATCCAACATTGTAATCAACCATATAAACAAACTGAAAGAAAAAGTACATGATCATCTCTTTAGATGTGGAAAAAGCATTTGATAAATCAAACACCCTTTCATTTCAAAAGTCTTAGAGAGTTTAGGGGTACAAGGCACATACCTAAACATAGTAAAGGCAATATACAGCAAGCCTATAGCCAACATCAAGCTAAATTCCTATCTAGAGCAATAAAAGTTCTAAACGAGATCAAGGAAAAACATACAGAAAAAAAAAGTTAAAATTTCACTATTTGCAGATTTATGATAATATATATCACCAGCCCTCAAAATTCTACCAGAGAACTCCGATGACTGATAAACAAGTTCAGCAATGTGGCAGGATAGAAAATTAACACAAAAAAGTCAAAAGCTCTCCTGTATACAGATGACAAATGGGTGGAGAAAGAAATGAGGGAAAACATTCCCTTCACAATAGCCTCAAACACTATAAAATACCTGAGTGTAATTATAACAAAGAAAGTGAAAAACCTATATGAAAAAACTTCAAGTTCTGCAAAAACAAATTGAAGAGGATACAAGAAAATGGAAATATCTTCCATGCTCATGGATTGGGAGAATCAACTTAGAAAAACTAGCCATTCTACCAAAAGCAGTATACAGATTCAATGCAACCTTTATCAAAATACCAAAACAATATTTTATAGAAGTGGAAAGATCAATTCTCAACACCGTATAGAAAACAAAAACCAAGGATAGTTAAGACAATCCTATCCAATAAGAGATCTACAGGAAAAATTTCAGTCCCTGATCTCAAGATGCACTACAGAGCCACAGTAATAAAAATGGCATGGTATTGCCATAGAAATAGGCTGGTAGACCAACAGAATCAAATTGAAGACTCAGACACACATCCATACACTTATGGTAATTTGATTTTTGACAAAGAAGCCAAAACCATACAATGTAAAAAAGACAGTATCTTCAAAATGATGCTGGTCCAACTGGATGACTGCTTCTAAAAAAGACTGCAAATTTCGTATTTATCATCCTTCAAAAAACTAAAGTCCAAGTGGATTAAAGACCTCAACATAAAAACATACACACTAAACCTGTTAGAAGAAAAAAGTGGGTACGACCCTAGAACTCATTGGCACAGGAGAAAATTTCCTGAAAGGAACACCAAGAGCTCAGGCTCTAAGATCAACAATAAATAAATAGGACCTCATGAGACTGAGAATCTTCTGCACGGCAGATAACACTGTCAACAGAACAAAGCACCAGATCACAGATGGTGAAAAGATGTTTACCAACCCTACAACTGACAAAGGGCTCATATCTAAAATATATAAAGAACTCAAGAAATTATACACCACCAAATCAAATAACCAAATTAAAAAATGGTCTACTGCACTAAACAGAATTCTCAAGAGAGGAAGATCAAATGGCTGAAAAACACTTAAAGAAATGGTCAACATCTATAGATATCAGGGAAATTCAATTCAAAACAACTCTGAGATTCCGTCTTATACCTACTCAAATGGCTAAAATCAAAAACTCAGGTAAACGCACACACTGGCAAGGATGTGAAGAAAGGGGTCCACTCTTCCATTGCTGGTGAGAGTGCACATTTGTACAACCAATTTGGGAATCAATATGGTGCTTTCTCAGGAAATTGGCAATAACTCTACCACATATGAAAGAAAATATAAGTAAAAACAAGCAAGCATACAAGTGAATTAAAGAAGACACAAAACGTTAATCGGTTCTATACTTGTACCATTTTTAAAATGTAATATATATATATATAAACTTGAGAGGAAATCATTAAATAAAACCAAACTAGAAGAAACTAATCTCCTACATGACAATAGATCTACATCTGAAAAGAAACGACTGTCATTTGGAATTCTGTAAGGTAAACCCTGTTCACTCTGTGAGCCAATGGGCGCAGTCATTGTGGAGAAATGTGTTTTTCCAAGCCATTTTCTTTTACAACTATTTTCTCAAAAGAAGCAAAACCACATAAACAGGATTTCTATATGTTGAGTAACAGCTTAGTGTCAGCTGGGAGCAAGCCAATATGAACCAAGTAAACGAGAGGTGGTTTCACCGCTGATAGTGGACACGGCCCCAGACACCTCATGTGCAGCTGCGCCCTCCGTGGCCACAGCTGTGGCGGCGGCCGGGAGCAGACCGCAGGCCCAGGTTTCCAAGGCCGCCCTGGCTGCCAAGCTGATGTTGCGCAGCGGCGTATTCGTCCTGCACAATCCCAAAGGGCCCACTTCAGCTGAGCTGCTGAACCGACTGAAGGGGAAGCTGCTGGCAGAACTTGGCATGCCTTCTCCAGAGTGGAACAGGAGGCAAAAGAAGACACTGAAAATTGGACATGGAGGGAAGCTGGACAGTGCAGCACAAGGTGTTGTGGTGGTTGGGATTGGAAGAGGAACAAAAATGCTGACCAGTATGTTGTCGGCGTCCAAGAGGTACATCGCCATTGGAGAGTTCGGGAAAGCTACCGACACCCTGGATTCTACCGGGAAGGTACACTGGGAACATAATGCAAGTGCCCCCTCTCTACTCTGCGCTGAAGAAGGACGGACAGCGACTCTCTACCCTGATGAAAAGAGGTGGATCAGTGGAGCCCAGGCCCGCCAGGCTGGTGACTATGCACAGCGTTTCCCTCCTCAAATTCCAGCCACCGTTTTTCACGTTAGATGTTGAGTGTGGAGGTGGCTTTTACATTCGAAGCTTGGTCAATGACATTGGCAAGGAACTCTCTTCCTGTGCAAGCGTGCTGGAGCTGACCAAGCAGAGGCTTTTTACACTTGAAGAGCACGCCCTCCGAGAAGACAGGTGGACCATTGATGACATCGCACAGTTTCTGGAGCACTGCACATGTCTTATGCCGGAGGAGTTGGCATCTAAAAAATCAAAATCCGAGAAGACCAGTGACCAGGTTTTAAGCTGTGAATATGTAGCTCTATGGGAGACAAAGAGAGAAGATGATGCAATTAAGGCGCTCTGAGAATAGTCAGGGAGGATGGCTTCTGGCCTGGGAGGATGGCTTCCGGTCGGGGTGCATTCTGACCCAGGAATGCCATGGACTCGATGGTTCTTTGCAAGATGTCTTAATGTTGTGAATGATAAATTCGATTGGATTCAGATAAATAAGTTTTCTGAATTTGAAAAATAATTAAGTAAAACACTGAAAATTGTATACTTATGCCATCAAAACTTACATGGGAGTGGGAGATTGTTGAGTCATTAAACATGACCTGAGTTTGATATTCAGAAAGCCCAACAAAAAGTTTGGAATGATTAAAAAATTGCAATCTCAGTTTTGTGAAATTAAGCAAGGAGATTCCTGAGGACACACAATTTAGCCAATCTGGTGAACTCCAAATTCAGGAATAGAACATGTATGGGGAAAAAAAGGTTGCAGGTGATTGAGGAAGATATTTAATGTAAAAATTTTGGGTTCCATGAATACAAATACATGTGCACACTTACATATGCATTCCTCTTAGCTTGGACATATATACAACCTTATTTAATAAGTATAAAAATGTCTTAGTTTGCATTCTATTGCTATGATCATCAACATGAGATGAGGCAACTTTTGCATGAGTTTATTTCTTCTTATAGCTTGTAGTTCATCTTTTAGTAGTTAAGGCAAGAACTCAAGGCATGACCCTTGTGGCATGACCTGAAGAAGAGGCCACGAAGAATACTGCCTACTGCCTTGCCTCTAGAGCTTACTCCACTTGCTTTCTTATAGAACCCAGGACCAACTGCTGAAGGTGGATTACCCATAGTGTAGTGGGCTTCCCACATCAATAATTAATCAAGAAATTTCCCAAAGTTTTGTCAATGGACCAATCTGAATAATACATTTTAATTGTGGTTCCCTCTTCCCAAATGAGGCTAGATTATGTTAATAAAAAAACTAAGGGCTGTAGAAGTATTATCAATGGATACAAATAAAGCTGAAATATAGAAGACATATATATTGTTTTCTGTGAATAGACCACACACACAAGATTTCATATTGCTACTTAAATGTCCCTCTGCACGATAGAAAGTCAGATTTTGTGGCTGAAAATGACATTGAAAAATAATATGTCAGAGGATGAAAGGTTCAATATTGTCTTTATGTAGAGTAATGGATATTTCTGATAAAACTGAATATGTGTGTGTAATAATTTTTTATGACTTATAAATTACATATCATTTAAAAATGTTTTGAAGTTGAAGAAAAATATTTATAAGTCAAATTTCTTGGCAATACCAACAGACAAAAGATAAACTTGGTAAATGCATTAAGCTACAAGACGATATCAGCAAAAAATTAACACATGGATACAAACCAATGGGACTTTGGAATTGTTTCTTATTGATGTATAGCCAATCATATGATGATTAATGAAAACCTGTGGGTTTGTTCCCAGACAAGAAATTGCCTCTTTATGCCTTTTACAATTTTGAATATGTAAAGCAGAAAATGTATCAATTTTAAGTGCTTGCTGTAATGCATTGTTTTATTCTTTTAAGGTCATGAAATAATATATATTATGGTCAAGTGATGGAGTATGGAAAATTGATATCAAAGGTTAAAAATATACCAATTTATGGCTTATGATTTCTAACAATAGGAGTCTATTGAGGTGGTCATGTCAGCAAATGAGGTTAGTTTGGCACTAGACATAAGTTTATTCCTATAGTATTGTGTATCAGAAAAAGAAAAGACTTTTTTCAAGTCCTACCTGTGAGGCCCTTTTGCTAAGGTCAAAGTCTGGCATTACCAGATATCCTCTGAGCTTGGTATATAATGACAGACTCCCTTTCTCAGCTGGGTTCCCTCTCTGCCTGATCTGCACATCCCAGATCTTCTAAGGAGCCCAACACAGCCCTCAGGGATATTACAAGCCTATATGTTTCCTTGTAAGAAGATCATTCAAGGAGCACTAGAGGAATCCCAGAAACACCCACCCTACACTAATAAGATGTCTTGGTGTTTTAGCTCTCAACCAATGACCTTTGACCATACTTGGAGTTCCTTCCTCTACTTTTAGATACGTAAGTATTATGTTCTCTTTCTTATGGTAGGACTGTGATACTGGATATAAATCAAGTATCCCTTGCGTCCACATCCCTATCTCCAATTAATCAAACACATTCACTGTCAATAACTCCTCCCACTGCCGAAAGTTTAGAAATCCATGTATCAAAAGACATAAAGGGGTCACCATCATCTTTTTTGACAAAGATCATCTGATACTCATCATTTATTCTCCCCAAAGACTTGATCATTGCACCCCAATGACCTGGCTGCCAGTCAGTCATCCAGGTGCTGCTAGCTGTAACAAGCTTCTGCAATTCAATGGCCTTTCAGTGTGAATTGTTGCCACCACCACTCTGCTAACCACAGTGCCCTGCTGGGAGCAAGAGAATGGCTGTTCCTGAAGCACCAATTTTTTCCATCAGGACAAAAATGTGCTCCAGTATATGCCTCTCTTGGTTTTGGCATTCCTATCACACCTCTGATACCAGCTGTTGCTGAAGCCACCACCCTTTCCCAGTCAGGTCCAACTTGCACAGGTTCTGGAGCTCTGAGTTCCTTTGTCTCTGTGCTTCATGTTTTTCCACCATACACATGAAATTTGGGTTGTATGCTAGGAGGGCCAAGCTTCCCAGCAGTGTACTAGACAAAGCCTGGGTTCCTGCTGGATGCAAAACAGCGCTACCAGCTTTAAATATCCTCAGACTCCCAAGAAAATGTTGAGTTCTAAGGCTTGTTGAAGTAAGGGAATTTGAAAGTAACAAAGAGTGATTGAAGAGTATATATTTGGCATTTTGCAAGACGCTTTGTGTACAGTGTTTTATTTAATCTTCATTTAACCCCACATATTATTCATTATCACTGCTGTTTGGAGGCTCACAATTTAAGTAATTATCCTATTTTTCAAATGATAGACAATCATATCTCAAGCCAGATGGCATGGGCACTGAAGAAGCTCCTGCCATTATGCATGTCATTGCATGGTCTCTGGTCTCTAAGTGGCAATAGCTGCCTAGCTTCCAAATGATTGTGCTTGTGCAGATGCTTCCTCAGAATAAGACTTTCTATTCTTTAATGAGGATGAAGGCTCTTATGACTTGGAAAGTATATTAAAGATATAAAACTATGTAGGCAGTTAAACTTAACCAAGGTAAGGAAACTCCTAAAACTCACACAATTAAAAAATAATTTTCAAGGTTTTAAATAAGTAAAGCCTTCTGGGAAAAGGAGACTTGCTAACAAGTAGGATACCCTGCTGGTTGTGGTGGGGTGAGGAGGGATACAACTTTCATGATTTGTGTCCTGCTGTAGGGCTGACTTCACTGATGGGGTTGCCTTTCAGGCACAAATATCTGAAAAAGTAATAATGGCTCCTAGTTTTTTAAAGAACCCCAATAAATTCACTGGTTCATTAAGCTAAACCTGAGTAGAATCATACCTTATGCAGGCACAGGTATCTTATCTGGGGTAAATAGATGTAAATATCATACCTGGAAAAGACACGGGGACATGCCAACTGGAATCATTATTTTATTTGTGGTAAACACACAGACTAGATTTGTATAATTCACTCTTCACTATTATCTCTCAGAATCACCTTCTCTTCTTAAGAGAATGATTACCTGACAAGTAATATTTCTGAATTTCATCCATTAAAAGAAACCATTCTTCAGACTGCGACCAGCAAAGAGTACATGCAGTCATTGTGGATGTGGACCAGCCTTCACTCTGATGCCTGTTCACTAATAACACAGGAAAGAACAAATTGGAGTGAGATGCCTAAGAGGTGCCAGAAGTTCTATTTGTTTTCCAAAGTAAATAATGAATAATACAGGGGAATATCATACTTTTGTGAAGTTCAGGGGGAAAAGTGTTATTTTGGAACTTCTAATGACCTCTGTTTTCTGTGTCTCCGTAAAATTTAAAAATGCATCAGTTGGAGACATAGGTATTAAACAGATGCATTATCATAAAGATACCATAAAGCATGTAGAAAAAAAAAAAAAAAAAGAAAAAGAAAACTCCTCAGCTCAAATTCTACCCAATTACCGTTTTATCCTGTGGCAGTGTGGAACCAATATTATATTTGCTGGAAAACATATGATAGTCTTTTTTAAAAGATGCACACAATGTCATGTGATTTAATCACATCACAAAATTGCTTTTTCGCTTCCTTCTACGATTTGATTTTGATAAAATCCCTATAGTCTTCCAAATGATATTGATAGGCAATCTCTTTGGCAATATGTTTCTGTGGTGACTAATCTTCAGTGTCAATATGACTGGATTACGAATCACATAAGGGTCTCTTTATGAAGGTATTAGCAGAAACATTTAACTGAGGAACATAGATCTTCCCTGAATATGAGTAGCACCAATGAATGGACTCAGGTTCTGAACAGAATTAAGAGAGAAGATGAGCTCAACACAACATTCATGACTCTCTGCTTCTTGCCTGTAGATACAATGTAACCAGCTGAGAGGTTACCTGACACCTTTTAACTTCAAAAGGTGATGCAAAATTTTGTCAGGTATTTTGTCACAGCAACAAGGAAACAATGAATACAATTCCCAAATTGCTATTAGGACAGCATCATGGCCACCTCAAGAATAACACTTTGCTACCTATTAATGTTGAAGTGATTCTTACAGCTTCAAATCCCATAATATTTACAACCACTGATATTGTAGAAAACCAGGATATGAGCACTAACGTTATCCCTTAGAATACTTAGAATATCTTTCATTGGCTAAATCTTAGAAAAAAAGTTTATTACTCTTGGTTCTGGATTTTTATACTTAGAAAGTCTAGGATCAAGGTGCCCCACGACTCATTCTTCAAAGTGTCTATCACAGGCTCCTGTTTTGGGGATTTGGTTGACAGATAATAGACAATAAACAATACAATTACGTTTATTGTAATATGAATAGATGTCATTGATTCAAAAGTCCTAGAACTAGAGATGAAAGGATTATTGGCAGAATTAAATCACTGGGGGCATGTTCCTGGCGCTGTATCTTGCCTGGGTTCGTTCCTATGTCTTTCTGCTTCATGACCATCACAAGTAGGCAAAATACTCTACTCATCCAAAACTTTCCTATCATTAGGCTCTGCATCAGACAACCCAGAACCAAAAGTAGCTGCTGCTGGCTGCAGAGGACTCAACCTGTGAAGCTATGAATCAAATGAATCCTTTCTCCCTTCAGTTGTTTATGTTAAGCGTTTTATCACATAGATAATGGTCTGACCAATCAGAATTTTCTCCTAGTGTACCCTACAAGGTGGAAGAGAACAGGTTGCCCCAGAGCACTTTGTAAGAAAATAAATCCCAATCACAAGTCAGCAATCAAGATTGAATCATCTCCTTAGGGATACATTTGTTAACATATCGAACTGGGTCTAGGTGGAAACATCTAAATCTTAGAGAAACACAAACACATGAAGCATATAAATTCCATAAAATCATCATAAACCACAAGCCTTCCCACATGCCTTGAAGTCTGAGGGTAAATCCTTCTTTATTTGACAGGTTCATTTTTCTAAGTCAAGTTCAACATATTTATGCAGTTTTCTCAATGTTTCTTATACTATTATCTAGATGGTGTGGTTCAGCAGAACTGGAATGATTCTAGTAAAGGAATGGAAGGAAAACAGTAAGACATTCTTACCCAAACTCCAACTTTCCAGCTCATTTCTATGCTCTGAATAAAGGGAAAGTGCACTGAGTTGGTCTTAAAGTGAAATTTATTCCAGGAAAAATTTGAATAAAAACTTTCGGCAAGGCAAATACTTGTCAAATGTTCTATATGTAGCATGAAAGACAGTCACATACTATTCTACTTAATCTTCAAAATTGGCCAATGTTTTTGGCCTAGGAGACTGATTTCAGGCTTAACAAGAGAGAATATTTGTTTGGACTGCTAATAGAGAATTTCATAAATCCTATGATAATTTAATTTATTTTGTTTATGTGTGCTTCCTTGGGGATGGGTCTGGAGTGTGCCATAATATAGAACTCAGAGCACAGGTATTATCTCTCCTTTTATTCCATGTGATCAGGATTCAAAATCAGTTGGCTGAGATTTGTGACAAGAGTTTTATTTACCGCTGAGCCCAGACATTATTCCTCAAACAGAAGTGTAGCCATTTTGTTTCAATGATTTTATAAAATGAATAAAAATAAAAATACATAAAATTTAAAAACTAAATAAATTACTAGATCCTCTTTCTTCTTGCAATAATAATACTGCAGTTCATGCTGACTATCAGAACAGAAATGAGCAGATATAGGAACTGAATGTTTAAGGTGACTTTTCTTCAAGGAACAAGGGCTCTGAGAAGACAGATGGTCAACATCCTAGAAATATCTTCCTTCTGTCTCATTTTCAGGTTCTATAGGGAGCAGACTGTCTAAAGTTGGTGACCAAGGCATTCAGTAATTAAGTTCTGAGCCTCGCTTCTGTGCTCAGGTGGTCAGCTTTGAGATGTGTTCTATGGTGTGAAGGAGAGAAACCTGTTTTTTAGGATCCCAAGTGTGGGATCGAACGGTCTAATAAGAGAACAGGTGATGTTACTTCACTAGCAGGGCAACCACCTAGTGTAGGAGCTTAATTGCCACCAGATGAAAAAGATCCTGTGAACAGACACTGGGTGGAGCTATATAAAGGAGCCCATAACTGGTGGCAGTACAGATTAGAGACGAGATAGATTTGGTTGTTTATCGCTGCCCTTCAAGACGCTCCTAGAGAAATCCGCTTGAGGGAAGGCTTCAAAGCTCTGTCTCCTGCTGAGGCTCTGGGGTCTTATTACCCGCGGTTCCAGTGGAAGAAATGCTTGGGCTCCCAACCGGAGAATCGTTCCTCAGGACTTATATCCTTAAAGATTTGTTTTGTGTCAATTAATCTTCATTTCATACTGTTTTGGTTAATTGGGTTATAATTGACATAGGCTCGGCCAATCAGTTGTTTATAAAATATTTTGGTTAAGAAAATTGAGTCTACAATGGTGTCAATAACTTTTATTCTTATCATCTGCTGCAGGGTTTCCTAATTGTCTAGGCATTATCTATTTGGAAGGGCTTTAGAAAAACATTGACTAATTGTTGTCTCTCATTATCAACCTTGCACTAAACCAAGGCCACTTTCACTAGAAGACATTAAAAATTGCAAAGAGGCCATTAACAGTGTGTATACACTAATCAGGTAATAGCATGTACACACAGATTCTTTTGTACATTGTGGAGTGCAGATTCATCCTTTTAGAACATAAAAATGCCTCGATCTCCCCTCTTAGCCCCATCAGCTACTCATTATTCTGTAAAGACACAGACTGTATCCGACAGGAGGTTTGGAGTTGGTAACATCTTCAGACATTCTGTTCAGGGGACATACAAAGGCAAAACTCCCTGTCAGATTCTTTTTGTTTGCATTTGGAATGGTGAGACTTATTCTAAGTACAAATTTAAGTACGATTTACTGAGAAATGAGAAATGTTTAAGAGTGAGAACAAATACCAGGGTTACCTGACCTTGGTTAATGGGAAGGAGGACAGTTGAATTTTGTTATCCTATACTCACTCTTATCAAAATATTTGTAATTATAATATAAGAAGGGTTTTAAAAACAGAAATGTTACATTTTATGTCAAAATTATAATTTAAAATAGGTAAAGTATATATATATATATATATATATATATATATTTTTTTTTTTTTACCCCAAGACATGGTCACTTTGTGTTAGCCTTGGCTGTCCTGGATACTCTTTTGTAGACCAGGCTGGACTCAAATGCACAGCAATCTTCCTGCCTGCCTCTGCCTCCCGAGTGCTAGGATTAAAGGCATGTACCACCATGCCTGGCTAGGTAAATATATTTTATACAATATATTCTGATTATAATTTCTTCTTCCCCAAATCCTCCCAGGATTTCCTCACTTTCTCAGCCACCCAAGTCTATACATTTCTTTTCTCACGTTCATTAGAATATAAATGGGAATTTAAAAATAATAACAATAAAATAGAATTAGATAATATAAAAAAGGAACAAACCAGAATAGGACAGAAAAAACAGAAGAAAGAGTGCCAAAGGGGAGGGGGAGCTCAAAAAGAACTTATAGATGCAGAAACAAAAGTTGCACACAGAAAAATATAAAAAAAAATTTTTTTTTGTTTATGTAGAGACAGAAAGAGAGGGAGGAAGACTTCACCAGAACTTTGTCATGGGAAAGTAGCCAAAATAAAGCCCCATTTTTTCAAAACAATGATAAAAAACAATTAAATGTGAATGAAATGTTGGGTCTGGGAGAATAATTATGCTGTAGCTGTAAGTTATTGCCTTCCTGCACCTGAAAAGTAAAGAGAGTCTTTTCACAGCCACATATACCTACCTTCTTGGAGACAGTGTTCAGATGTCCACAAAGGCAATCTCTCAGAGCTGGAATTCCAGTTTGATTTGAAGGCAGTAAGTTTGTCATGCAGTCCATAAACACATACATGAGAATTCCTTCCAGGTCTTTTTCCCTCACTATGTCTGACATTATCCTCTCTCAGGTATTAAATTACTTCTTTCTGCTTATTAAAGACTATCTTACAAGTCCTAAATGCATTTCAGGTAGCAACTCTCCTCAATGACATCCTGTTTTTATCTGCCAGTCAAGGGACAAAATCTATCTCTCTTAAAAAGTCTTTGTGTAATTGCAAACCCACCAGTCTTTTACCCTTACACAAAGAAAGTCTAAAAAAGTATTAGAAATGATAGAGAAGTGATGAAAATGAGCATTTCAATTTGAGCTCTCCATTTTAAACATTTGTTGGCACCAATAGAACAGCAGAGGAGGGAGTGCCTCATTTTCAAAGCAGATCTAAATAGTGTCTGACAGCCAATTACCACATCCAGTCAGGTCCTTCACACTTTCTACTTCAAATGAGAAGGAAAAAGGAGTAGTGCTTCTCTCCACAGGAAGCTCTTTTTGATGAGAATATTTATACCTGAAAACTGGAAGCATAGGAATATAATAGACTCACACCAAGCAAGTTATATGTTTTGCATGAATCATTTTGTCCAATTATTACTAAGTATTCAGATTGTGCCAATATAAACTAATCCATTTATTTTTTAAAAAGTGAAAATATTGGGTTCAATGTGACAAATATGATGAAACAAAATGTATAAGTAAATACTAGAAGAGTTCCATTACACTGAAAGCAGAGGTAAATAACGTAATTACAGCAAATACAACCTTAGCTCTTTCTTTACAAAACCACAGATAGCATCCCTCCTTCAGTAGCTAAAAATCTTAAAGCTTAGAACACAATCAGTGTATAGGAGCTTCTGCATGAAAAAGAAATAAAAGAGCATGAAAATAGTAAGATTAAAAGAAAGAGAACTAAAGGAGCTAAGAAGGCTCTTGGAGTGTTGCCAGGAAATATTCACAAATCAGGGGGAATAAACAAAGAATTTTTTTTTCATTTATTTATTTACTCACTTTACAGCCCTATTGCAACCTTCTCTCTCCACTCCTTCTGATCCCACCCAGATTATTAAAATTCAAGGTTCCCTAAATTCATAGAAACATGTTGGTACTCTCTATATTAGACACTACCCCTAACCCTTCCTTGCCTACTTATCATATATTAAGTGAAAATGACAAATGCAGATGCTTCTCGGTTTAAGATGGGCTAGCTTCTCAATCAATCCTTCAATAAATGTTTACTGATGCAATTGTTTGGTTTTTTTTTTTTTTTTTTTTTTTTTTCAGCATTACATCTCAAGTTGGCAACTATGGATGGAGTTGCAAATAGTTTAGGAAGTGATGTTGTAGATTACTATGGCTTCAGATCTGTGTCTGACACAGCTCCCTACCATCATTAGAAGGGTATGCATTAAGTGAAATTAGATCTGAAAAATATGAAAAGTTCAATCAACAGTGCTTCCTGAATGTCTCTTGTTCTTGAAAAGACATAAACTCTAAGGTTAATTTGTGAACTTCCTATGTAGGTGACTGCACAAATCACTATGGATAAGGATGTTTTGCAACTATTAAAGAAAAGGCTGAACATCTCAAGTCTGTTTACTACCAAAAATCAGATGGTTCAGCCCTTCCAAGTATGTGCATTGCTCTTACAGAAGACTGGAGATAAGTCCTCAGCTCCCACACGTCAGATCACAATTATCTGTAACTTCAGCATGTAGGAATTCCAACTACTACATCTGTCTTCTTCAGGCATTAGTAATAACATGCACATACCCTCACATAGATAAACACACATATACATGATTAAAACAACAAATTTTTAGAGGTGAGCTTGAAAGATGATTCAGCAGTAAATATAATTTCCTCCTGCTGCAGATGACTCTAGTTCATTTCCCAGCATCCAAGCACCCTGCTCACAACTGTCCTTACCTCCAGATACGGGCCACCATGTCTGTGGCCTCCGAAAACACTTGCATTCACTTTCACAAATCCACATACAGATATACACTCACATGCAAGTGCACTCATTCTTGCAAACAAAAGCACAATTAGAATTAAATCATTTTAAAAGGAGGAAAACAAAACCTTTAGTTAAAAAACAATTAGAAACCAGAATTCAACACACATTTCAAAATTTTTATTTCTTTCTTACTTCCCAAACTCCAACTTAAAAATTATCAATCACAGAAATATTAGGTAAAACCATTAAATCATGAATGTCAAAATATCGTTAATAATTATTCTTAAGGTATCTGACTTCCTAGGGAATATGGTATTCAAATTTGACCAAGAAAATATAATATTGGTTATCTCTCTGTGATATTAAACTAATTAACAGAATTATTTGCAGGAGTGAAACACTTTCAGGGCCCTAAAATTATAGATTTTTATTATATTTACAACTGGGTCTTGTCTGGACAAATGTTTGACCTCACTTAAGATGGGAATGAATTCCTGAATTAAATATTTATGAGATCTAATATACTGTAGATGACTCTAAATATAACTTTAACAGAAATATGGTGAATATTAACAAAATAATACATATGCATTCTGTTGACATAGACATAACATATAAAATTAATATTCTCAAGTACACCACAATTCTACATTTATCAAGTTCCAAATTTCAAGTTCCAAATATAAAACATGAAGTTCACTTATGGACTCACATTTTGTATAGAGTGTGCTGGTTAGTTTTTGTCAACTTGACATTAGCTCATGTCACCTATTAAGAGGAAACCTTAATTGAAAGATTACCTTCATATACCAGGACTTTGGAAGGACTATAGGGGCATTTAGGAAATTAGCAATTGATGAAAGAAAACACCTACTGTGGCTGTGGACCACCGCTGGGAAAGTGGGCCAGGATTATTTAAAAGGCATGCTGGGTGACCCATGGAGAGTGAGTCAGAAAGCATCTTCCATTTGTAGCCTTTGCCTCTACTCACACCTGCAGTTCCTGCATTGTGTTCCTGCCCTGAATTCTGTCAATGATGGACTGTGAGCTTGGCACAAAAAAAACAATGCTTAGTGTTTAAGCACAACAAAAGAAAAATCAAACTAAAATGGAGACCTAGACTACTTTTTGAGTGGGTGGCAATCTAAAGCAAAAGTCCACTGTTTGTATTGAAATTCTTTCCCTTTTCCACAAGAGTGCCTGCTGTTTCTCTTAGATTATCAACCACTGTTATTATTGCAAGAATAGCTACAAAACTTCAAGGTGTCATGAAGTTCTACTGCTTCTCAAGGATATATAGACAATTAACAGATATTGGATGAGAGCTATACTTTGTTTCGGTGGTGTCAAACTTCCTGTAAGAAAGCTCTTTTAACTCTCTGGGTGAAATCACTTCTTTGTTTCGACTATTGATATTCTACTGTGTTAAGCAGACAATCTAGGTACGTAAGAAAGTGTTTAAACAGCAGTGTCATCTGTCTTAGAAGTGCCTACATTATCTGACTTAGGTACCAGTGGTAAAAAGAAAAACAAGTGCTTCTCTAACCAGAACTATAAGCTCTGCTGTTGAACCAGCATTTGCCATTTTCTACATATAGCCTACACAATATGTCAGATTGTGATAAAAATGCAGAAATATATACCTCAATCCAGAAAGGAGCTGAGAGTCACCAACTCTCATTTTTCTTGCTGGAGCTGTTATGGTCAGAGTCTGGGACCTTGCAACTCTAACAAATCAGTTTTTGCTGCCTATGCTCAATAAGCTAATTGAAAAGACAGTATTCATGAAACACAGATAAAAATTTGATCAATGTAATCCAGTAGGAAAGAGAAACCAAAAGGTCATAGCCTGTTAGATGCATCTTTTTTCAGGGTGCTGACATGAGGTTTAGGTTTTAGTAGAGGGCAAGGGTTATGCATAATTAAGCAGTCCTGGACAATGTGTGGTCTTGCCCATCTCTGATGCATTACTGTCTCAGCTCCAGTCTGTCCTTTGTAAGACATTCAGAAGATACTAGAATTGCCCAAAATCCCTTCCCAGGAGACAAGCTCCACTTCTGTTTGGCTCCAAAGCCTCAACATTTTTCTTCTCCCTGCAGTGAGATTCATGGGAAAATTATAATTCCTTGGATTCTGTTGTTTCTATAGCCTAAAAGCCAAAGGGAGTAGCACATGCATACATCTCTTTAGTATGTCTTTGTTCCTGCAAAGATGTTTACACCTTGTCAGTAGAGAAGCAATTAACTCACGAGAAGATGTTTTCAGAGCCACATGAAAAAAAGAAACAGTGTCTTCCATTAGATAAATCACATCTGATTTTATGTTCATGTTCTTGCACTTACTGATTGAGTGGTGAGGTAGGACATTGGATATATTTGAACCATGCTGCTTTATTATCTAAGTTTTGATTTTGGTGTTATACACATGGAAACTTTAAATGACAAAAAATCTTTATCACTGGTCAGCAACTGCATGGTAGAAAATGTCTAAATCATGAAGGCCTGGTATTCACAGTTCTTTATTATTTGAGCATAAAATTGCATCCTGGTTGAAACACTTCAGTTAACAAGAACAGCTAGCATCAGGCAGAAAAACCAGAAGCCAAAAATCAAGGTTAGTATATTTAGGGGCTTTCCTGGAACCTGGAACTATGGGCCATGTCTTTGATAGATTAGGTCTTTGTTTCTTTTTTTGCAGATGTTGAGACCAAAGTAAAGAGGACTAATGTCACAATAGTACTTTTAACATGGCATAAGTTGTTCTTGAGTCTGGGGTCCTGTACATAGAAAGACATTTAAAATGGAGAGACAATAAATTGTTCCCCAAACTTCTAGAGTGCGTATATGTGTGTGTGTGTATAATCATCTGTTTGATTCAATATTCCTCACTCTTTAATAATTTATTTTTAAAATATTTTTATTGTAAATTTTTAAAAGATTTATTTATTTATCATATATATACAGTATTTTCCCTGCATGTACCACAAGAGGGCACCAGATCTCATAGATGGTGATGAGCCACCATGTCAGTGCTGAGAATTGAACTCAGGACCTTTGGAAGAGCAGCCAGTGCTCTTAACCTCTGAGCCATCTCTCCAACCCCAAATATTTTTTTTACACACACACACACACACACACACACACACACACACACACACACACACACACTAAACTGCTTATTAATATAAATGTTAGATTCTTAGTGCTTTGACTTATTTTTAGTTTGCCAGCCTTGAAGAAAACATATTTCCTATCTTGGTACATCTAAAATTCTGAATTTAAATCAATATCTCCAATATCTTGTCATTATCAACTTAAAATTTTTATCTAGACCTAAAATTATCTTAATCCCTAAACAATTCAGCTTAATTGTAAAATTAAACTATATAGTCTTCAACCCCATCAGAGACTTTAGAAGGAATAAAATTGATTACCTGAGTATATTGGGAGTGCAGATTCACAGTGTTCCAAATAAGACAATGACGGAGAGTTTGAGACCTGAATAGTCACACAAGTGTTACTTACTTTCCTATTTAATTATTTAATTACTTTACAGCCTTCTCATAGCCCCTTCCCTTCTCTCCTCTCGGCCTATCCTGAAACTTCAAGTCTTAAAAGAATTAAGTTTATCCTCGCCCACTGGACAGATAAGTCATCACACCTATGGGAAAGGGATGCAAAGGCAAGCAATAGAGACAGAGACAGCCCCTGTTCATATTATGACCAAGCTGCATTTCTTCTATGTATGCTTAGAACACCTACGTCTATCCTTGCATGTTCTTTTTTGTTCTTCAGTTATACTTGCTTATCAATCCTTCTAAAGGAAGATTAAATTAGAAACTTTGTTTATTTTTTAAAATTTTTTTATTAATTTATTCTTGTTACATCTCAATGTTTATCCCATCCCTTGTATCCTCCCATTCTTCCCTCCCTCCCATTTTCCCATTATTCCCCTCCCCTATGACTGTTCCTGAGGGGCATTACTTCCCCCTGTATATGTTTTTAGGCTATCAAGTCTCTTCTTGGCAACCTGATGTCCTTCCTCTGAGTTCCACCAGGTCTCCCCCTCCAGGGGACATGGTCAAATGTGAGGCACCAGAGTACGTGAGAAAGTCATATCCCACTCTCCAATCAACTGAGGGGAGGACATTCTATTGGGACTCTAAATGAGAGAAGCATGGGAGAATAGCAAAGTAGAAGGATCCAGAGGGTCCTAGAAACCTAATAGTAGAACATTATGATAGGCAGATTTGGGCCCAGGGGTCCCTCTCAAACTAAGGCACCAGCCAAGGACAATACAGGGAGTAAACTTTAAACCCCTACCTAGATCTAGTAAATTGGAAACTTTAAATTGTCTTAGAGCTGAGAAAATGGATGAGTGGGCAAGAGTGCTCACAGCACAACCATTAGTACCTGAGCCTAGATCCCCAGTGTCTATATAGAAAACCTGCCATAGTCCTGTGTTTGACTGTAACCTCAGTGCTGGAAGTGTCAGAGATCAGAGATGACTATTTTTAGAGTTATACAGTCTGTTTACTGGACACACACACACACACAGACCCCTGTATTAGCAGTCAACTAATACAAGCTCATTACATAGCCACATATTTTATGCTAAATTAAAATCACATGCAATATATATATATATATATATATATATATAGAATTCATATTATTTTTTAATTGAAGACATGTTATTCTATTATTACTTATCTCTTTATAAACAAGCAGTATTTTACATGTGGAATTTATTACTGCTTTACTTGGTATTTATTAAATAATACTATTAAATAATAAGTAAATAAAATGTCAGGCATACTAAATATAATATATTAAAGATAACATATTAGAAATGAGTACAAGCAGAGATGTCACCATATTTACCTAGCTTTCTTTGCAATTTCAAATTTTCTTTTTAAAAATATTTTACATATGTATTTATATTATTATACATATATAAAATAAGCTACATATAGCAAGAAGGACCATAAAACAATCAGGAATTATATTAATGTTATACTCATAGTGTTATGGCTATTTTTATTTGGCACCTTTGAAGAAAACATATTTCCTATCTTGGTGATTCTAAAATTCTGAATTTAAATCAATATTTATCATATTTCATCTCTATGAAATTAAAATATCTATCTAGACGTAAAAACATCTTCACCCCTAAACAACTAAGCCTAATTATAAAACTAAACTCTGTGGTGTTCAACCACATCAGATAATTGAGCAGGAATAAAATTAATTATCTCAGTGAACAGGAAGTATACGTTAGCAGCTTCTAATGTGAAAAAAATTTTCAGAGTCAATTTGCAGCTTGAAAAGTCACCCAAAACTCTCTATGACATTGGTTCATCATGTTCAGCCTTCTGCCCCAGTATATCTGACAGACATATTTGTGAGAAAATATCTATTGAGGACATGCTTACCCTGTCTTGACAATGTTCTGTTGGTGTCCAGACTCTGCCTGTATCCCAGCTTGCCTACTTTTTAGGCAGAATTATTTCTGTAGATGAAAAGAGGACATTTTGTCCAGTGGATTATGTGCTACATTTCAAGCCATCTCCATAAGGAGGTTCTTTGATGTTTACCTTCTTTGAAGTACATTGGGTATCGCCAGGAGCTAACCTGTCTTATTTTTAAGTAATCTATAAATTAGTAAAAAAAATTCTTTAAATGCCATATCTGTAGGTCTCACAGGTTTTCGAAGTCTTATCCAACTATTTTATCTTACTTTCTATAGAATCATATCTATCTGTTTCACCTAGGATGCATGTTGTGAAAAAAATAGACTAGTAATTGATATGGCCATGATTTGATCAATTAACACTTAACTTATGTAATTTGCTATCCAAAACAACCTGCAGTAACACTTTCAATTGGAGGTAAACCTTGTATTCTACTTTAGATGTATGGGTAAAATACCTCATATTAGAGTGTGTGTGTGTGTGTGTGTGTGTGTGTATGTGTGTATACACACACACACACACATATATTGTGTGTGTGAAATATATATATATAGTGTGTGTGTGAAGAATGATCTTTTGAATTCTATACCAATGTATCAAAACTAAATTTAATTTATATCAATATACAAAATTCTATACTGTTTAATTAAAAAATAACTTTGTGAGTAACAAGGGCTTAAGTTGAGGCGTAGACTCAATAATCCACTTTTTGTCCTATCATGCCTATGTACTTCTATATTCCTTCTTCTTTTTTTCAACCCCTATCTCTAAACTTAAAAAAGAAAGATGAAGGAAAAGAGAGACATTCCTACATACAATCTCGTTTTCTCGCTTAATAACACAAATGGTAACTTATAGTCAATTCTATAGGCCAAGAAAGCAACCAAAATCCTATATACCCCTCCTTAAGGGAAATAGGGCATCATTCACTTATGTTTCTTTCCAGCTAATTTGGGACAAATAATACCTTTGTAAAGTCAAAAATAAAATTTGGGCAAATGGTTAAACAAGCTGGCAATTGCATTTGTGGTTCAATTTCTAAATGTTATAAAATACCAGGCTTAATAAAGATCCTGTGTAGGACAGTCTGAAATGCTGTACGTATAGGGATCAGAAGCTTTCTTTAAAGATCTCTTGGGAGCTGTCATCTTCTGATGAAGGACAGCAATTGACGAACTTGGTACTGAAACATGAAGGATGAAGGATTTCATCATCCAGCATGCAGAGAGGAATGAGTCCTCTCAGGCCCGATACAGCTTCAATGTTCAGGTCTTCTGTTCTGAAAACATATACTTTCTCAGAAGCATCATACAGTCTGAAAATTATAAATGTATGAGGTGTGCATGGTGAACAGAATAATTAAGGCTAGTTCTCTGGCTTTGTATGAGCAGAAGAATTAATTCCTGCCATAGAAAAATGACTTCTAATCCCAATTCACTGGCAATCAGTAACAACAAGAAGCATTGTCTATGTGTAGATATTAATGTCTCAGTCTGTCTCAGCTATTCCCATGTAGTGGGATAAGCAATATACATTACATGCTTGTTCTCTAGTTGAAATTCTTCACATATAGATTGTAGCCCCTCGCTAATCACGACCTGATCCTACTCTTTATTCCTCATTCCATCTCCCTCCCCTAATATCTGACCTCGGCCCATCAAGTCTCATGTGTCCTACCTTTATACTCCTCCCTCTATTGCCAAGCAAGGCAGACCAGCCAGGGGGAAATGATCAATTTTCTATTTTGTAAAGACTGCTATTTGTTGTGGCAATGGAAAGCAGGTCTAGCACTCAATTAATCAATCATCCAAATGTGACTAACACCGACTATTCTCTAACATCTTCTACTATTGGGGTTATAATCTACATTAAACATGTCTTAGGTCAAGGGAAGAAATACTAGCTCAGAATTCAATGTCTGACTTCACTACTGTCCTAACTGATGTGTAAGCCAGAGCCAGCCTCACAGGGCAATTTTCTTTTCCTTAGGCCCATTTTAATTACCTCATCCATCAAGGTTAATATCTAAAGATAAATAGATTTCTACAGTATTAAAATTTCGATCATTGTTAGTTCAGTCCCTAATATGTTTAGATCAAAGAATGAGAACCTAAGTTTGATTCTTAGCACTCATATTTTAAAATTTTGAAGGGCTGTTAAGACAAGCCTCAGCAATCTACAGCACGTTCCACTTTCTCATAGGAACTAGGTATAAGCAGCCATATTGTTGGTTGACAATCATGTGCCAGTATAGTTCCAGAAATTGTGATATTCCTCTTCGTCTCTCACAATCACTTATTTGCATTTAGAACACAAGCATTCACTCAGAAGTACACCTAAATGCATTTAGTATACAAGCATGTGCTCAGAAGTACACACATAAAAATAAAATGCATGAATAAATATTTATGAGAAATATCCAAGCAGGGAGACCTCTATCAGTAACCTTAATTGTGGAAAGATAGACAAAAGCTGATACTGTTTTTCGGGACTGCCAGAGTAGAAGAGAAGGACTGGCATAGGAGCTCATCGGTAAAAAGGTAGCCTAGCATATGTGATACCCTAGTTTCAATACACAGTACTGTAAAAGCAAACAAACAATACAAAGGTGGATTGTATCAAATATTAAACACCAATCCCTCAGAAGTTCTCTGGCCTCTTCATCATACACACACACAATAAACAAAATAAAATAAACTATCTCCTATCCAATCACTTCTTTGTAATGCTGATAACAAAAAGTGATATGTTAATTGTCAGTATGTATCTAATCTTTGATCAAAAAGCATTTCCAAATGCTCCTACACTATATAAATTCTGGGTCACTTAATAGATGACACCTCTTGAAAATCGATCATTGTTAGCCTCTTGTGAACTTGACCCAGAGATGTCCAGCTTATGAAAGTGAATCTTAACAGGGAATGGAACCAATCCCTGAACAAGACACTGTGGACCATATGAAGATACATTTATTGCTCTCTGTTCTCATGCTAGATGCAATGTGGCCAGACACTTCAAGTGTCTTGAACTATGAGCTAAATATGAGCTAAAATAGATGATTCATTATATTGCTTTGTTTTTTAGTGTTTTCTTGCAAAAATTCAAAAGGAACTAACAGAAGAAATAGTAAGATAGAAACTTAAATCCAGGTTTGGCTAATTTCAAAGGTCAAATTTTATACCTCTCCCAATGTCTTTAACATGTAATATCCCCCCTCCTCTCTCTCCCTCTTTCTGTTGTATGTGTGTTTGTATACATTTTTTAGTACATCTATCAGTCAAAAGACAAATTCAGCTTTCATTCTTTTGAGACCATCATTTTTTTTTTCAGACAAGCACTGTCTTTAGCCTGGAAATTAGTAAGTAGGCCTGAGGAACTGACAAAGAATTTTGATCCTACAACTGTCTTTGCCTCCCAAGCTCTTGACTTACAGCTGTGTGACACCACACTCAGCTGATTATGTCAATTCTGTTTATTGTACTCAGGCCCTCATGTTTGCAAGCCAAGAACTTTGTTGAATAAACTGTCTCAACATACCATCGTTGACAATTTTTTTTTCTTTTGCTTCATTCTATACTCAAGAGTTACTTAACATCAACCATGAAATAAAGCATCATCTGCCATCTAGCCCAATGTGAAAAATAAATAGGAAAGAAATGACCACAGGGGTCGTTATGTTTGTACTATTTAATTCCATTTATTCAAGGAGAAAACTAACTTGTGCAAAGTATCATACTAGTCAATTAAGTGTCTTTTAAAAATATTTATGCATTTAGGAATAATGTTTATCTGTGATTTTTGTCAGCAAAATACACAAATAAGTGTAAAAACAAAAACAAAGTCATGAATTTGAATGAGTGCAAGGGAGTATACAGAATGATGTAGAGGAAGAAAATGCAAGAAGGAAAATTATTTAATTAAACAGTGATGTCAAAATCATATAAAATTATTATTAAAGGATTTATTTTTAACTTTTTAATATATGTTTATTTGTGTGTACCTGATGAATGTTTTGTACCACATGTATGAAGATCCCTGTTGTGTCCCCAAAAGAGCATCAGATACCCTGTAACTGGAGTTGTAAACAATTAGAAGATGCCCAATATGGGTGCTGCGCCATCACTCCCAAAACACCTAATTTTATTTAAATCCATAAGAATTTAATTTGAAAAGTACAATAAAGTAAATTTAGGTACAGAATATTTTCTACATTGAGCAAAACTAAAAGAACAACAATCAAAGGATGCATTTCTACTCACCTCTCTCTAAACTTTTCATGTGAAATCTCACTCTTAAATGACTGGATGAGAAAGGAATTGCTCCCAGACCCAAATTTTCACCCTTAATAGAAATAACTAGAAAAATGAGAGTCATATAAAAAAACATACCTTAAAATAATAAGTTAGCTATATCTAAAGCAAAGAAATACACAGAATAGCAAATGAGATTTAGCAACAAATAGCGCATAGTCAGAAGCCAATATTATTTATATGTTCTTTTAATTTATTCACGATAATACTATGAAACTATAATATATAAACATTTATTAAACATTTTTTGCATTACAACTTTGGGAAGTAGGTAGTTTTCCTGAATTTCATTCTGTTACTCTGATAGCACACTTTTAACAACAGTAATTTATAAGACATATTTTTTTCATTTTACACTCTGGGTCACACACTATTCAGGAATGAATTAGGGCAAGAATTTAAGCAGAAAATTAAAGAAGAACCCATGGGGTAAGTTCTCTGATCTGCTCTCTGACACACTCACAGGCTTATGCTTAGCTAGATTTCTTATGCACCCCATGCCCACCAGCCAAGGGATGGTGCTGTCCACAGTGGGATGGGCCCTCCAGCATCAATAATAATCAGGAGCCACCTCCGAACACACACACACACACACACACACACACACACACACAGAGAGAGAGAGAGAGAGAGAGAGAGAGAGAGAGAGAGAGAGAGACTGAGAGAGAGAGAGAGAGACTGAGAGAGAGAGAGAGAGAGAGAGAGACAGAGACAGAGAGAGAGAGAGAGAGAGAGAGAGAGAGAGAGAGAGAGAGAGAGAGAGAGATGCTCACAGAGCAATCTGATCTAGCAATTTCTTCATCAAAGATTATTCTAGGCTGGATCAAGCAGATATCTAAAGTAACAAAAACAGTGATATTATGGTATATTTTTCACATGTAAAGTCAAAGATACTAGGTTGATGACTCATCCTGATCACTATTGGCAGTTGTAGTCACTTTTCAGCAGCTTGCAAGGTTAAACTTAGGTTTTTCTGTGACAGAAAATTCAATTCAGAAAAATTCAAAATTAATAAGGAAATGCAGTTCAGGGCTACAAATATGACATGTTAATTATTACAATGACACATTTTAATCACTGCATAATTATATACATCCATACATCACATGTTGATCACAACTGTGAGATATTTTTGTCTTGTGAATACCACTCTTAAGTGTGAAATTCTTCTTTAACTTCAAATAGTGAGTTTCTTTAACAAACTCTCAACCTGAGTCTACAAAGACAAGGTGTGTATTGGCTATTGGAAGATATTTTGATTGTTTGACAGTTTCATTTTTTGGTATCATGATATAGTCTTACATTATATCACATATTAGCACCAAAGAGAATCTCTGCCTCTCTCCATCACTCATATGCTTGACTTATTGACCAGTTTCATTTTACTTGCTCAATATCTTTCTTGTTACAGTGAATTGTCTGATCACAAATTTCTATTAAAGGTTAAGTTATTGATTGATGATTTAATTTATGTGCATGTGCACACACAGGCAAGCACTCATGTGGAAGTAAGAGAACATCCTTTATAAGGTGGTTCTTTCAATTCTTTTGGTGGGTCTTGGACCTCAAGACAGGAAATCAGGTTTCAGAAGGTGCCTTCAACCATTGAGCCATCAGACCAGGACATTGATGGTCAGTATAGTATGTAAAGGTAGTGAGAGAAAAGTACCAGGGAACTGGCTTGTAGAAACTGGGAGTTGCATGTAAAAAACAACAAATTGTGCTTTCACTGAATGAAATAGTGAACATTATCCAAACAGTGGTTAGGAAGTTATAGGTATACCCTTACTCTAAAAATAAAGAGACTGACATACAGTAGAATATAGCTGAGATTTTTTATTAAAGATTTCAAGAGATTTAAGCAGAACATTTGAACTACCCAGGAAAATTATCAACTTTTACTTTGGAAGTTGATTAAAAGTTAAAATTGTACAGCTTCACAATATCATTATAATGGCATATTAGTTAAATTAACTTAAGTGCAGCTCCCATGAATTATTTATTTCTATGTGTCTTCGTGATTTTTTATTGAAAACTAAAATCATTCATATTACATCTCAGTTGCTATTCCATCCCGTGCATCCCCCCATTCCTCCCTCCCTCCCGCTTTCACCCCATTCCCCTTCCCTATGGCTGTGACTGATGGGGACCTCCTCCACTTGAATATGATGCTAGGGTTTCAAGTTTCTTCTTGGTAGTCTGCTATCCTTCCTCCGAGTCCCATAGGGCCTCCCCATTAAGGGGACATGGCCAAATAAGGGACAACAGAGTTCATGTGAAAGTCAGTCCCCAGTCTCCACTTAATTGTGGAGAATCTTCTGTTCCTTGGATAGGTTTGATGATGACTGCACATATTGTCCATGGTTGGTGCCATAGATCAAGAAGAACCCCTGGGCCCAGATCTGCCCATCATAGTGTTCTTCTTGTAGGTTTCTAGGACCCTCTGGATCCATCTATCACTCTATCTCCTATATTTCGCCCACCTTAGGATGTCCTCACCACTATCCCATTTTCCTGGTAAGTTAAGACTTTCATGTGACATAGTGTGAGTATATACTATTTTAGTCTCTCTGCTTCTGGGTTAGATCATTCATTATGATCATTTCTAGTTCAATCCATTTGTCCACAAATTTCAGAAATTTCTTGTTTTTAATAGTTGAGTGTAGTGTATACATGTACCATAGTTTCTTTATCCATAATTCTACTGAGGGACATTTATTCTGTTTCCATGTTCTGGCTATTATGGCTAACGCTGCTATGAACATGGTTGAGCATATGTCCCTGTTGTATGCTGGAGCATCTTCTGGGTATATTCCAAGGAGTGGAATAGCTGGGTCTTGAGGAAGCCCTATTCCCAGTTTCCTGAGATAGAGCCAGATAGCTTTCCAAACTGGCTGCACTAGATGGCATTACCACCAGCAATGAAGCAGTATTCCTCTTTCTCCACATCCTTACCAGCATGTGGTGTCACTTGAATTTTTTATCTTGGCCATTCCGATCTGAGTAAGATGGAATCTCAGAGTTGTTTTGATTTGCATTTGTCTGATGACTAAAGATGTTGAGCATTTCTGTGTTTCTCAGCCATTTGATATTCTTCTGTTAAGAATTCGTCTTCATGACTTTTAAAGTCAAGTGACATCAAGGTAATTGTCAGCCTAACCGTGGCTGCTATGATTCAGTTGTTTGATTTTAGTAAAATGTAGAGAAACCTAAAATAGAATTTGACTGTCAATGTCCCTGTATTCTCTTCTCTCTCTCTCTCTCTCTCTCTCTCTCTCTCTCTCTCTCTCTCTCTCTCTCTCTCTCTCTCTCTCTCTCTCTCTCTCTGTGTGTGTGTGTGTGTGTGTGTGTGTATGAGTTCATGTTCCCAGAGTGGCTATATGAAAAAACCAGATCCCCTGAAAGTGGATTCACAGGTGGTTATTAGCTTTCTGGTGTCATTGCTTTGAACAGACCCCAAATTCTCTGCAAGAAGAATAAATTCTCTTGACCACTGTAATATTTCTCAAGCCCCCTTGTTTGTTCATTTGTTTGCTTACTTATTTTCCTACTTACTTATTTAAACAGATGCTGTTGGTGAGCCAGGATCATACTGATGTGGCAAGATTAATTTATAGGCTTAGATTTCATAATCTACTTTCTTTAGGTTTCTTAAATACTTCAATCTCACTTATAACCAGAGGAAAAAGAGAAAGAATGTTAATAGAAAAGAGTGTTTATTGATCTGTTTAGACATAGTTTGTTGGGCCAATCCCAGTCTGTGTTATCAGGATGCCATCATTGTAGTCCAATAGCCAACAACAAGAAACATACCAATCTGTAATTGTGATAGGACCCAACAGAAATTAAAAGGATCTGTTCAATCAGCAGGAGTCTGTGGAAGCTGCAAGACAGCCAGAATGCCAAGCAAAGTTCTCTGGAATGTTGGGAGAGAAGACCAACAAAGACCAATGAAGACCAGTGAATTCCCCCAGAGACCAGTGAAGTTTGCATGTAGTAGAAATGCCAAAAGCCTCATCACACTATTCATCATTATTTTTGTACTCTTTCCCAACATCATGGGGCCCTCTCATGTTTCTTCTCCCACTAAAACATTATATGCCCTCTCACAAGGCACCTTCTAAGGAAACACTACGTAACTCCTTAAAGAACAGCTTTCTGCAAAGCAACATGTGACATGATTGAGCCTTCTAAGAAACAAAAAACTTCAACATCACTAAATTGTTGGAATTGCTACCTCTACTCCCCACCATTATGGTTACAGGCATGAGCTGCCATGCTTAGGTTTTATCTGGGTGCTGGGTGAATGAGCTTAGCTTCTCATGTTTACTTAGCAGTTACTTTATTTACTGAGCCATCTCCTTCCAAATCTCCTCCTGAATTCTTTCTCAACTCACCCACAAATTCTCCCCTCAAATGCTCTGCATGGGGTGATTTATTCAATCTCTACAATACAGTGTACTGTTTCTTGCCCTGAAGCTCTTCCTCCCTATCACCCATATAGGACATTGAACTGTCTTTAGTTCTTAGGAATTCCCTAGATAGAGTAATTCACCTGTGCCTATGCCACCGGATCTTTGACTATCACTTTCTTTTAAATGAGAAGGATCATATTATGAGTGATCCTGGTCTTGTCTATGTACCATGTGTTGGTCAAAGACAACAGATAATGACTGTAATAGGAAATGTTCTTCCTGAAATAGTGATAAACACAAAAACCATCTCAGTTTCCAGCATTCCTATTCATCTCCAGAGAAGTGTGCTCTGGAGCCAGGTAACTGAAAGAGTGAGACAAAAACAAATCCCATCCCAGGTTTGTTGTTTGTTGATTTGTTTGTTTTTTCTTTCATTGAATGTCTATGATTTACACATCATGCATCAAAATCCCTCTCCTCCCCCAGTAAAATAAAACAAACAAACAAACATAAATCTTGCCACAGAAGCTGTAGTGTATCAAGCAGTATGTACTTTTCCCCACATGTTTACTTTTAAATGTTCATTGATATGGGCCATGAGTCTGGTTTGAGGTCCACACTATTGTAACTGTCTCTGCACTGGGACTGATGTCAGATATCCCATTCTTGCCATGTATAAAGGAGATTTATAATCTTTGAATCTGCAGGTCTGGCCTCTGCATGTGTTCCAGCAGGTCATACATGAGGTTGACTTAGATGCCTGGATCAGGGCCTACTCCCTTGTCATCATGGGAGGACCAGTCCTGCATCCATGTCATCAGGGTAGGGCTAGCCTTTCTGCTCCTGTGTCCTCAGTGCAGGGCCCATTCAGATTTTTAACTGTCTATAGTGACCTATTTCAGCAAACCACAGGCACTGAGCATGAGAAATAAGTATTTGGCTTTGTAAGCTTCTAAAATTTGAGCATATTATATATATATATATATATATATATATATATATATATATATATATATATATATTATAAATCAATGAATATATATTTAAAATGGATTATTAAATTGTCTTGCAAGATATGGGCTGGGTAGTCAACAATGTTAATCTGCATTTAGAAGAGGCTGGGACTCCCTGCCTCTGAAGCATGAGACTCAGCAGACCCAGTCTGGTGCAGCAAACCTGGAAGAATTCTGGAGCCTACAGGTATTTAGCACACTTTGGAAGCCCTAATAATCTGGGCTCCAGTGAAAATGAAGGAAGACAGTGAAAACAAGAGATGAACAAACTCAACAGCAGAGATGAAGATGAAGAGGTAGAGAACCCTGAAGGTAGGCCCATAGGGAGCACTGAAGGTGACAGGGCAGGGAGAACTGAAGATGGAAATTCAGGCAGAAAATACTAAATGCAGATAGGCAGGAAGTAGTCATGGGGGGCAGGCAGAGATCACTACTTTGCTCTAAAACCCCTTTATGTTTTCAATGCTACAAGAAAATTACACCAATTCTTGGAGAAGGGTTTTCTTCCCAGTTAATCTTTCTCTGAAATCCTCATAGACTAGCAAATATGTCTCTAAGTTGACACTACATCTAATTAAGCTGATTATCAGACTTATGATTATGTTGATAAGCTAAGATTCGCCTGGCTCGCAGTTTCTGGGTCATCCACTTTTAGTGTTTACATGGATTTCCTTCTCAGAAGAAACTTGGGTTTTACTTTGCTTCACTATGCCAGGGTCTACAACTCCCAGTTCTCACCACCTAGACTATAGCCCACTGGATTATTTCTTCATCATCTATGAGAGATATGATTTTCTCTTATCCTCACTTACTCTTTATGGCCTATAACCAGCCAGATTTCTTTTTTGTTCTTATTAAATCAATCACTTTAACCTTTTCTAGAGCACAGATTTCCACCACCTGTTTTTTTCCTATATTCATTCACACTTTCATTAATTGATATATATTTCCAGATTCTTCAAGTAAGCCTAGATCTGTATACTGTCAGCTTTTTCTGTTAAATACATTTGCATTCGCACACTTGACATCTCAGATTAGTTTGAAAATATTTTATATAGGAAAACATCTTTTCTTTAACATCTACCAGAACAGTTCTAGAAAAGGTGGCATTGTGAAAAAACATATATTTGTCCTTCTGAGCCTGGATTAATTTGCTTAATATGATCATCTCTAGTTACATCTGTATCTTTATAAGAAACAAAACTTCATTCATCTTTATGGATGAAAAAAATCCATTGTGTAAGTAAACCTCACTCTCCTCATCTGTTTCTGTGTTGTGAGACCTAAGTTGATCATTTAGTTTAGCTATTTTAAATACTGCAATAAACATTGATGTTCAAGTGTCTCTATGGTTCCAAGTTGTATATAGTTTTATGTAGTCATGTAAAATCATCCAAGAACACATATGAATGTTTAAGTTAAATTCTCTTAGGAAACAAGGAGGACAAGAGAAGAGGGAGGAAGGAAAATGGCAGGTAAAGAGAAAATGTGATCAACACACAATAGAAACCTTTATGAAAATTTAAAATAAATAGGTAAGATAAAAGTTTATTTAAAATTGCTATTGGCAAAAGTGGGCTATAGGGTAAAGTGATTCTCATATGCAGACAATAGGCTATATTCTTTATGAGTAATTTTAAAATGATGATGATGATTGTGATGATAATGATTGTGAAGGGTAAGCTTAATTGCCAAGTTAAGAGTTCTAGAATCTCCTAGGATATTGGTCACTGGTGATACACATGTGGCATTATCTAATCATTCATTCTTTTCTACTTCTTAACTGCAGATGCAATGAGATCAGAGGCTACAATTTCCTTCCACCAGAATGTTTCTTAATGATGGAGTGTGATCTCGAATTGTGAACCAAAATAAACACTTCTTCAGATATATTGCTTTTGGAAGGATACTTTATTACATCAACAGGAAGATAAACTTAAAAATAGAGACACAAATTCTTATATATGGGTGTATATGACCTTGAATCTTATTATCACAAAGGCTCAACTATAAATATTATCAAAGACCAGGAATTCTTCCTCGAACAATAATTTATCAGGAAACCTAATTATTTCTAGAAATTAAGTTCTGATATTACATATATTATGTGAAAAGGGCACATTTTTATTATTTTATCATTAGTCAACACTGTGTTATAAATGAAATTATTTTAAGAATGACAGCTATTCATATGGTCTCTGCACATTTTGAATTATTCCTGCTCTCCATAGGCTTATGTATTTTTACACTTGTATCTCACTTCATGCCACTGATTTTGGGAAATTTTGGAACCTTTTGGAGTTGGAGGCTTCAAAAACACAGTAAGCCACTGTGGTGGCCTTCAAGGTTTTGAAGCCTGAATCCACCTTCTAATGAATCTCTGTGGTTCCACTTTGTGGTTGAAATATTACAATTCTGACACCATCTATTAGGTTGGCTTCATACTAGTGCTTTAATGTCTTTTACTTGATAATGGACACTATGTTTCCAGAACTATAAGATAAAATAAACTCTGTTTTACTTAATTTGCTTTTCATAATGCTATTTCCACAACTAATACTCACTAATATTACCCCAATAGAAGCAGATTGCAAGGGATGGTGTTGGGGTCAGTGCAAGTCTCCACAGTTTACTAGCTTGTAATTCCCACATCTAGAGTCTGTGGGCATAGTTCAGGGCTAGAACAATAGTCTAGAATGTCAAAAGCACTAGGTTCTCTCCCTAGCACAGACAAAAACAAAACTAAACTAAACCAATGCTAATAGAGGGACAGACTTAGAAGCAGATTATCCATAATCTCAGTGCTCCTACATCGAGCTAAGAATTTGAGACAGACGATGCGCCCAAACCTCATAAGCTATTTAGGTTTTGGTTGGGACTGACCAAAATGAGACCCTATCTCAAACATGGTGAATTGTGAAGACTGATATCCAAGGTTGTTCCCTGACATGTGTGATGCATGTGAGCATTTTCTCTACTCACATACACTTTTAAAAAATCTTCCTTGGACAGTCTATTCCTTCTATGGATATATCTGCAGAAAAGAGAGGATGAAAATAAAGCTTTAATGTATATTGAAAAATCTACAGGGTATTGAAAATGATGCTTTCTTCCTTCATTCATTTACAATGGCATACTTCTATTTTTTCAGTGAAAATAGACACATATATGGGAAATATTGTCTGGGAACTGTTCACCGAGAAATAGACTTATTATTGAAAATTATAGCTACTCAGAAAAGAAAGGGAAAATTGTATTGTAAACTTCCTTGATTATATCAATCTGTCTCCATCAGATGGAGACCTTCCTGATGGTGCAGATTGAGCCTGATATTCTCATGACTCATTGTTTAGAAATTAATTACCTGTGACTCCCAAACAAATATCTCTGTGCATTTTTAGAAAGCCACAGTAGATAATACTAGGAGTATGTGTGGATTCAACTTCCATGCAGCATGCTTAGCCAAGGACATCTGTTAGAATGTCTTCTGAAGGTTTCAGGTTTCTGTGATTGTAGCAAATAGCCAAATGTAGAAATGAGGAAAGGATTGCCTCAATTTAGAATGTTGAGACTTCATCTCAACACACATTTTCCCTATTGTTTTGGCTGTAAAGGGGAATCATCCAGGGAGTCTACTGTGGTGAAGGGTACTCCATCTTGGAGGCTTGTGAGAAAACATAGTGAAAACAGAGAGAACAGGGTCCGACACTGAGAATATTACACTCATGATGAAAAAGTATCCTGCCAAGTGCTTGTCTTAAAGTTTCACCACTGCCTAATACTACAATGGGAACCAAGCTCATATTTTATTTAAACTCCTAATTGTAGCATGCACTTAGTTTTGGAATTAACTTATTTTTTAAAGCTAAGTCTCAGACGACTGAAATTAGGATCTAGGCAACCATTGCTTTGGAAGTAAAAAACATATCCAGGCAGCAGTCTTTGTCGGAGATGAGCCCCAGGGCAAGCATGAGGACATGAGTTTGATCTCAGCACTCTTCCTAAATGCTGAGTGTGTTGAGATATTTCCTTAGTGCCAGTGCTGCAAAGGTAGAGGCTGATAACACAGAACACTCAGCAGCAGGCCCTGTAGCTCAGTAGGTGAGCTCCAGTTTTCCTGAGATTCCCCTTTGAGAACATAACTTACATGACCAAAAAGTAATGCATTAAGTGCTACATCTTAAAGTTCTCACTACTGCCTAAGACAACAACCAGAATCAAGCCTTTAATGCAAAGGCTCTTATATAGTATTACATAATTATATAGAATGATCAAGAAAGACACATGATCCCAAGGTTTGGCCTGTAAGGACAATCATACACAAGTATGTGCATACCTGCTTGCACATATGTACACATCTATGGGAATGCACACACAAACACACACACATACATACAAATGCACACACACACAAACACAAACATATATCATATCCCTAAATCATATTAGTATGGGTATGACTGCTGTACTTAGGAACATGGACAGGAATATGTTAACTCCTACTTTCTGTCTCTAATTCTATTTGCATGTTGGTGTACACATATACAGAAATATACATACATACACATATATATATATACATATATATATATATACTTATATATATACACACACATATATATATACATATATATGCATACATATATATATATATATATATATATATATATATATATATATATATATGTATATATATATATATATACAGTGTTTGACCTAAGATAAATGGGTGTAAAATTTCACAGACTCATTGCTTGAAGTGTCAGATAACAGTATGTATCAACATTAGAATAAATATATTAGTGATCTATAACTATATAATCAATTATTGGAAAGCCTTCTATAAAAAGGATACACAAAAATATATTTAGACATATTGATTTGTCTCTGTCGTAAGTCAACTTTGTAAGTTACATCTTTATATCTCAGTCATAGTTCTCTCACACCTCTCCTCCAAGTCCCTTCCCTCTGTCAATTCTTCATTCACTCGATTCCCTTTTTCTTGCCCCTCAGATAAGGGGAGACACCTCACACACACACGTAGAAACCCACCCAAGTTCTCTCCTGAGGACTGTGTACTTCATTTTTCACTATTTCCTGTCATGGTAGCCACACTAGAGTGAAGTGATCAAAAGGTATGCAACTAAACCATGTGAGAGACAGCCACCATCCCATTTCTGGGGGACCAAGATGGAGGCTAAGCTGCCAGTTTGGTATATATGTGTAGAGGGTCTAGGTCTAGTTCATGCATGGTCCTTGGTTAGTCCTTCAGTCTCTGCAAACCTCTCTTATCACAGGTTAGTTTGAACTGTTGTTCTTCTTGTAGAGCTCTTAGTCCCTCTGTGTCATTCTATTTTTCCCTCCATTCTTCTACAATACTCCCTACACTCTACCCAGTGTTTCTCTGATGCTTGGTTTCTGTTTCCAACCATTGCTGGGAAGAATATTTCAGAGTAAAGCCATGCTAGGCTCCAATCTGCAAACACAGTAGAGCATCATCAAAAGTATCAAGGCTTGACTCTCTCCCATTTACTGAGTCTCAGGTTTGGTCAGACATCCATTGCACATACCCCTTGATCTCTCTTCTTTCTTAATGCCTGTCTATCCTGAAATCAGGATAATTTCTAGATGGAAGCTTTTTAGTTGGGTTTGTGTTCCCCTCTCTACCAGGAGTCCTGTCTGGTTAAAGGGTAGCTTCTTCACACCACCATGGGTTTCAGCTAGCATTACCATGTGCCCTCCCAGAAGCTCCCCCTTTTGCATATCTCTGGCTAAGAGGTACCCTTGGCCATGGCTGTTTCTCTTTCTGCAAGCCTTCTGTCCTCTTGCCCGTTCTCACTATATATCTGATCCCAACCCTCATTTCCCTCAGTGTTCCCTCTCCTATCCTGTTATTTCTCTTCAACTGCCACTGTTGACTATTTTATTTTCCCTTCTGAGTGAGATTACATCCTCTTCCCTTGTGTCCTCTTTATTTCTTAGATTCTTTAAGTCTCTGATGTTTATCTTCTACTATATGGCTAATATCTGCTTTTAATGAGTACATACCCTGTATGTCTTTCTGGGTCTGGGCTACCTCATACAGGATGATATTTTCTAATTTCATCCATTTCCTTCTATTATGAATAACGCTGTTGTGACCATACTTGAGCAAAGGTCCTTGTTGTGTGATGGGACATCTCTTGGCTATGTGCTCAGCAATAGTAAAGCTGTGTTTTTATGTAGAGATATACCCAATTTTCTAAGAAATTGAAAGATTTATTTCTGAAGGGATTGAATATATTGCCCTCCCACCAGCTATGGAAAAGTGTGCCCCTTTCATCACATCCTAGCTAGAATGTGTTGTCAATTGAGTTTTTCATCTTATCCATTCTGATTAGTAGAAGATGGAATCTCAGAGACATTTTAATTTATAATACCTGATGACTAAAGACATTGAGCAACTTTTAAAGTGCTTCTTGGCCATGTGAGACTCCTTTGTTAGAAATTCTCTCTCTGACTCTGTACTACATTGTAAAAATTGGATTACTATATTTTTAAGTTCCTTATGGATTTTGGATATTAGACTTTTATCATATGTCAGGATAATGAAGATATTTTCCCTATTTGTGTGCTTTTGTTTTGCAAATGATATAATAGTATACATAAGTGACTACCCCATCTTACCAGAGAACTTTAACAGCTTAGAAAAAAACAACTTCAGCAAACTGGATGGATTAAATATTAATTTAAAAAAAACAGTAGCCTTTCTTTAAGCAAAGGACAAATGGGCTGAGAAAGAAATTGGGCAACAACACCATTCACAAAAGCCACAAGTAATATAAAGTGTTTTGTAACTCTAACCAAGCAAGTGAAAGCCCTATATTAAGATAACTCGAAAACTCGGAAAAAAATGAAGAAGTTATTAGAAGATGGAAAGATCTCCCTTTCTCATCGATTGTTATATGTACAATAGTAAAAATAACCATTATACAAAAAGCAATCTCTAAACTCAATGTACTTCCCATCAAATTGCCAGCAGTTTATCACAGATTTAGAAATAACAATTCTCAACTTCATATGGAAGACCATCAGCAACAACAAAACATAGTACCTGAAACATTTCTAAACAATAAAAGAATTTCTAGAGGTATCTCCATCTCTGACTTCAAGCTATACTACAGAGTGATAGTAGTAAAAACTGCATGGTACTGGCATAAAAACAGAATGGTAGATAAACAGAATTGGCAGGAAGACATGGAAATAAACGCACACACCTCTGGGCACTTTATTTTTGGCAAAGATGTCAAAACCATATAATGGGGAAATGAAAGTATCTTCAAATAATGATGCAGATCTAACTGGATGTCCACATATAGAAAAATGCAAATGGATCCATGTTTGTTACCCTGTTTAAAACTCAACTCTAAGTGCATCTAAAAACTCAACATAAAACCAGAAACACTAAAACTATAAGGAGAGAAATTGGAGAAGATCTTTGAACTCATTGGCACAGGAAATAATTTCCTGAAGAGAATATACACAGCTGAGGCTCCAAGATCAATAATAAATAAATGGACCTCATGAAACTAAAAAGATTCTGTAAGGCAAATGAAACTGTCAACAGAAAAAAGTCACTATTATTAAAAAAAAATGATTTTTGATTGAGTTTTTCTATCATTTACTAGAACCACAAGTTAATATTGAAAAATGATTGAAGTTTAAAGAGGATAAATTTCAAAGTAGTGTAAGGCACCACAAAAATATTTCACCAAGATTCCCAAATATTGATATTATGATACTATATTATGCTAAATACTATATTTTACTAAACCTGACATATGTTCTCTCTTGCATTTTCTGAATTATTTTACAGCACATGGAGGACATGTCATCCTTTTCCTACAGAACTTCTTCATGTACACTTTTTAAAGTGACTATTATGCTGCATAATTCAGTGATCAAAATCAGTACAATAGTGTTTGCTAATACTTAAATTAATGTATTCTATTCAAATATTAATTAATTCTATTAAATTATATTAGTTGTCAAGTAATAGTAATAACAAAATTCTCCCCATTCCTAATCTTTGCTTTAGTTTCTCTTCCATTTTTCACTCTGTTTTTTTCTTCATTCCTCTGCACACCGAGGGACCAGTAAGCTGTTCCTAACTTATTCTCTATTCAGCAAAATTGGATTACAATGTCATCCAGTTTGTCTTCTTAGTCATGTTCTAATATAATCCATATTGTCCTTAAACAACTGATGCCTTTGCCTCTACCTCCAAGCTGTTGGAATTTCCACATATATGTCAAGAAACCCAACTTATTAAAAAAACCCTCTATTTACAATAGCTTTCCCTTTTTCTCTGTGCGATAGTTCACCTGTCCCATTGATTTGAGGTGCCACCTCCTGAGAATATTGTAGTTTTATGCATATATGAATCTGCATATGGGATCAGTATTATGATTAAGATTTAGTATATTTTCACTGATTCCTTGAGGTAATTTTATGATGGCCTTTGTTACTTCACTATGTATGATTTTGTTATCTTATTCAGAACTGTTTGGTCTCCACACAAACTTCATAAATGTTCTTCATGATCAAATATGAAATATCTATTTTTATGTCTTCTTCAAATGAACAGTTTCACCCTCAATATTTCTTCCAAGATTGCTTTAAATATCACCTAATCTTAGGATTAACAAAGATCTACCAACGTGCAAATTCAGGCCTAGAGTCATAAATATTTGATTAGACAACATGTAAAGATGCATCTAAAAAGTGCAAAAGTTTGAAACTGAATAAAGGTCTATGTTCTTGCTACTATTCCAGGGAACTCAAGCTATTTTCTCAGCGTCCAAGGTAAGTGGCATACAACCACCCAGAACTCTATCTCTAGTGGATCCAAAGGCGTCTTCTGGTCTCTGTGAGCACCTTCAATTATACACACACACACACACACACACACACACACACGATTGAAAAGAAAATTAACATAAAAAATAATGTTCAAGTTTGGGAGTGACATGCTTAACCCAGTCCACTTTGATATTCTATAAAGTGATGTATAAATACCATGATGGTGTAAGGTGTTTCTGTAACTGGAACATTGAGCTAGGAGGTGAGAGCTGGAGTTAGTTTAATTGTATTGTATCCACTAAGCAAGCCAGAACAGAACTGTACTTCCTAATCATGCATTGCATTGCACAGTGGGAAATTCCTGTTCTTTTTAGCTCATTAGGTAAGATCTCTCAGTTTGAGATACAAGCCTGAAATGAATTTTGTTTGAGGTATTAGAACTGGGAAGGACTATTCATTTCATAGTTTGGGTCTTATGGGCATTCAACAAAAAGCGTTGTTCATACAAATTCATTATGTCACTATTCACAAAGCAAGGAAGTAGAAACAATCTAATGTCCTTCAACTGGTTATGAAAGTGTGGTCCATATACAAAGTGAAATTTTATTCACTTGTAAAAAAAGTGAAATATTTAAATGCAGGTAAATTGATAGGGTTAGAGCACATTATACTGAGTGAAGTTACTCAGATCAAGAAAGACAAGTGTCATGACTTTCCCTTATTTGTTCACTCCTAACTCTGAAACTTTTGATATAAGTACATAACCTCAAATAACTGAGAAAAACTGGGAAGTAAATAATGGTCATGGGGAAAAGACCCTCTAAAGAGAGGACACATGGACACAGATGACATGGAGGGGAATGTGAAAATGATCACAACTGGAAGGAGAAAGCGTACCCAATGCAGAAATTGATGAAATTAGGAAGGACAAATAACTAAAATGATATTTCAAAAGGCCATACATAAACATGAGTTTATCTTTATTCAAAAATACAAATTTAGATTGTTCATTAGGGAAAGTGAAATATATTCCTGACATAATATAGACAATTGCCATTGTCCTTACTTGCCTTCCAGGACTTGAAGATGAGAGCCTATTGCTCCAGACACCATAGTGTTGACACCAGGACTTGGAGAGTAGATCTGGAACTGAACTGGAAGCCTTCTTTATGAGGATTAGCATTCATAGTATTCTAAGAAGTTATGAAATCTGCAAAGGTATGATGCAATTAGTAGTAAATATTAACTAAAATAGTAAACGACTGTAGAATTCATGAACAAAATTAATTAACAGCATGACAAGATACCCTGAAGGATGTAAGAATGAAACTTAAATCTTGAGGCTAGCCAATAGTCATCTAATTGAATTTAAGTCCTGCTCAATAAGAGGGGATTTGTGCATGGTACTTCCCAACCTGAGGATAGTGAGAAAAGGCCAAAATCTTCTACTAGGTGATTCAGTGACACAAGAACATCCTTTCATATATTTAAGCAGTACCAAATATATTCACACACACACACACACAAACACACACACAAACACACACACACTTCTTAATTGTTACTCTCTGATCACTTGCACACAATTGTATATATACATCCATTCACCCACCACCCACAAAGATATAAATGTCATAAGATCTTTTAAACAATCATTTCTTTTTGTCTACTGTTTGTTCAATTTGGTAATTTATAGTTGGAAAATACATGAATATTTCTTGTTACTGACATTTTCATAGTTTCTAAAACTTAAATTATATATGTATATTTAAATACTTGAAGGGGTACAGTGCTGAAGATCAAAACCAAGGGTACCTCGCTGAGTAGACAGCACTCTCCCATGGAGAAACAATTCCTGCCATGGAAATTTTACTACCGTCCTTAGTGACTTTTCTTATTAAAACCATTTTTCTCTCACGTTTTTGAGCTTCAAGTTTATCCAATTGTGTCACTGCTTTTTAATAACTTTAATTTTTCCTTTTTGTCTTTTATATCCATAAACTGCTTTATTCTCACATAAGATAATAGTCAGTGAAGAATAAGTAATCACTAAAAATAATTTCTTATTTTGATTTATTTTTATAAATGATGTGCATGCATATGATATATATGTGAATAGAGATGCACACATGCTGTAGCACAGATGTGGATTTCATAGGACAACTTTCCTCCCATCCTGAGTTCTGGGAACAAAACTTAGATTGTCAGGCTTGTGCACCAAGTACTTTTATCCACTGAGTTATTGTACCAGTCCACAATTTCTCATAATAGTAGCAGTATTTGCTGTGTTTTGAATAGATATACTTTATGAAGTTAGGGAAGTGAAGGTTAGTATATTTGTAATTTACTAAGGTTTCCTGAATAATGTTAAACATTATCAGATTTTTTTGGCACTTTATATGTTATGTTTGAAGTTTTAGCTATGTCATTCTGTCAAAATAATTGTTATAATTAAACTTGTAAGAGAAAAATACTTGCCTTGAGTTGTAGTTCTAATTCATGGTCACTCTGAATCCTGGACTAAGCATGTGGTGGAACAGCACTGCTCATATGATGGTTTCTGGAAATAAAAAATAGAAAAAGGAACAGGGAAGGCTCCTAGTAAACTATTTCAGGGCATGTACCTTAATGTCTGAAATCCTTTCATTTTTAAACTAAGCTTGATCTTCTAAAGGCTATAACATGTCCCAATAGTACTAACAAAAATGCTCTTGGTTTCCCTGCTATCAATCCCCTTCAGTGCACGAGTCTTAGGGAGCACTCATCTGGACCATAATGGTAGGTGTGCTTATTTCTCAAAAATCTTCTAGCATTGATATATATTGGAATTCTTTAAATAAGCCACATATTTGTCAAAATTATTTTAAGATTTAGTTTTATTTATATGTAAATATTTGTTTATTGTGTGCTTCCTAGTTAGCTTCAGCAGTAAATGTGACATAGATTAGTCATCTGTGTGAGTCTCAACTGGGAGATTTGCTAAGTCAGCTTAGTCTGTTTCTATGTTTATGAGAGATTACTTAGACTGATGAGTGATGTAGGAAGGCCTGGACCAGTGTGGGTTGTACCATCTCTAGGCAGGTATCCCTTGACTATATAAGACATTTAGTTAAGCAGAAGCCAGTGACTGAGCCAATAAAGTGGCTTCCTTAATGTTTTTCTCAAATTTCCTGCTTTCTGTCCCTGACCCGACTTCCCTCAGCAATGGACAACTGCTAAAAAGTAGAATCAGAAATACATTATTTTCTCAGTAAGTTGCTTTGGGTTGGAAAGTTTTATCACAGCAAGAGAAATGCAAACTAAAGAAGTATGAATATATACCTGCATGCAGCTGGCTATAGAGGACAGAAAAGGAAAAAAGAATCCTTGTAGATGGAATTATAAAGTGATTATGAATAACCTAATCTTGGGGTTTGGGAGCTCATCTCAGGTCCTCTGCAAGTACAGAAAACACTCTTAATTGCTGAGACATCTTTTCAGCCAATTATCATGAATTCTTGTCCATAAAAATAGGAAGATTTGATTAATTATATTTTTTTCATTTTCTCTATGTCTGTGAATAAAAATGTTATTGCTTCTTGCATCCATATGTCCTCTTCTCTTGCCAGACTTACTATCTATGTAGAACATCTAGAAGAACACTATTTATGTTTTATATACTATCTGGAAGAATGTAATGTGATTGAAATTATTTATTCCTAAAGTTTATGTGGCTCACATGGTTACTTAAGAGAACAGACGTCTAATTTGTGTTCTTTACCTTGTGATGGATTTATTTATTAATAATTCAGAAACTAATTTTCTGATAGACTAATTAATCTGTCATGGTTTTATTTCTGCCTTTGAAAATTGTTGAGGTGATATGTGGGTAATGGTTTATACATGCAGTTTTGGCATCATCTGGTGTAACTCTTGGTGAGTTGATTGACTGTGATGTCTGTACATTGCATTTTGTTCTATATAATCTTGCTTGTAACTGTGGATATTGTCACCCAGAATGGAACCTTAATTGTTTATTCCAGGTTCTATATTTGGTGATGATATCATGGGTCATGTTTAAGTTGCTCAGTGGAAGTTTGGGCTTCTACATTTTTGAAAGACTGCCTCTTATCCCTTCACTCCTATACCAATATCATTATGTCCTCAGTTCGTGCTCAGTATTGGTGATATTTTTTTTGCACATTACATGCTACTTCCATTTCATTTAAATAAGTTTTTAAAGTTTAATTTTAAACCTTCCCAGAATACCCTTTAAAAGTCTGTTTTTATGACAAATCCTTCCTTTTGTTTCTTGCCAAAAGAATTCTCCAACATATGCAGATAGGCAACCAATAAAAGCAATAATTATTTTCTGTTCATGTTTCAATACATTTTTATCTGAACATAGCCTTTTATCTCCTAAGGTCATTTATATTAATTGGCCATCATGGGCAGAAGTAACAGAGAAATATATTGTAATGCTGAAATATTACTCACTATAGGACATTTATGTATATAAGATTTATCATTTACTCTACCATTTTCTTAAAACAAGGATGCAAGACACTGGCCCTGGCTGGCCTCTAACTAAGCATGCCTCTACCTGCCCAGTTGTTGGCATTACTTTCATGAACCACCACGAACAGTTTGAAAGCACTTGGAATCAGTCAAGCCCAGAATTCTGTGCTCTCCCAGCTGATACTATACTCTCTACCTGTCAGTTCATAAATTTCCACTCGGAAACTCCTCTAGAGTACATGTTATTAATACATCAGTTGCATTATCATCTTCTCAATTAAAAGTCTAACAAATGAACCAAACAATATGTCAAAAGATAACTTTAGCTTTCCTGCTTCTAGAGTACTGTGTATGCATGCATATTAATTACTGTAAAACCACTGTGAAGTCTAATTTTAATTGTCACCTTGACATGACCTAAAATAACTGAGAAAAGAAAATCAATACGTGATTAACTAGCTCATGCTGACTAATTAGCATGTCCAAGAGGGACGTCCTTTATTGGGTTAAATAAGGTGGGAAGGCCCTAGCAGAGTATAGGTTTTACTATTTAATACTCTGTCCTGTATATGAACCATATATGAGTAGAGAAAGACAGCTAAGATGACTCATGATGCATTCCCTCTCTCTGTTCTTGACTCTAAAAGTTATGTCACTAGCTGCCCAAGATCATACCACAGTGATTTCCATGCAGTGGTGGATTACCTTGATTGTTAATTGATGTAAGAGGACCTGGTCCACTATGGGTGGTACCATCCATCAACATGTCATCTTAGATGTGTATAAAACTTTCATTAGGATTTGAGGCAGCTTAGAAACAGAATCCTCTGTACATCCTACTGTTCCTTGGCAGAGACTGAGTTCTCTTGTTTGAGGTAATTTTACATGGAATAGCAGCCAGGCTTCCTTATGACTTTCTGCTTGAGTTGCTACCCTGAATGCCCTAAATAATGGCTAGTGACCTGTCCTCCCTACATTGCCATCTGTCAAAGTGATTTCTTCCCAGCAACAGATAAAAAAAAAAGTAGAAAACAAAACAAAAACAGAAAACCTAGCTGCATGTTATTGACTGAACTGGCTCTCCAGGTTTGTCTTAACTCTTAATTCTGGCACTGGCTATCAGATTTTTCTAAGAAGCCTGTAATGCTTGTTTTAGCCTCAGGTATACCATTTATAAAACAAAAAATAGAATAGTGTTTTGTGTCATCACCGTCAGGATTGCAGTGGTGAATAAATAAGAAGGCACCGAAAGCATTCTTGGTCTGTCCTTGAAAAAAAAAAACCATGTGGTTGTGCACACTGCTTCTTCCTCTTTCTCCAAGCATGTGTACTTATGCTGTAATGACTAATATTGATTGTCATTTTGACAGATCTAAAATCACATTGGAGACAAGCCTCGAAGCAGACATGTGATGGATAATCTAGACTGTTACTTGAGAAGGGAGTATGAACTTCAAGCTGTAGGGAGCACCTGGCAACTGTAACCATTAAATATATTTTAAAGAAACACTTTTTAAAAAACCAATTTATTCAGATTACTTCTCAATTGTTATCCCCTTGCTTGTCTCCTCCAATTCCTCCCTCTACCCCTCTTTCATCCTATTCCCCTCCCCTAGGTCTATGACAGGAGGAACCCCCTCTCCCACTAAATCGTCACAGCCTATCAAGTATCATCTTTTTACCCTTTCTATTCTTTCTCTGAGTTCTACTAGGCTTCCCAGTCAAGAGGAAGTGGTAAAATATGGGGAAACAAAGTTCATGTCAGAGTCAGTCCCTACTCTCTACACAACTGTGGGTAATGTTAAAGAAATGCTTTAACTATGAGATTATAAAAACAGTGAATAACATGAAACCAGAAGTCCACAGATTCCTAAGTCCCCTAAAATCTTAGGGTGGGAGAAGAAAGATCTGCACCAGATAAAGCAGAAAATCTTCTCTCTGTGGAAGGGATTCATAGGTTACAGAGACACAAGTATGTCAAAATAGGCAGGAAAGCACTTGACTTGGATTATTTAGATGTGCATATCCTTTGCCATCTATTTAAATTCTAATCTCACTTCAGATTCCTTAATATGGGATACTTTTATTCCCCTTTTCAATATGTCCACATTGAATAAATATTTTTTTTTCTATTAATTTTGCTCTTCTGGTTCAGCTTTGGAGGATGACTGTCTGATCCTGATTTCACAAGACACATACTGTTCATGATTACAAGTTTGGTAATAAAATGAATGTTGACCTGAAATGAATTCAAAGAATTAAATAAGTCACATGCAAAGACGCTGGCTTTCATCAGTCTCTGCTTTCTGACTATGAAGGCAGTGTGACTTTTGACATGCCTTCCCACCATGATGCACAGTACTTTCTCTTGTGAGACAGAATAAATATATCCATCCTTACACTGTTTCCTGTCAGGAATTTTGTCACAACAACAAGAAAGTAACTAAGACAGTTGATAGACATGTCTAGATCTTTCTACATAATCAATGTCTAATGTTTTGTTTTCTTTGAGTAGCAAAAATGGGGACGATGACACTGTAAGGCTCTCTCTCAGCCTAAGTCTGGGAACATGACCCAGACAAGCTTGAGAAACTCACCCAGAAAGAATTGAAGGCCAGCCTCAGTTTCTGAGATCAAGGTGGCCAACGGAGATAAACAATTTCATCTAAGGTAAACAATTTTCAGAAAAGTACCATCTGGAATCTCTCTGGAAACTCCCCAACACCCCTCCCTGCCAAGAATAGCCCCCAAGACCAAGGTACCCTGCAATAGCCAATAACATTTAGACAAGCACCCCTAGCGACCACCAGAGCCAATCCTAACATAGGACACACAGCCCCTCCTAACCTTTGCGGTTTTAGCCTTTAAGAATAGCTTGTAGTAGTGACTCGGGGTGCCTCCCTCCCTGCTGAGACCCCCTGACGTGCGTCACCAATAAACCTTGTGCTTTTGCATCAACACTGTGGTCCTCTAGTGGTCTCTCGCGAAGACCCCCTACCCGAGTGGACTCTACGGTCCAACAACACCAAAAGACTTTTGGTTTTATTGTGGAGAAATGTTGTCATGGTTGATTTTTTTCTTTAGATTGTTTTGCTGCCTGATCTTGATTTATAGGTTTCTTATCAGTTTAAAATGTGGCTATTTGCCTTGAAAGCCCTGGGCAAATTTTTCTAGTAGCAAAAAGAGAAAATTGTCTCCAAAAATATCCTTCTAATTTTAATATGCAGCAGCCCCACCCTCTTTTCAATTTTCTAAGATTTATGGCACATGTGAAATTAACTTGAGAAGTAGCAGAGTGTCTCAGACTGTCTTTTATCAAGGACTGTGACCTTGACACTCAACTGGTGTGATTAAATATCTGCTCTGAATAATGAGCCTTCCGAGAAGCCCTCTGAAGTGTCTGACTCCAACATCAAATGACTTCCAAATTCCCTTGCAGGGCACTCTGAATATCAAGGTGGCACTTTGGGGCTTCAAAAGTTATTGTTACTTAACAGTTACTATGTAGGTATATCTGCAAATGTGTCACTTGATCAGAAAACAGTAAAAGGGATTCCTTAGTATGTTAGGATCAAACTGTCTCACTCCTTTGCTTCACCTCCTCTGTGAGCTCCTTTGCCTGAGGTGAAAGATGGGTTCACCTGACAATTATCCATCAGAGGATCTGTACATCTTAAGAAGAGCCTTAAGAGACCAAAATGTTTTCCTAGTCTATTGGTCTTGAAAGAATAGCCTAACAAGACATAGGCAGCTCATTGTAACCTGGGATAGAATGAAATGATTGCATATGTGGAGCAGGAAGCCCATTCAGTATACCTAATGAATGACTCCATTCCTGTTGGTGAGGGAACAGAGACCCAATTCTACACAATCAGCCACCAAGGCCTCAGAGTTTCTTTAGTTTTTAGAGATCTTTACTCATAAAAAACTGGAATTTTGGCTGTGATCCAGAAAGGAATTTCAGGAGCTCCTATCAGGATGAAGCAGACCTGAGTAGGAGATTTTACTAAAGAAACACTCCTCCCGAGTGTGAGCAACCTTGAGAGTGTGGTATGGGTTTCTGAAGAGTGAAGCACCATGCTTTTGTACTAATGGTGACTCTGGAGAACTTTATTTGGTTTCTAGAAACCATCTCTCTCCTCTACTTTTTCACATCTTCAGTAATTAAATTACAGTTTGGCTGAAGAAGTGATTTGGACGGGATTATAATTTCATAAACACCAGGAGCCATTAGGGTTCTGCAGAGTTTAACATACACTTTTCATTGTAAAGAGATTTCCTGGGGAGAGTCCTAGGACACTGTTCACTTGTACCTGGAAAAGAACCTTCTTAACAATTGGATTTCTCATGAGATTTATTTTATTTTTCCTTGTGAAGCTGAGTGGGAGGGTGAAAATCCTTTGGAATGGAAGTTAGAGGCAGTCATGAGCTGTCAAAGAAGGGATTTGGAACCAAACTCTGCTGAGGCATCTCCCTAGCCCCATCATCACCCATTACCTGTGCTGGAATTCTTGCTTCACATTTACTGAGAGGCTTCAGTAAGGACTCAGGTAATTGTAAAATAGTAATTCCATCTTGTGACTAGGCCTGAGTTTCTGTCTTTCAGAGTTTTGTAAACAAATTCCTAGAAAAGCCAAAGACCTTGGGCAATAAGTCAGTATCACCCAGGACACCTGGTCTGAGGATTATAAGGTTGATTAACTACGAGTTCCAAGAGCCCTAAACTCCTAAACAGTGTCACCTAACCTCAAGAACATGTACCAGTTTGAAACAGTTTAGAGAGCCTGTAGGCCCAGAACAGATCTCTAATCAGTCCCAGGTGTATTCATACCCTTGCTTCTGATCCATGCCAATAGAAGAAAAGATTATCTATCCCACCTCAGAGTTTCCCTTGATTAGTTATTAAAAAAAAAAAAGTTCCTTCATGCTCAACTCGAGGCCTTTCCTCATCTTGCTTTGCATATGCAAGGACCCCCGTAGATTGAATCACTACAGAATAAAAGCTCGTTGATTTTGCATAAAAGTTCAGATTCATGATGGTCTTTGCTGGTCTCAAGATCTGGAGATAACATCATCAGATTCTAGGAACGAGACTACTTGCCCTTCTTCTGTCCCAGATTATACTGGTCTCTTATCTTGTATTTCTGTGTTTAATGAGTGCTTGGCTTATCTAAAAAAAAAAAATTATCATAGATATGACCTCAAAGGAATGTACTTTCATGAAACTATAATCAAAGGAGATCAGGAGGCAGGCTGCCTTCTCCTTCAAGGCTGTTGATATTTGACCAACAGCACTGTATCTTTCACTAGGACTTAATTTCTCTTTCACCTTGACCATGCTCAGGAAATTTTGCCTCTTGTGACTTATGTAATTTGTGGAAACCCAAAGAAATAGTAACAACATTGAAGGCAAAACCTTGCAAAGCCAGAGGTTATACAACAATTTTCTCTGTCAATAACCAGATTCCCTTGAACAATAGCAATATCCTTTGACTGGACTTCATTTTCACTGTTACCAGAGTTGTTAGGAACAGAGCATCGACAAAAAGTGAATTAAACAAGAAATGGTTAAAACCAGTGAAAGGAGTTTTTTTCACAGTGACCACATTAGAAAGAAACAAACACTAGTCCATTGGCTTTTCCCTCAGTAAGTCAATCTCTGGATCTTAGCATGACATTTATGTTTAAATAGAGCACCTACTAGTGTGACTAGCAAGCAGTCCTGGTCAAAGTGTGGTCCCATACATCAGCAGTTTCCCAGCTACAGTTTATGACCAGCTGCAAGGCTCTTCCTGTCCCAAGGAAACATTCAACATTTACCGTCTCCCAGAATGAGATTCCTTGGAAAATACCAGTTTCTTTGGGCCCACTATTTCCATAATCTGGTTAGGAAAATGGAAGGGCACTAGGGTCTCTTCAGAGTAACTTCATTCCAGCCAGAATGTTCCCATTCTGGTGGTTCTGTGGTGTTTAATGACCATGTTTTGGAGGCCTCGGGATTTTTGGTTTTCTATTTTGTCTTTGTTCATTGTTTCTTCTCCTGAATTGGATATAAGTGTTGTTCTCTAAGGTTTCCTGAAAATATATGTGCTATTTCACACCTCTTAAGTAATTTATTTCAGATTAAACTGCTTCTTTAATTGTTTCCTATTTTTAATAGTTCTTGATTTTTAAGCAACCCTTTTAATTGAAACATTTTACGTATATGGGCAAACATGTACATATGTGTTTATATATGTATACAATACTGTATGAAATATTAAATTTATAAAGATGTAGGCTGAGCGTATTGCTTATTTTGTAGAGTGCTTTCATAATATTCACAATGCTTTGGGCTTGATATCTAGTTTCCAATGTTAGATTTGTGTATACCTGTACTCCCAGCATCAGAAGCTTAAGGATCCCTGAGCTATACAAGACATTGTCTCAAAAATATACAAAGAATGATGCAGTAAAGCTAAAATAGAAGATCTATTTGGAATAAAAACATAATGGTAGTGGATGTGAACATGTTTTTGTTTTGACCCCATGTGTGGGATGAAAACAGACTTGTTAGGGAACAGGTGATGTTTATCCACTAGAGGAAGAACCAATTCTTGTCAGCTAAAACACATCTTAATATGGACGCTGAGAGAATATTTTATACACACAAACACACACACACACATATGACACAAAGGCTGAGCTTTTTGGTCTTGGTCTTATTTTCTATTGTTTGACTGTCCATCGTTCAACTTCAAGAACTGCTCCAGAGAACACTTTAAGGTTCTGATTTCACCTGATGCTTTGGGTTCCAGATACTGAGGTTACAATACACTTTACTGAATGGCTGGTTTGCTGTAATGGGTCTGCTGGAATACTGCCAACTATGCCAGTGTAATTGCTCACAGGAATTGAGTCTAAAAAAGTCTATTTCTCCTCTTCCCATTAACCTCTTTTCTCTCCTATTTACAAGAGGTGTGTTGGAAGGGAGGTAGAAGCACTAAGGAACTACATATAAAGTAGGTTTAAAAAGTTCAAATCCAACATTTAACCCATGTAAAACTTTGAGCTTTAATTTCTCTGACATGCAAGAAATTCAAAAGATGTTTGTACAGTAAGTGGATGAGAAAATGAATGAGCCCCTGCAAATTTTGTTCCTCAAAGTTTACAGTTTATACTATTTTTTTCAACATTTTACCTAAGCTAACACAAGGCAATTTTTTAAAAAAAATAATTTTTATTTATTTTTATGTACGTTTGACATTTGGTATACATGAATATCTGTGTGAGGGGGCCAGATCCACTGAAACTTGAGTTACAGACAGTTTTGTGCTACCAAGTAGGTGCTGGGAATTGAACCTGAGATCTCTAGAAGAACAGCCAGTGCTCTTAACCACTGAGCCATCTCTCTAGCTGCAAGGCAAATTTTTATATGAACTGTCTGCTTGTATTTTAAAAAGCTTTATGTGTGTTTGATTGCAGTTTCCACCCAAGTATACAAATCTTTGTCTTTGTTAAATCTGACTTGCAAAGTCATTCAGATTGTACACAATACCTTTGGTGAAAGCTGAGTCCATTCTTCTTGACACCAAAATTTTTGAAAGAGTGTTCTTATTTTTTAATATATTTTATGAATTTATTCATATTGCATCTCAGTTGTTATCCCATCCCTTGTATCCTCCCATTACTCCCTCCTTCCCATTTTCCCCTTACTCCTCTCCTCTATGACTGAGACTGAGGGGAACCTTCTCCCCCTGTATATGCTCATAGGGTATCAAGTCTCTTCTTAGTGGTCTGCTATCCATTCTCTGAGTACCATCAGGCCTCCCCATTCAGGGGATGTGATCAAATATTGGTCACCAGAGTTCGTGTGAAAGTCAGACCCCACTCTCCACTCAACTATGGAGAATGTCCTTTCCATTGGCTAGATCTGGGTAGGGGTATTATTCTTGGCTGGTGCCATAGTTTGAGCAGGACCTCTGGTCTGAGATCTGCCCATCATAATGTTCTTTGATTTGATTAATAATACAATTCATAATCAAATCAAAGAGTGTTCTTCTTGTCATTGTGGAGCAACAGAAATGCTCAATAAATTCCCTGTGATTCTGAGATGGCATACTGAAAATGTGGCAACAAGGAAAGAAAGCACAGGACTCTGTAAATTACTTCATTATGTCCCATAGGTGGCTGTTTGGTGCCTCGGTCATAATGGAGAGATGCAAGTCCACACAGGAATGTTTAGCAGCTCAGTTGCTTTTTTGTACATCATGTCTGCACATCATGCTAATCAGAAGGTTAAGTAGTACTGAATCCTACTGAATAGCAGTATGACAGTACCTATGGCAGACTGTAACAATCTAAAGCACAGATGGTGAGTAAGCCTTGCCTGTGTCCCATCCTTAAGAAGATATGTCACAGCTGGCTTCCCAGTCAATTGGTATCAGTTCATGAGGACTTGTGCTACTTCTGAATAGTAACAGTAGAACAAGCTGGCAAGGATAAAATATTAAGAAAAAGTCATAGTTTACTTACAAAACAAAATGAATTAAGCTGGAGTGATAGAGATAGCTAAATGGGTAAAGCACTTTTCATGCAGGCATAAAAGCCTAAGTTCAACTCTCTAACATGCACATTTAAATCTTGGTATGGCATCTATCACTTATAGCCTTAACACAATGGGGAAGAGTGGAGAGAAAGATCCCTGGGGAACTTTGGCCATCCATGCAAGACCAGTCACTAAGATTCAAGTTCCGTGAGTGACTCTCTCTCAAAATATGTGGTAGTCGATATAAGAGAAAGATAGTTTATGTCCTTTTATTTTTACGTCTGGCATCCACAGTCATTTGCACATACACACATGAACACACATACATGAAACAAACTGAAAAACAGAGCTGGTCTATGTCAGTAACAGTAGGAGGAGTATAAGAAAAGATGTCACTTTTGATGATCAGACCTGTTGTGTCACCATTTGCCTTGGCAGGGATCAAACCAAATATCAAATATAACAGTTGCATATATCTTTCTTCTCACCAGCCATTACTTCAGTGTGTAGTAGTTTAATTTTTAAACTTTTGAGAAAAATATCTTCAACTGTATAATGACTCATTCTGGAAAAATAATTTCCCAATGTCAATTATCCTGAAAAGTGGTTCCTTGAGAGTCACTGGGAAGGATGTGTGATAGAAACTGCAAAACAGAATGTGGCTATATAGGCAAGAACACAGAAGCTCTTGTCCTTAACATTGTCTTCATAATAGTGACAGAAGCTTCTGTATTATACAAGAGGAGAAAAAAGCAGAAGGTAATATATAAGCATTTTTGGGCTTTCTTGCCCAAATTCTAGCTGGTTGATCAGAATCTCATGTCTGTCTCACAAACAGAGTAAACTAATGGCCAGACTTTTAGGGATCTTTATTTTTTTATTTTTCTAAAGATCTCTCTCTCTCTCTCTCTCTCTCTCTCTCTCTCTCTCTCTCTCTCTCTCTCTCTCTCTCTCTCTCTCCCCTCTCTCCTCTCTCTCTCTCTCATCGCTCTCTCCTTCTCCTCTCTCTCCTCTCTCTCTCTCTCTCTCTCCTCTCTCTCTGTGTGTGTGTGTGTGTGTGTGTAGGCAGTATAATGCTGGAGGATGGTGACAAATTGCCTGGAGCTGCAGTTATAGTCTGATGTGAGTAGCCCACCATTGTGTTGGGAAACAAATTCCAGTTCTCTAAAAGAGCAGTGTGTGCTCTTAATCACCAAGCCATCTCTCCCACCGAAAGGAGTTTCACAGAGTGAGTTGCTTGTTCCCAGCTGTGAGTGGCTTTAATTATTTCCATAAGTATAAACCTGTAGGACCTCCTGTTTCCTGGATCTGATAGGCTGGGAAGAACTAGGGGAGAGAACAATCCTGGGGATCACACCAAGATAAGGATTGCAGAGATAAAAGGACAGCCTCAAAGCAGCTCTTATTGTCATTTCTACAATATTTCTTCAAGAATCTCCAATTCAGCATCTTCTTTTCTACCCAATATTCATCCTGTCATCTGGATTGTGATCAATTTTATCAAACCAACAATCACTTTTTAAATGGAGGTTCCTGTAGCATATTACATAGGCTCAAAGCTGCAGGACTCTCTACTGAAACCCCATTCAATACACTCAAACATTACTCTTCTGCATACATAATCTGGGGAGGACACTTACTCACCCACAGTCCCCTAAGATCACACATTCCTTCAGCAGAGACAGCAAAGCTTCCATAAGAAGCTTACAAATCAGAGTAATAGACCACTGTGGTGGTTAATAGTGACAATTCACAGCAGCCAGAATATGCCAGGAGCTAAGCCTATGGGCATATCTGTTATGGAGCATCTAAATTTGGATAGCCTCTGGACATACCTGTGAGGCAATATGTAGATTTACTTGAGGTGGGAAGACCTACTTTAGCTCTGAGCAGCACCTTTTTCTGGGCTGTTGTCCCAGACTGGAAACAAAAACAATGAAGCAAGCACAGAATTCACCTCTCTGCTTCACGACTTTCGATCCAGTAAGAGCAGTATCTGCAGGCCCTATCAACATGACTCTCCCACCATGATGGGGCAGATCTTTGATCTGTGAGCTGTTTTGAACCTTTCCTCCCTTATATTACTTTTGTCAGGGCAACTATACATGGAATTCCTAGCATGTTAAATGAAGGAGCAGTGTATTCTGGGAAATAGTTCTTGAAATGCAAGGTACAGTGTTCTTGACCAGAATGAACAAGCAATGAAGCAGGAAATCATTATGTCAGCAAAAAGCATTCTTTGTTTGGGCAAATTATGAGGAATTGTCAGTTCTGTATGACTGACCCAGGACACACTCTTAAAGACATTTTCAGCACCTTTCGCTTCTTAGACTTTTTCTATTTTTAAAAAATATTGCAAAAAGGCATTTTTTCCTTTTCATATTTGTATTTGTTCCTACTCCATCTTAAAGAGCAGAGGCACCACAAAACACAAATATAATAGAGGAACAATATGTCAACTGCTTTCAAGCATGCCAGAAATTATTCGAATTGAAATCAGGACTTAAGCGTTATCCGCTTTGATAATTCGTTCTGCCTTAGTTTCTGCTTTATTACTTTGCTCCCAACAACATTTCCAAGTCATCCCTTGTGCCTTCACCTTTAAAAACACAGCTGTCTGGAAAAAGTACAGTTCCTCACAGTAGCTATATGAATTTATTTGCAAAAATCTCTTTTTTATCAGTGTGTGTGTGTGTGTATGTGTGTGTGTGTGTTTGTGTGTGTGATATATATGGAGAGCAGAGAAAAACATATGGCAGAAAGTTGGTTGCATCCTTCTAGTACATTGGTTATGAACATTGATTTCAGGTCATCATGCCTTGTGGCAAACACCTTCACTGATGAGCCATCTTGCTAGCCTTGAATGTCAGCCTCTAGAAATACTCATCTTTACTTAATTTCCATAATAGGATTATGCCAAAATCTGAGATATTTCTTTTCATTCTCAGTTTGGTCCAATCCTATTGCAGTTTTTGGGGAGGAGCTTATCTTATACTTTACAGATTCATGAATTCAATCAAGGCTTATAATATACATGCAGATGATATACATTTTTCCTAAACTAATTTCTTCCTTGAAATAATTTTTTAGCAAACTGCTATGGAGTAATTGGATGTGTATCATTAAAATTGACTCTAGGAGACTAGAAGATGTCATCTTCAAATATGCCTCTTTAACACAAGGTATGCCTTCAAATGATTCTTTTGGGAAGGCAGACATGAGAGTAACTCTGGAAATAGAGTCCCCCAATCCTCTGTAAAAAAATAACGAAAAAAATACTTACACCTGTAAAAGAAACATCATTTCTAAGGTTGTCTTCCTCTCAGTACCCAAGAAAAGGACATGAATATAAATAACTAGAGATCAACACTGAAAAATCCATGGGGAAAGGCCTCCTGCTAAACAATTCCCATCTGTGCTCCACAATAATAGTTGTAATCATTTGGTTGTGAGCCTATGTAAGGCTGGTTATACATGTTTTATTCATTATCCCAGTCCCATATGATTATGATTTTGACTGTTGGTATGAGTGAATATCTCTATCTCTGAAGGATTTGATAAGTAGGTTAGTTGAAATAAATTTACACTAACAATATTAAGAAATGGAATCTTCTACTTGTCCTTGCCTTCATTCTTAGGGGTTAATCTATAGAGCAGAGCAATGGATTTAATAAAGGACAAACCCTAGCAGGTAGACTCACCTTAAGATCATATACTTTCCCTCCCAGAATCCCACTACCTACTGTAGTTCTTGCCTCTCACCATGACGTTCAGCTGAATCACCCCAAATTTCTAGGCCCTAACTCAGAAAGACAGATGTCTTAGTTACAGACACAATGGTAGTGAGAATTCTTATAAAGAAAAACATTTAGTTGTAGCTGGATTACAGGTTCAGAAGTTTAGTCCATTGTTTATCATGTCAATGAACACGGCAGCTTTAATTGCAGAATTACAGCAGACATGATTCTGGAAAATGAGTCATTTGAATCAGCACACAACCAGAAGAAACAATGAGCCACTGGTCCTGGCTTGATCTTCTGAAACCTCAAAGCCTACTCTCAATGACACACTTCCTCTAAAAAGACGATATCTCCTAAGGCCATTCCCTAAACATTTAAATATATGAACCTATGGGGCAAATCTTACTCACGGCAACACAACATACCTATTTGATTTCTTCTTTCTTTTCCTGTTAGATGCTAGCCAGAGCCTGTTTTAATTCTCTAACTATGATGGTATATCTCTGTTGTCAACTACTACATCTGGAGTCATGTACCCAAGCTGCTGAATATACCTGTGAGAGATTTTCTTGACTAGATTATTTGCAACAAGAAAATAAACCTTAAATCTGGGCCACATTTTGTTGTGTCAACCCAGGTAAAAGGGCATGGAAGAAAGAGACTTTCTTTTTGCCTTTTGCCCTCACTCTTACTTATCTATGCTATTTCTGCAGCATTCTCCACTAATATCAGAACCTGCTTTGTTTGGGTTTCCATCATAGACAAGTAGTATTTCTCCAAGATTCCCATGGATGAACAGGACAACTGAGAAATCTGGGCTAGGGACTGAACAACTACTGGGTTCTTGGCTCTTCATGCATGAGCTATCTTGAATCCTCTTAGTGAAAGTTGTAAATCCCATATATAAATTCACTTTATCAGTTATGCTTTAACACACTAATATTTTGAGATTTCTTTCCTCTTTCCTTTTTGTTTTTGTTTTGAAGACAAGGTTTCTCTGTGTAGCCTTGGCTGTTCTGGACTCACTTTGTAGACCAAGCTGGCCTCAAACTTATAGATATATGCCTGCCTCTGCCTCCCGGGTGCTGGGATTAAAGGCGTGCTCCACCGCTGCCCAGCTTCTTTCCTCTTCTAAGGCTATCTTTCTTGCTCTGGAGCTGTTTATTACCGACTTTCATGCTTTCTTTTATATTCTTCTTGTCTAGGCAAGGTCATGATTTACAGGCTGCTGCCATGTTTTTTTTTTTCCCGGTTGAAACATTACTAAGCTGCCTTCAAGCTTCTGCTTGACCTCATTCTTTGCTTTCAAGTTTCCATTTGTGTCCATTCTTACATTTTGTTTTAATGAAATTAAGGACTTCAAGGGAGACAATTGCTTCCCAGGATCATATCCTCATATTTAAAATTGGTGCCTTCCAGTGTTCTGGAAACACCTTTTTCATGATGTGTACTGGTGCTAAAATGAGCTTTTGCCTTTTGATCTACAGGAGATTTCTGTCCTCCTATGTTACTGTTCCACAGAGGCCAAAAAGTCTTCTGCCTTTCCTAAGCTCACCTCAGCATATTTGGTGTTAAGCAAAGTTTTTCCCCCAAGCCTCTACTATACTATATGTCTACTGCTTTTTCCTATACTGTGTACATATAAACAATATATATTTCACTGCAGATTTCAACCAATGATGATGCTAATGTGTCTAAAATTTATCTCTTTATAAACTTAGAAGGATTCTTGTAAGCTACAGGAAATCTGTCTCTGTTAATCCAAAGCCTTAGTTTCTTTTTTTCTTTTTTCTTTTTAGTTTCTTGCTTATTTCTTATCTCTGAGGGTGGGATTCCTTCCCCTTTTCACTTGTTTTGCGACTCCCCTACCTAACTACCTAATTGCCACCTTTCTGAACCCAATGTCAGCCAGTAGATGGTTGACACCTCTCTGAATCACTGGAAGTGGAGGTACCCAACCCCATTTCTCCTCCCTTACCTACAACTGGGACCATTCCTATTGGGTGAGTTTTCAGACATAGCTCCTCTCCAATAGCTGTCTTTGCCTTTGGAGCTACTGTCCAAACCCTGGTACACTGAGTCACACAGGCTAGCTTATATGGCATTGAGCTGAACTCTTGGTTGCTGGTCAGCGCTGAGGAGTTACTGACCAGTCTGTACCTGTCTCTTGGGTTACTGTCCACTTTGGGTGATGCCAAATTGTGTTATTGTCTTCACCTGCCCTGGAAAACATCCAGACACCTGTTCCTCCTAGCATGCCATTGAGATGTCTTTTAGAGAATCTCAAATCCCTACGGCCACATTAAGGGCTTCTAAGTTTACACAGCTCTGTAACCAAACTTTGACAGACCCAAACTAAATCCTTTTAGTTATTGCCAGCAATTGGGTAAAATGAAAGGAAGCTTCCTATACCCAAATATTTTCTTTGCTTTCCCCAAATTTTCAAGTATTGACAGCATTGTCTCTTTCCTCATTTTTCAGCCTTTTTTCTTTGCTTACCCAAAAGTTCCAAATGTACACCTAAAGGGAATTTTCTCCATAAACTACTGACTTTGTCTTCTACCCGCATATATGTTCCAGCATCCTGCCAGACTTCCTAAATATGGAACATTGTCAAAGCAGCTACTGACAAGTGCTCCAGTCCAACCACACAGATCACAACAGCTGGACCTACATTGTTCCTCCTAGATGGACCTGCAATGCTCTTCCCAGCGGCAGATATTCTCAGACACTGGACAGCAAATGCAACAGCCTGTTCTTCCAGAACCTGGCCAACAATTCAGCCTTCTACCTTTCCTTCTCTCCCCAGGATCACTTAATAAACCTCATATAGCATAATTTCTACTGCCTGGTACCTTATTATTTTATATTTTATTTTCATATATAAAACTTGGGCTGTGGTAAAACAAGCATACTTTGGTCAGAGTAAATGATCTCTTGTTTTTTTGTTGTTGTTGTTTGTTTGTTTTTTGTTGTTTTGATGTGAGAGCACTGCTTGAATAATTCTGACACTTTAATGTGGAATACCAAAGATGAGCCACCTTTCACAAGAAGAAGTTAGATCATGGGTATATCCCTTCAAGATCTTATAGAGCTCAAATCCATTGGGAGAAGTCAGAAACTTAGACAAAATTCAAATTAAATGAAAAGAATTTACTTTTACTGGTAGTAGGAGGATAGTAGCTGTAAAGTCAAACACTGCACCATGGAGAAGGAGTATTTAGATGGGATATTATCAGAGACATCAGAAAGTGAGTATTATAACTATCCTTGTAATCTATAGCTGGGTAGGGAAATTGTTTTGCTTCCCTTAGTTGGTTTTCACTTTTCCGAAAGATAGTAAAAAAAAAAAAGTCATTTTATCCTTTCTCGTAGTGATCAGCAGACTGTACAGAAGCAAAGGCTCACAATCCATTCTATTCTTATCTCATTTATAGTACACCAGGATCTCCCAGGGCTTCCAGTACAATAGGTCAACAGCTCTTAAGGTATGTCTGGCTTCATATTAAATGTCTTTTGTCATCACAGGGAGCCTGTGTAGATGCTTGAGCACTCTATTGAATGGGATATAGTTGTTCAATTCTAGCCATACAAAACCACAAAGTCATCAGGTTAGGGCTGTCTCTCACATCCTCACACAGACACTGGTTGGTCTAATAGATCAGGTATCTTTGCCTGAAGTAAGGAGCCAACTGCCCTCTGCAGCTAGCTCTTTTCTCTGGAACAGAGATTGAAGTCAATGCCTTTGTTGTGTTTTTTTCTAGTTCATAACTTACAGTTCTACCCAGTACCTGGCTCCTCTCTACTATTCAATTCTGGGCTATCACACACTAAGTCACATGCTTTAGAACTTTCTGACACTCCTATAAAAATACAAAAACTAAGCATTTCCAATGCTAAGGGGATTTGCCTGCAATATACTCTAGGCCTTTCTACATTGTCTTTTACTTTTACTTTCAGCTTCTCCCTTAATAAAGCACCCCTCACCAGGTTCTATAGAAAGGCTCTTCTTCCTTTTATGGTGTGCAGTGTCTGACTTGCTATACTGTTCTTTTTTAATACTCTCTCACCTCAAGGCCCAGTCATAGTCTGGAAACCTTTCCTCTTAGTACACTTAACTCCTAAACCTGCATTCTGTGCATTGCTATTTCTCTTTAATGCAGGAGGCAATAGATCTGTGTCACTCAAGCACCTTCACCTGCATTCTGGACCCTCACTGTGTTTCAGCCAATGTTTCTGTCAGTTTGTCTGAAGCAGGTTGTTACACATCTTTTTATTATGTTCAGAGCACTCACTTGTCTACATTTCTGTTTAGGGCACCTTTTTAGTTTATTTATTTGTAGCATCCAGACTTTGTGTCTTCCCATATTTAATTCTGCACATTTCTATGCCTTCTCTCACTTCTTGCCACTTTGCTTCATTGAGAATCTGTATGAATGCATAAACATAAAACCATTAAAAAGAAAAGCTACTATTCCATAGCTAGCAAGAAGGCTGAGTGTATGACCTAAATTTTTATCTCCAGAACCATATGTGGTATAAACAATAGAACTATAAAGTATCCAATAAGGTTCCCTCTGATCTTCACACAGTTCCTCTACATAAATGCATAATACATAATAAATGATGTTTTGTTTTATTTAAAGAAGGATTTTTCTCTTCAGTCTGGCAGGGTGAATGCTTGATATTATCCAATGGTCCCTCTGGTTACAATACAAAAAATATGCCCCTTTCTTGGAAATTAATTACCTCATCCTAAAGACAATCAAGTAAAGCTGCACAGTCTTTGATGTGTGTGCAACTGTGCAAGATAAAGTTTAGACATGTGAAAAAAAAAGTAAGGTAAAACCTGAGAGCTACACCCATTCACAGAGTGAGCATTTGACCCAGAAATGTAAACTACAGATAGTATAAAAGCATTGGGTTTTGAAGAACAAAGGTACCCAACAAAATTGGAAATGAAATCAAAGTAAGGAACAGAAGTGTGGAGAACAGTAATCAGCATCCAGTTTCACAAGCGGGCCTTATATTTGATAATTATGACATCTTATTTTACATGTTTTTAAAGCAAAAGATTAATTATTGATGTTGCTAAGTTGGTTTTCTTGCTGTTGTCATTTTGCATGTTATACTATGGCAATGCAAGTAAAGATTATAAATGGGACTATCTGTACTGGTGACTCAGTGCACAAATAATATAAAAACAAAGTTATTTCAAAACATAATAAAAAATTGGTTTCCATAGCTAAAGATACTTTCAGTAGTTATTAGTTCTAAGTCAAGGATCTATTCTTTATTTTTTTTTAATTTGGAAATTTTTAAATTGAAAAATAAAGTCATTCATATTACATCACAATTGCTAGCCCATCATTTGTGTCCTTCCATTCCTACTCCCTCCCACTTTCACTCCATTCCCCTTCTCTATGACTGTGACTGAGGGGGACCTCCTCCCCTTGAGGGTTTAATGTTTCTTCTTGGTAGTCTGCTATTCTTTCTCCAAGTGCCATCGGGCCTCCCCATCAAGGAGACATGGCCAAATATAGGACACCAGAATTTTTGTGAAAATCAATCCCCTTTATCCACTTAACTGTGGAGAATGTCCTCTCCCTTGGATAGATCTGGGTAGGAGTTTGATGATGATTCCTTGGTTGGTGCCGTAGTTCAAGCAGAACCCCTGGGCCCAGATCCACCCTTCATAGTGTTATTCTTGTAGGTTTCTAGGACCCTCTGGATCCATCTATTTCCCTATCTCCTATATTTCTCTCACCTTAGGATGTCCTCACCTCTATCCCACTTTTCTGGTAAATGAAGATTTTCATGAGACATGCCCCTTGGGTTAGTATCCATTTATAAGTGAGTGTATACTATATGAGTCTCTCTGCTTCTGGGTTAGCTCACTCATTATGATTATTTGTAGTTGAATCCATTCTTTTTACAATCATAAACTGTTATTTTCTAAAACAATTACTGATAACCTCTGACAAATTAAGTAGAAGATTATATGAACTGTTTGCACTAAAGGGAGACATTAAATACTATTACAGAGACTTAAAATGGTAGCCACAATTCACAGCTGGTAACATAGCTTTACTACAGAGTGCATCTAAAGTATGGATATCTAAACAAACAAGCCTTAAAACCCAGTGGTTTTGTCAGTTAGAAAAAAACACGAGTAATATTCTAATTTCTCTTCATTGACAGTCTAATAACCCGTCACTCCACCTATAACCCCTTCAGACACTTTGATTAACTTTTGCTTTCTTATGACCTACTTTAATTTCCCATATCATTAAATATGTTTAAAAGAGTCTGAGATGTTATCTTTCATGTTTTCCTCAATTACAAAAAGTTGCTGATCTTGATTATAAGGGAATAACTTAGAGAATGGACTTGGCATTTCTACCATTGATCAGGGTTTTTTTTTTTTTTTTTTTTTTTTTTTTTTTTTTTACTTTGCATAGCTGCCTTTGTTTCACTTGACTCAATTCAATGTTTATTTTGCTCTCTTAAAATCCCTCAATATTCTGTCTATTCTTTGTTTTAAATATTCAGTTTTTAGTGAACAAAATTAATTTAATTCTTCCAAAATAAAACATAATTAAAGACCAATAACTTCTCCGAATCAAAAATAGCTACTTATATATTTTGGCTATAAAATCAAACTAAGAAGAGAAAATATAAATTTAAGCAATAACAAAGTATTTCAAAAGCTTTTCACATTAAAATGTTTGATCACAGATGTTGACAATTTTAAGTTTCTTTTTCTGCTTCTCTGCTATGCTAGGCATAAGGGAACTGCATTTTGGCCTCCTATTTTATCTAGTACCTTCCCTAAGCAGCTCAGGTCCAACCTTATAGAAGTCTCAAAATAAGCTGAAATCACAGCATTGGGTTCCAGCCAGAGAAAACTTGAGGTATTACCTTAGGTCACCCCATCCAAGACCTTCACTAAACTCTTAGTCCTGAAAGTCACCAACCACACATACCTTGTTGTAAATACCTACTTCTATTCAGAGAGCACTCTCATTTAGAAGTCTACAAAAGTAGGGTATTTCTTTAGAATCCATTACTTTCCTATTGCAGTGATAAAATACCATGACAAAGAACACCTTACAGAAGAAAGAGTTTATTTTGGTTTATGGTTTCTGAGGGACAAGAGGCTATCATGGCAGCAGGAAAGCATGGCAACAAACATCAAGAGAAGGATACTGACAGATCACAGGTTCAACTGCAAATGTGAAGTAGACACCAAATTAGTGAGGCTGTGAACTCTCAAAACTTGTCCTGGGTGACATAAAAATTCTACAGAAGTTATTCTTTCACACCAAACAGTAACACTGAATGAAAACCAAAAGTTCAAATACTTAAGACTATGAGGGCTATTCTTCATTTAAACAACTACGTTCTTATACTTCGCCCTATAGGATCATGAACATATAATACAACATGCAATTATCTAATGTAAATATCCCTACTGTGGTTTTATTTATTGATTGATTGATTTAAATCTCAACAAAGTTTAAAAGTCCAAAGCCTTTTAAATACAGTTTAAAAGTCCAATCTCACTCTTCACTCAATTGTGGAGAATGTCCTGTCCATTGGCTAGATCTCTGTAGGGGTTCAAAGTTTACTGCACGTATTGTCCTTGGCTGGTGCCATACTTTGAGCAGGACCCTAGGCCCAGATATGCCTATCATAATGTTCTTCTTGTAGGTTTCTAGGACCCTCTGGATCCTTCTATTTCCCCATTCTCCCATGCTTCTCTCACCTAGAGTCCCAATAGGATGTCCTCCCCTCTCTCCCACTTTCCTGGTAAGTGAAGACTTTCTTGGGACATATCCCTTGGGCTAGTGTCCAGACAAAAGTGAGTATATACCATTTGACTCTTTATCCTTCTGCGGTTGCCCCAAATTTGACCATGTCCCCTAGATGAGGAGGCCTGGTGGCACTCAGATGAAGGATAGCAGGCTACCAAAAAGAGACTTGATACCCTATGAGCATATATAGGGTATATATGAGGAGGTCCCCCTCAGTCACAGTCACACTGGAGGGGAATAAGGGGAAAATGGGAGGGAGGAAAGAATGGGAGAATACAGGGGATGGGATAACAATTTAGATGTAATATCAATAAATTAATAAAATAAAATTTAAAAAGAACAATCGCTTTTGAGACAAAGTAATTTCTTAATGATAACGCATTGTAAATTCAAAATCCACATTATATATTTTGAGCTTGTAATAGCTAATACTATCTACTACCATTCCAAAAGACAATGTAAAAACATATTGGATCAAAACAGGACTGAAATCCAGAAGAAAAAGTTATGAATCCAGTAGATTCATGTGAAATGAAAAAGGGCTTGACTCATCTCTAGATTTCTGGCTTAAAACATACAGCTCTTTCTTGTGGGCTGGATCTGCCCCCTGTATGGCTCCATTCTCTTTATGGCTCCAGTCCATCTTTCCTTATTAGCCATCTTATGGTTTACATCTCTACCATATCCAGGGCTTCCTCTTCTCAGCTCCATGAAATGGCTTCTCAGGACCCAAGGGCATTTCAGTGCTTTTTTGTCACATTGCGGAAATCTCCTCCACATTTCCCTGGGCTCGGTGGCTCTCTAAAACCATGGAAAAAGAATGCTCAACAACATAATTCATCCATCTTTCATTCCTCCGCAGTCAGTACGAAATGTATGACAGCCAAGATGAACTGCCAAGGTGGGATGGACCTTAAACACCTTAAATTAAAAGTGTAGCCACTTTCTTATGCTGCTGTTTTCTTGTAGCACAAAATCTCTTAGGCCTTTCCCTTTCAGAGGTTGGAAGACTTGATGGGTGAAGCCATTCCTTGAAAGTATCTCCTGCATTATTTCTAATGATTAATGGTATTAATCTCCTCCACAATCACAACCTTTATGCACACACCTCAGCTGTAACATTAAGTTTGCTTTTACTTTTTGAACTATATAATTTGTATTTCTTTGTACCTGACTTGCTTTTTCCATTATTGACTTGCACAAGATAAATCAGTAAGAACCGTCACACAGATTCAGTATTATGCAGTATTGAAAATTCTTCCACCAGAACATACTTGGTTATGTATTTTCCAACTTAGCCTAATTTAAGTTCTTGGGACATAAAAAAAAAAAAGGCAGTCTATTTTCTAAAGTGCCACTTGAATGTCTACTTGCTAACATTTTCGCAAATGAAACCTCTTCAGCCTGCCTCTACAGTCCACATTACTCTTAGTCTCCAATATCCCTATTACTAACTTCTGCTTATAGTATTAAACCACATTTCTAGCTCAAAACTTCAAAATCTCCCACATTCACTCAAAAACAACACCGACAAATTCTTCTGAGAGAAACCACAATCCTTGTTCCAAACTAGCAGTTAGTTTTATTTTCTGTGATAAAACATCATCTCAAAAAATCAGGCTTAAGAAATAAAGAGCTTGCGGGAGATCCAAGATGGCAGCGAGCAACATGGACTGTCTTTAGAAGATCCAGTAAACGATTCACGCAATTGCACAGAATTCTGAACCAGAAACACCAGTCTCGCTACCCCACTACAGAGGGAGTATTCCACAGTTCAAAAGGGCCAAAATACAGAAAACCTGCATACCCCTGCACATGGGAGGGGCGTGGATTTTCTTGGACCAGAGTGGCAGCAGCGGTGTATGAGGTTTGCAGCTGGAAACCCCTCCAGGCAGAAGCGATTGACATGGTAACCTGTGGGAATTGCTGTGGGAGAGAGGACTCAGTGCAAGCTTTGGGCCCTGCAACCCTCACTGAACTTGGCATGCAGTTTGGGCTGGAGGACCCAAGCTCAAGTCAGCGCATGGCTTGTGCCCTGAGACCCAAACTGGACTCAGCCTGCAGTTCAGCCCCTGAGACACTAGTTGAGCTCAGTGCGCGGTGCTGGCCATTAGACTTTGGCTGTACTTGGCATACAGTTTGGGTCCAGAGTCCCTGGCTTAATTCAGTGCACAGTTTGGATCCAGAGACACTAGCTGAGCTTGGATCACAGTTTGGCCCCTGAGACTCCAGTTCAGCTCAGCATGCGGTTTAGGCCCAGAGTCCCTGGCTGAACTTGAGGTCAATTTGGGTCCAGAGAATGTAGCTGAACTCAGCAGGTGGCTGGGGCCCAGAATCCCTGGATGAATTTGGTGGAGAGTTTGATCCCAGAGACTCTAGCTGAGCTTCGTGTGTGGTCCTGGCCCTGATTCTTTGCCTGGACTTGGCGCGAGGATTGGGTCCAGAGTCCCTAGCTGAGCTTGGCGCACAGTTCAGCCCCTGAGACTCTAGAAGAGCTCAGTGCACTGTCTGAGCTCAGAGGCCCTAGATGAGCTTGTCTCACAGTCCTGGCCCTGAGACTCTGCTGAATCCATCAGGCAGTTTGAGCCCAGAGACTATAGCTCAGCTCGGCTGGTCTAGGTCCTGAGACTCTGGCTGAACTCAGCAAGCTCACTGTGCGGTTTTGGCCTGAGACCCTGGTTGAATTCAGTGTTAACTGGACTAAGTGCATGGATTATGCCCAGTGACCCGTTTTGGTCCAGAGATGCTAACTGGATTCAGTGTTTGTGCTGTTTGAACCCCATGACACTAACCTGGACTCTGTGAACAGTCTGGATCCTGAATGCTACCATGAACCACAAACCAGGGGAGCACCAAAGATTCTAGACTAAGGATCTCAGAGAGCCAGGGAGTAGGGTGCCCATTAGAGCTCCTCCTCCTGAACTGCTTCGGTCCCTGGAGAGCTTCAGTGCTACAAGGGGACACAGAAGGCTCTGGACACTTTAGCATGACCCAATGCACATTCAGAGATCCAGGATGATTATAGGACCCACAGTACAAGGGAGCTGGGGATCACTGGCTGTGAGAGACCCAAACTACAGTACTAGCCTCCTGCCATCCAGACCAGTGAAGCATCAGAGATTCCTTCCTAAGGAAATCATGAGAAAATCGGTGAATCTATCTCCCAAATCACTCCATCCAACTCTGGAAGCTACTTACCAAAAACAGAGAAAGCAAGATGGCTACAGGACAGCATAAAATCATAAGCAAAAAACTCCAAAATAATATGGTGTCTTCAGATGCTAGCTATCCCAAAGAAAACAACACAAAGAATTCAAACACAATGGAAATACAAGAAAATTACCTCAAATACTTAGTAATGAGGATGATAATGAAGGAAACAAATAAAATTCATAATCAAATGAAGGAAGATGCATCCAAACTGGTGGAAGATGTAAAAGAGGCCTGTATAGAGGCACTGGAAAAAATTAGGAAAATACAAACAAACAGATGAAGGAAATCAATAAAAATGTTCAAGCTCTGAAGGCCTATAAAGAGACAATAGAAAAAACTGAGGAATATACAAAGAATCAGATGAAAGAAATCAATAAAACAGTTCATGATCTAAAGATAAAAATGGATTCAATGATAAACACACAGAGAGAAGAAAAACAGGAAGGTGAGAGTTCAGAGAGGAAGGTGAGCAAACAGAGGCGAGCCTGTCTAACAGAATCCAAGAGATGGAGGAACGAATATCAGGTCTAGAAGATACAATTGTAAATCGTAAAGCAACGTTTCAAGAAAATGCTAAATCTGGAAAAACCCTGAAACAAAACATCAAAGAAATCAAGGACACCATGAAAAGAAGAAATCTGAGGATAATAGGTACTGAGGAAAGAGAAGATACCAGACTTCAAGGCCCTGAAAATATTCTCAACAAAATCATAGAAGAAAACTTCCCCCAATCTAAAGAGATAGAAACCTATAAACATATAAGAGGCATACAGAACACCAAATGGAATAGACAAGAAAAGAAAAACTTCCTGTCACATAATAATCAAAGCACAAATTATATAGAACAAAGACAAATATTAAAAATTGCAAGGGAAAAGGGTCAAATGATATTTAGTGCAAAACAATCAGAGTTACACATGACTTCTCAGCAGAGACCATAAAAGCCAGAAGGATCTGTAGAGAGATCCTGCAAACTCTAAGAGACCACAAATGCCAGGCGAGACTACTTCACCAAACAAAACTATCAATGATCATTGACAGAGAAAACAAAATATTTCATGACAAAATCAAATTCAATCAGTACCTTGCCACAAATCCGGCTTTACAAAAGATACTAAAAGGAAAACTCCACCCCAGAGGACAAAACTACAACCAAAGCTACATAGGAAATAGGAAACTACACCATCGCAAAAACACAACCACACAAATGCTGTACTAGAAATTACATCAAAATTAAGATTCTTAACAGTAACTGGTTATTAATCTCTCAACATCAATGGTGTCAGTTCACCAATCAAAAGACACACACTAACTGAATGCAGGCATAAACAAGATTCAACATTCTTCTGCATTCAAGAAACACATTTCACCCATAAATATAGACATTACCTCAGGGTAAAGGCTGGAAAAAAATATTACATGCAAATGGTCACAAGAAGCAATCAGGAGTAGACATTTAATATCTAACATAATAGATTTTCAACCAAAATTAATCAAAAGGGATGAGAAAGGACACTTCATACTGATCAAAGGTAAAGTCAACAAAGATGACATCACAATTCTGCATATCTATGCTTCAAATACAAGGACATTCACATTTGGAAAGATCTATCAATGAAGCTTAAACTACACATCGATCCCCACAAAATAATAGTGGCAGACTTCAACACCCCACTCTCACTGAAGGATAGGTCATTGAAAGAGAAATTAAGACGAGAAATAACATAATTAACCAATGCCATGAATCAAATGGATCTAACAGATATCTACAGAACCTTTCACCCAAACCAAAAAGAATACACCTTCTTCTCTGCACCCCATGGAACTTCTCCAAAATTGATCACATAATAGGTCACAAAGCAAGACTCAACAAATACAAGAGGATTGAAATAATACCTTGTATCTTATCAGATCACCATGCTCTTAGGCTGCAATTCAACAACAACAGGAATAACAAAAATCCTACACGTACGTGGAAACTAAACAACTCTCTGCTAAATGACACCTGGGTCAGGGAAGAAATAAAGAAAGAAATTAAGGGCTTCCTGAAATTCAATGAAAATGAAGAAACAACATACCCAATTTTGTGGGATACATTGAAAGCAGTATTAAGAGGAAAATTCATAGCACTAAGTGCCTTTAAAAAGAAATTGGAAACATCGCACATAAGCAACTTAATGACACAGCTGGAAGCCTTAGGGAAAAAAAAGAAGCAGAAACACTCAAGGGGAGTAGATGTCTGGAAATAATCAAACTCAAGGCTGAAATTAATAAATTAAAATTAAAAAAAAACAGTCTAAAGAATCAACAAAACCAAGAACTGGTTCTTTGAGAAAATCAACAAGATAGACACTGTTAGCCAGAGTAACTAAAGGCCAAGAGACAGTATCCAAATCAACAAAATCAGAAACGAAAAGGGAGACATAACAACAGACACTGAAGAAATACAAAGAATCATAAGATCCTACTTCAAAGGCAAATATGATACAAAATTAGAAAATCTAAAAGAAATGGGTGATTTTCTTGATCAATTTCACTTGCCAAAGTTGAGTGAAGAACAGATAAACAAGTTAAATAATCCCATTTCCTCTATAGAAGTAGAAGCAATCATTGATCATCTCCCAATCGAAAAAATCCCAGGGCCAGATAGTTTCAGTTCAGAATTCTACTAGACCTTCAAGGATGTGCTTATACTAATATTCTACAAGCTACTCCAAAAGATAAAAATGGATGGAGCATTACCAAATTTATTTTATGAGGCCATAGTCACATTAATACCTAAACCTCACAAAGACTCAACAAAGAAAGAGAATTTCAGACCAATTTCTCTTATGTAAAAGTACTCAATAAAATACTTGCAAATCAAATATAAGAACATATCAAAGATATCATTCATCATGAGAAGGTAGGCTTCATTCCAGGCATGCAAGGATGATTTAATATATAGAAATCCATTAATCTAATCCACCATATAAAAGAACTGAAAATAAAAAACCACATGATCATCGTTTTAGATGCAGAGAAAGCATTTGATATAATCCAGTACCCATTCATGTTTAAAGTTTTGGAGAGATCAGGGATACAAGGCACATACCTCAACATAATAAAGGCTATATACAACAAGCCAGTAGCTAAAGTAAAATTAAATGGTGAGATATTTAAGGGAATTTTGCTAAAATCGGGAACAAGGTAAGGTTGACCACTCTTTTCATATCTCTTTAATATCGTACCGGAAGTTCTAGCCTTAGCAATAAGACAACGAAAGTAGATCAAAGGTATCCAAATGGTAAAGGAATAAGTTAAATTATTCCTATTAGCAGATGATATGATAGTGTACATACGTGACTGCCAAAATTCCTCTAGAGAACTACTACAGCTGATAAACATCTTCAGCAAATTGGCTGGATACAAAACTATCTCAAAAAGTCTGTAGCATTCCTATATAAAATGACAATCATGCAGAGGAAGAAATTAGTAAAACTGTACCCTTCACATTAGTCAAAAGCAATATAAAATATTTAGGAGTTACTCTAACAAAGCAAGTGATGGACTTATTTGAAAAAATTTTCAAAACGCTGAAGAAAGAGATTGAAGATGACATGAGAAGATGGAATGATCTTTCTTGCTCATGGATTGGGAGAATTAACATACTAAACATGGCCATCTTACCAAAAGAAATTTACAGATTCAATGCAATCCCTATAAAAATATCTAAACAATTTTTTAAAAGACATTGATAATTCACATCTCAACTTCATATGGAAAAACAAAAAACCCAAAAGAGCTAAAACAATCTTGTAGAGTAAAAGATTCCTCGGAGGAATATCCATACCTGTTCTCAAGTTCTACTATAAAGCAACAGTAATTAAAACAGCATGGTACTGGCACAAAAATAGACTGGTTGATCAGTGCAATCAAATTGAAGACCCAGATATTAATCCACACACATATGGTCACTTGATTTTTGATAAAGAGCCAAATCTATTCAATGAAAAAAGGATAGTACCTTTAACAAATGGTGCTGGTGTAACTGCATGTCTACGTGTAAAAGAATGCAATTGGACCCATATTTGTCACCATGCACATAACTCAAATCCAAGTGTATCAAAGACCTCAACATAAAACCATAGACACTAACTCAGTTAGAAGACAAAGTGGGGAAGAGCCTGGGCCACATTGACACAGGAGACAATTTCCTGAACAGAACACCAACACCTCAGGCTTTAAGGTCAACAATAATAAATGGGACCTCATGCAGCTGATAAGCTTCTGTAAAGCTGGAGACATTGTCATCAGAACAAAGTGACAGCCTACAGGATGGGAAATGATCTTCACCAACCCTACAACTGAAAAAGATATAACAGCCAAAATATATAAAAAACTCAAGAAATTAAGCACCACCAAACCAAATGACCCAATTGAGAAATGAGGCTCAGAACTAGACAGAGAATTCTCAACAGAGAAATATCGAATGGCTCAGAAACACTTAAAGAAATGCTCAACCTCCTTATTCATGAGGGAAATGCAAATGAAAACAACTCTAAGATTCCATCTCATACCAATCAGAATGGCTAAGATCAAAAATTCAAGAGACATCATATGCTGGCAAAGAAGGGGAAAGAAGCACACTCCTTCATTACTGGTGGGCATGCAAACTAGTACAGCCACTTTGGAAATCTATCTGGTACTATCTTAGAAAACTGGGAATAAGGCTTCCTTAAGACTCAGCTATTCCACTCCTTGGAATATACCCTGAAGATACTCTAGAACACAACAAAAACATTTGCTCAACCATATTTATAGCAGCCTTATTTATAATAGCCATAACATGGAAACATCCTAAGTGTCCCTCAGTAGAAGAATGGATAAAGAAACTGTGGTATATTAATACTATGGAACACTACTCAGCTATTAAAAACAAAGAGTTTCTGAAATTTGTGGACAAATAGATTGAACTAGAAATGATCATAATGAGTGAATTACCCCAGAAGCAAAAAGAGTCAAATGGTATATACTCACTTTTATCTGGAAACTAACCCAAGGGATATGTCACATGAAAGTGGTCACTTACCAGGAAAGTGGAACAGAAGGGAGGACATCCTATTGGGACTCTAGGTGAGAGAAGCATGGGAGAATGGGGAAATAGAAGGATCCAGAGGGTCCTAGAAACCTACAAGAAGAACATTATGATGGGCAGATTTGGGCCCAGGGGTCCTGTTCATAGTATGGCACTAGCCAAGGACAATACCTGCAGTAGACTTCGAACCCCTACAGAGATCTAGCCAATGGACTGGACATTCTCCACAGTTCAGTGGAGACAGGGGTCTGACTTTCACATGAACTCTGGTGCCCCATATTTGACCACATCCCCTGGAGAGGGAGACCTGGTGGATCTCAGAGGAAGGATAGCTGGCTACCAAGAAGAGACATGATACCCTATGAGCATTTACAGGGGGAGGATGTCCCCCTCAGTCACAGTCATAGTGGAGGGGTGTAAGGGGAAAATAGGAGGGAGAGAGGAATGGGAGGATATAAGGCATGGGATAACAATTGAGATGTAATAGGAATAAATTTATAAAAGAAAAAAAGAGAAAAGGAAAAATAAAGAAATAAAGAGCTTAATTTCACTTAAAGTTCCAAAAGTATTAGAGTCCTTCATGGCTGGGAGGAAGGATAAAAGCAAGGGGAAGACACAGTAGAAAGATTCTGAAACACATACACATACACACACACACACACACACACACACACACAGAGAGAGAGAGAGAGAGAGAGAGAGAGAGAGAGAGAGAGAGAGAGAGAGAGAGAGAGAGAGAGAGAGAGAGAGAGAGAGAGAAAGAGAGAGAGAGAGAGAGAGAGAGAGAGAGAGAGAGATTGCAACATACAAAACAATGAAACTGAAAGTGACGCAAAGTTATGAACCCTCTGTTTCCAGACCTAGTGACTTGATTCAATGAGGCCATACCACTTCCCGAAACAACATCACCAAATATGAACCGAATATTCAAATGCCTAAGTTAATCAGGAATTTCTCATCTAAACCATCTATTTCTTTCAACTATAAAGCTAGAACTGTAATTTATTAATTTAAGATATCATTAGCTTTCATCAATCCAGAAGTTAAGAATATTACCAGATAATATTTAAAAGCTAGAGTTTTCTCCAGTTCATTGCAGTAACTTAATTATTAATCAAGATAATAATCCCTTGACTTATGACTTTTTTTTCCCATGCCTCTATAATTCATTTGTAATCCACATTGTAACATGAAATTCTGGGTAACTCGGAATCATGTGAGTCACATTCACTCACATTCCAATGAAAATAAATGATATAACTTCCCGTAAAGTGATAGCCCGGTTTGTATCCATATCTGAAATAAAGTATTTTTGAATTAGCTAAGTAAATAAAAAGGATGAAAGAAAAGAAGAAAAAATAAATAAAGAAATATAAAAAGACCAAAGAACTAAATCTACATAATCAGATTAGGGAGAGATTTGCTTTTGTACCATGAATATCCAAGACACAGAACAGAAATGCACCCACCTTCCCCTGATAAGTAGATATTACCTGCACTTTCTTGCATATTACTAACCACCCTCAGAGTTTCTAAGAGTGAGAGAGTGCAGACAATTTCATAAAAATATGCTTCTGAAAGGCAGTTTGTATTTGACTTTTAACCACACCAGTATTTCTGAGAGAATTTATGTAAATGCCTTAAAATATATCTGTATTAATGTCCATTCAGGATAGATGAACTTAGTCAAAATAATCAATACTAATAAATGTGACTGTGTATCAATGTGTTTAAATATCTGAGACTGCATTCATCTTACTCTGCTTTCTTTGTTTTTTTATGAAATGCCCCAGCTCAAGTAATTCATGAAAAAAAGAACTGGGTTGTCTAACTGCTCTAAAAACTGGGAAATCAAGGATGATGGCATTGACGAATGGCGTATTGTGAGGCACATCTTATAGTGTTTTTAGAAGAAATAAAGCAGAGGTCAAGGGAGGGAGTTTGAGAGTGGAGGAGAGAGAGACAGAACCCAATCCAGACCCAGGGCGTTCTCTTGAGAGAAATTTGCCTTTTGTGTTTTCATGTAGGTAGATGGAGTTTGTACTGAATGCTAAATTTTAAAAACAGAAATTTAGTGAATAATGATCTCACAGAATTACCCAGTACCATCTGATATTAGACAAAATGTCTCAAGACTTCCTTAATATCTCACATATGCTCAGAAAGAAAAATGATGATTGAGTCACCATGGCTATGTTACATTCATGAGAGAAATAGGAGGAATAGCATGGCATACTTTTGTGTGGATGCACATTAGTCATTGGGGGTGCACATATACATGTGTGTGAAGGCTATAAGACAACTTTGAGTGTAATTTCTCAAGTGCCTTCTACCTTTGAGACAGGCAGTCTAATGGGCCTGGAGATTCACTAAGCAGGATAAGCTAGAATACCACTGAGCTTCTAGAGATCTTCTGATTTCACCTCCCCTCCTTCCATTTCTGATGCTATGAATATGAATTTGTATATCCAGATATTTGAGTGAGTTCTGTGGATGCACATCCAACCAGTCATCTTATTCCCATGGTGAGCACATGTCAAGCTAAGCTACCTCTCTAGCTTCTGACAATATTTTAATAAGATTTTGAAGACAATGTTATTTTCAAACTGTAATAAAATTATTTTAGAAAATTGTCTCCCCTACCATCAGCAAAATGGTGGGTCTCCTGTTCTTAAATAAAAGCTAGACATACTCTTCATTCTACAAAAAATAAGTGGCATGTAGCAATATTCTTCTCACTGTGGTGGAATTATGTGAAAAGTAAGCAAGATATTTTATAGTATATACTTAGCGATGTGCTTACAGAAACATAAACTTTTAGGATTCAATTTAACTATGCATTTAAGCAGCCCATAACAGTAAGGAATCCAATGTATGTATTCTTCTTTATTGTTCTAAGCCTTTAATTACAATTACACTGTGAACAGAGAAATCACAGTGTTCATATTCCAGAGGTTTCACACCAACACTCACTTCAATTATTCATGAATTAGCAGAAATGAATTCACAGATCTAGCCTATGATGTAGTAGAGCTCAAGTATTTCATGGAGTGTAGTCATACATCAAATTCTTAGCTCGTTTTGGAATAATTAACACATTGATGCTACTTGTGCAGTTAAAAGGAAATGTGAAAATTCCCCCATAGTAATCATTTTTTGAAGGTTCACTCTTTCCTCTTAAGTGAGCAATCTTTCATTTCGAAGGATGCTGGGTGCTCCATCATCCCTACATTTTATCTTCCTCATCTTATACCTCACTTAAAAACACAATGCTTAATCCAGACACGTCTTAATTACTGGCTTGGAGAAAGCAAAAGAACCTCCATGGATTTCTCAGCTAATTCATTTAAATGATATATTTACCTCAAATGCCTCCTTCTAGACTTTTCAATAATTAAGGCTGAACTAAGGGTTTTAAAAACCTGTCCCATAAATGTCATAATATGACATGCTCATGAAATTTTGATATCCTCATCTCTCTTTTCCCAATCTCTTTTATAAAAGAGATGCTTGTGCAAGGTTGATGAAATAACTGTGTCTGATACACCGTGCATGCTTTCAATTTTATTTTAGAAAATTTATTTTAAATTATTATTATTATTATTATTATTATTATTATTATTATTATTATTATTATTAGTAGTAGTAGTAGTAGTAGTAGTAGTAGTAGTATATGTTTGCATGGTACACACAGAGACTAGAAAAGGGCATCAGAATCCTTGGAGCTGGAATTACATTCTTTTGCCATCTGTCTTCACTAGGGTTTGGGGAAATGAACTCAGATTAATCTCTGTACAAGAGCTACAAGTGCTCTTAACCACTAATATATGTCTCCAGGTGCAGGTCAGATAGACTCTTGTATAGAATGTATTGTATTCCTATTTCCATGGATAAAAATGGGATTCTGAGAAAGTCATATCACACTCTCCACTCAACTGTGGAGAATATTCTCACCATTGGCTAGATCTGGGAAGGGGTTTAAAGTTTACCTCCTGTATTGTCCTTGGCTGGTGCCTTAGTTTGAGTGGGACCCCTTGGCCCAAATCTGCCTATCATATTGTTCTATTTGTAGATTTCTAGGACCCTCTGTATCCTTTTATTTTGCTATTCTCCCATGCGTCTCTCATTTAGAGTCCCAATAGGATGTCCTCCCCTTGGGCTAGTATGCAGATATAAGTGAGTATATACCATTTGATTCTTTCTGCTTATGGGTTAACTCACTCATTATGATCATTTCTCATGTACTCTGGTGCCTCACATTTGACCATGTCCCCTGGAGAGGGAGACCTGGTGGCACTCAGAGGAAGGACAGCAGGTAGCCAAGAAGAGAGTTGATACCCTATGAGAATATACAGGGGGAGGTAATCGCCCTCAGCAACAGTAATAGGGCAGGGGAATAATGGGAAAATGTGGGAGGGGAATGGGAGGATACAAGTGATGGGATAAACATTGAGATGTAACAAGAATAAATTAATAAAAAAAATGGGATTCTGAGATCATTAGTAGTTACTTCCATGTGGAAAGTGAATCTATCAAGAAGACTCTTAAGCAAGATAACTGAAGTAATAACAGGGTCATGTAATAATTGGGCCTTTAATTATAACCTCTCAGAATTTGAATCCTGACAATTATATCCCAAAATGACTGACAGTTTAAGGCAAGAAAAGATGTATGCTCAAAAAACAAACAAACAAAAACAAAACAAAAAGAAACCCTAAACAGAGAGCTAGTTAAAAGGAAGCTGTTCAGTCTTCAAGCATTGTTCTCTGTTGTTGCTAATATCCAACAAAGAGATTTTTGCTAGTAATTATTTTGATCTGTGAGACACAGCTTAACAACTAGCATTTTTATATATGAGACCATATCATGAAGAATAAAAAATGAGAAAAAATGTTTGTAATTGCTTTAGAACAATCATTTACTGATCGCCAGAATATGTACAAATCCATATCGGGCCTAGAGAATGAAAGCTGTGGTTAACTAGGGAATTTCTCTCTTTACAGCATCTGGTCAGTAAAAGAGTTAGCAAAGAAAAAATGACATTTCTTTAACAACTGATGATACTGTCATACACAATTCTAGTGAGGAACATGCTACAGCCAGAAATTTGCTTGTTCATTCACATAACCAAAAGGCTTATTGCTCCACACAAAATAGTTTGTTAACACCTATTTATTAAAGAAACAGGAACTGGATTGTGTTTAGGAAAGACACTGCACACCAATCTGGGGAAAGGAATAGCAGGCTATGTGCAGTTTTCTAGGAGGCAGAGAGAAGTGGGGGAAGTTAGTTGTCTTGGTTAAGTGCCAAAGGATGGCTATGAAATGCCAGCTGATAAAAGAGTGGACATCTTTAGTGGAACAGAACAAATTTCCATGTCTGTGGGACATAATAATAGGGAGTAAGTGCAAGGTCTAAGACCAAGGAAGAAAAGGGATACAGAGAAAGACTAATTTGCCATTGCGGTACAATAAGATTCTTGTGTTTCTGTCCCTGCATTCTTGTGCACATCTTTAAATGTCTTTGGATTTCTGTGCATGATAGTGAGCCAGACACAGGTTCTTTTATTCTTGTAAAAATCTTTCAACCACACCTGAGTTTACACCAATGAAGAGAATACAGATACCTGTATGGTGGCCTGCAATTAGAGGAAACATTTGTGGTCAAATGATTAGTATATTCTACTGTCCTGTCTCCCTGTGACTACAGAGCAGATAATTAGTTATCCATGCAGTCATGCTCTTGTGATGTAATATTTGTAAAACACCAGGACACCAGACTGTAGAGTACTCCTCTCAGTGAAAAAACTGCAGTGTTGACAGCACAAAATGTCTAACAGCGTTGAAAGTCATTGTGTCACCTCATAAATCTCTGATGGCTGTTTTTAGTTTTTAACTTTTATAAAGAACATAGTAGAAGGCTTTCTTTATTATTTTCATGGGCCATTCTGGTACAAATTATAATACTCAAGGTGTAGATTATGGAATTCTCTCATTTAATAGCAAGCCACTCAATTTTATAGAAGAACCAGAAATTGTAAGTGGGACCTAAAATAAAAACAATCTTAGGAGAGGGAGCCCTTAACCTCTGGGATTTAAAGGGAACAGTAGTGTCAGAATTGAATAGACAGACACCCACATAATGCTGGCAACATTGAGAATTGGTTGTTGGTCTGGAAAAAAGACACATACTTTTTGTCAGAAGTACCCAGTAAGCAGAAATGAAATACATATTATTTTATGTCAATGTTAGAGAGTATCTTTTATAAATATATCCAGATGTAAAAACTGCAAAAATTGTTTTAAAGTCCAAAGAAGGGAATTGGGGGATGTCTCAGCAATTGCAAGTGACTGCTGCTCCTATGGTGGATCCTAGTTCAATTCTCAGTACCTCTAAACAACCTTTGACTCCAGAACCTGGGAAACCTGATGTCCTTCTCAGGACTCTAAAGGCAACCTCATGTAAATTTCTCAAACACACCCCACTCAAACCCCCCACACATAGTAATAAAAGAAAATCTTAATAAAGCTAAAAGTAGTAACTTACGGAAGGAATATGAGACATTTTACAAGTTCTACAACAACTCAAATGTTTCACACAAATTGTTGTCTAGTTATGGAACTTCTTGGTAGCTATGGAGAAGAAAATTTATCAGCTATTATCAGGAAAATGTCCAAACATATGTATACCCATTTGTAGCTCTTTTTTCATACCCTGTTGTTTTAGATAATCTGTAAACCACAATTCAATATTTCGATTTCTATTTTTCTGTGCTCACTGAAAACTGGCTGCAGTTTCTTACAGAGTATGGCTATTAAATCCTACTTTGCTGAAATCCTATCACTCTCCATATGTCAGAGTCTAGTAATGTTTTCCCAGTAGCCAAGACTTACCTCTATTTTTTTAAATTTTCTTATCAACAGACAGCTTTACTTCTGACTTCTATGAAATGTTACACCATGGAGCAGAAGTTCCTTATACATTGAATAATGTTAGTGACTTATGTCACAAGTAATATAACATTGCACGTTTAAAGTATACTCCTTATAAAACTATCAAGTATTTACCAGGATGACTGATCACTTCATGAGATTAAGCAGTTTATCAACAGATTTCCTGATCTCTTCCATGGTATCTTAATTTTTCATAAATTTAAATTAAAACATTTTAGTCATTTTAACAGATAAGGTAAATAGTCTCTAAGCCAACATTTATCTTATACTCCTTTAGAGTTGGGCTTATTTGCCCTACCTAGATAATTGCTACTAAGAGCTCACATGAAGCAATGACATGTCTATTGCCTTAGTATCAAAGTGTTCTTTCCTTTAGCACATTTCACTGTACTATTCCTTCCACAGGAGCTGCCTTTGCTTTCTTATGTCTCTGATAATGATTTTACAAACTTATCTTCAAGACTTTCTTCTCCTTATTCTTCATATTTTTATGTAGTATTAGATAAGCTTCAAGAACATATTATGATTATCTGTCCACAATGGCTATTAGTTTTTGCTAAGTTCCAATTAAAAGTCTTATAAATACTGAGGATTTTCCTAATGTTGTTTTACTTATACACATATTTTAAATGACAGAGGCACACTCATCTTACACATATGCACATAGTTCCTTGGGTCACAGGCAGGCTTTGCAGACATTTGCTATCAATAAAGCTAATATTTCTGTACTCCTAGGATGAAATGCTAACTTGAAACTTTCTTCTAATATTTATCTTCCTGTAGGGAAAAAGATGAGAGCCCTGTGCCCCAAAAGTCCAGCACATCAAATATTCATGCCAGGCCTTCAAACTTTATTAAAAAAAAATGTTCCAGATTACAGAATACCAGAATTTCCTCCAGTTTTTTTTGTTCTTTTGATGTATCAAAAGCAGTAAAAATAGATTCTAGTGTATCGTATACACACAGAAAAAGCAAATGTGCAAAATGAAAAATGAAAAGCAGTATGAACAACATACTGAGAGCTATGTGCAAAAATGTTTAACTGGAATTAAGTTCTCTGAACATTATTAAAAATCAATGTATCCAAAACATAATATTAGTCATGTCAGCTTCATGAACATCTAGCAGCACAAAAAAACATGCAGTTGAAAATTTAATGACAACAGATAATGGAATAGATATAATAGAAGCAAACAGAATGAGATATGAAATTAATTTATCCGTATTTTAATGCCCTGTTATCAAATTTATAAAAAATATGAACATATTGGGAGAATTGTCAGAGGATGAAAATCTGAGTTGATGTCTCCTGAAGCTTCCAAAATTACCTTGGAAATGATAGTACCAGAAGGAAATAACAACATACAGTGGAACCTCATAGACAGATAAGGTACTCAATGTTACCTGGCCTACTGCGACAAGGGGACTGAAATTAAAAACCCCAACCTAGTCTTTTTCTACTTATAAATGTACTGGAACAGATACTTTAGTCACATAGGAACACTTTTTAAGTATGTCTCTGTGCTTATGGTGGCCGTAGTTAATTTTTTCTTGCTAAGATGCCATGACCACTCCAGCTTATAGAAAAAGTTTACTTGATGTTCCCACTTTCAGAGGGTTTGAGTTTAAAACCATCATGATGAAAAGCATGGCATCAACCAGACAGTCATAGTGCTGGAGTCACAACTAGGAGCTTATATCTTGACCCACAAGCATGAGGCAGAACTCAATAACCACCCCCATTGGCGTACCTCCTTCAACAAGGCCACACCTCATAATCCTTCTCACTTAGTTCTAACAACTGGGGACCAAGCATTCAATATATGTGCCTATGGTGGCCATTCTCAGTAAAACCACTACATATGGTATATGAATGTTTGTGCAGATATATGTGCAAGTGAGATGTATGTAATCAAATACACATGTGTATATGGAGACCACATGTGGTGGCTAGTTTTAACTGTCATTTGATATAATCTTTAGTCACTTGGTAAAAGAGTCTCAGTAGTGATTGTTTAGCTCAGGTTGGCCTGAGATTATGTTTGCAGAGGATTGTCTTCAATGTATTAATGGTTATTGGAAGATTTAAGAATTGTTGGTGTCATAATTTTGGGGCTTATGTCATGTACTGTAGAAGAGTATGGAAAAAGAGCTAATTACATCCATACATTCATTGCACATATGAGACATGTGTGTATTTATTCTTCCTACTATTTATTATGAATGTGATATGGTAAGAAGTTTTAAAGTATCATTACCTTGACTTTCCTGTTATGATAGAGTGTAACTTTGAATTATGAACAGAAATGAACCCAGCTGCTTTTTAACAAGGTATTTGTTACAACAAACAGAATGAGGACACTAAATGTCAACATTGTATCTTTCCTAAGTTACTACTGACTTTAATTTTGAGACATTCTCATTTGAAAATGGTGCTTACTGATGTAGCCTCAGTGACTCGCAAGTAAGGTCCAGTGATGCACCTGTCTCTGACATGCCAGTACTAAGATCATTAACATGCATCATAACACCCATATTTTGACATGGGTGCTAGAGATCTGAACTCAGCTTCTCAGGCCTGTATGGTAAGCACTTCACCTATAGTCTCATCTATCCAGACATAGAACATATTTTCCCTATGAGGCTCAAGTAGATCTATGTGATCATTATGACTTTTTTATTGCTTGACTGGAAAACTTCTGTTTATAGGTCTTTCATGGTCACATGTCCTAAGGTGAATTAATGGATTCAAATGAATATTAGCTTCTCCTGGGAAGTGTGCCTGACAATAAAAGTCACAGTTCATTTTTGTTCATTGATATAAAAGTATCATTATATAGAAAAGTAAAAACCAAATAAGAAGCTGACTATTTTGAATTAGTCATGGATTCAATTATCTCTCCCAGGTGACACAGAGAACACACACATAGTTTTGAAAGTCTCAGAGACAGTAGTACCTAAATATATGGTATGCAGGTCTTATAACACACTTATCTCATTTTTAAGTAGATACCTCAAAGGAATTCTTAATTACTTGCATGCATAAGGAGGTAATCAAAACAGTATACTTTTCAAAATGTTGCTACTTACAAAGGAAAAAAGATGAATTTTTAGGTCATTTATTTAAAAATGCAGGAAAACACTTAGATATGATTGTATTAACTTTGATACATTATGTATACATGTGTTGTAAACAATAAAGTAATTAAAGGAGGACACATATACATGGACGTCAGTAAAATAATTACTTGAATGAGGGGAAAATTAAGATTAAATCAACAGTGATCTTTAAATATATGCCAAGCTTTTGTTCCTTTAAATAAAAATGTCCTGAAACAAACAGAAAAAATTGTTCATATTTTCTTTCTCCTGTCCCCTAGTGTCTCCTTTTCCCTCATTCTTTCTCTCTTTTCCCCTAATTTTCTCTTTCTATTTTCCTCTTCTCTTTCTTTCTTTTTCCTCACTGTTTCTCTTTCTTTGTCTCTCTTCATTTTGATCTACATTTCTCCAGCCTTCTACGGCTTTCCTTCCTTCTTTTCTCTCTTCTACAGTCTTGAAAATTCAACATATACCCTGTACATACAAGATGAGTGTGCTGGCACTGAGTAATATGTTATTGAAGTTTTGGGTTACTTTTATATTAAAGTCTTCATTATTTTTAATATTTACATTTATTATATAAAAATTATTCACAGTGATGATAAGTTTAAATGTTGTAGAATAAGGTGCTCAGGGAAAATTATAATTATCTTATCATTAAATACCCATACAAAACACTGGCTTTGAAAATTTATTCTAGAATGTAAAGAATCATAGTCTTTCCATTGCTTAGCATCTTGGAAAGCAATGTGCTATTGTAGAAATAATATGGATGTCAGTGTCAATTCTATTTCAAAATTCATTAGTTTGCTTTAAACTATGAACATACAAATGTAGTACGAGTGTCTTTCTTCTTATGGGTAATAATTTCCTACCTGTTCCAGGATGCCTGTCTTTCATGGTTCAAGCACAATTGGGGGAAAACAATCTGCCCATTGCTATTGTGGTCCAGCAGTTCAGTTTACTTTCCTATTCTCTTCTTCACTATGAAAATTTAAGTCCTACAAAAATTTTAATAACCTTTCATGGCCCAAATCTATTCTATCATTGCCTTTTTTATATTTACTAACAACACTTATTTCATTACTTAATTCCTTACTTCTCTGTAACTATTCTGAGTATTTTTGTCATGCCTTGGTATATGTTCTGGGAAAATCAATATACCTTACTAAGCTTTAGTTTTAAATTGAGCTGTTGTGCATTATTATTGAGTACTTTATGGAATTTTACCAGTATTATTTTAGAACATTAAGAACTTATATATATTTGATATACCTTTAAAATTGTTCAGGAAGGATTCTAAAAATCTTACTCTCACATTCTGGGAAATATCAAGTTATGTGTAGTAGCTGTGAAAATGAGTGTCAGGATCAGTAGAACGCCTAGGGAATTTATCTAAGTACATTTGGTGAGAAATTTCTCCAGTTAAATAAGACTGTATTATAGTTTAAGGTTATTCAGAAAGAACCTAAATGTACTTAATTGAAACTATACTTAACATTTAAGGGACAGATTATATATATATATATTTGATATATTTATATATATGATAATGATAAAGAGAAGATAAACAATTAGGGAAGATCACACAAGGGACAGATTGATTTAGGAGAGAGAGAGAGAGAGAGAGAGAGAGAGAGAGAGAGAGAGAGAGAGAGACTTCTGGGGCAATGGTCTTTGCATTATTAGTCAAAATATAAATACTACTATATAGGAGATATGTAGATAAGCTTTATTTGTTTTTCAGTGTAACTAAGTTTAATGAGAAATAAAGTATTGTTTACTGATATTGGATAATAGGTTTTTAAATGTTTTATGAATATTTATTAATTATACATAATAATGGGGTTCATTATTCAAATTTATGTTATTTTTGAATGAATTTATTTATTATGGTCTTGTCCAGCTTTAAATTTTTCAGATTGTGTTTCTGGGTCATGTTTCAAGGACATTATCTCAAACCAGGCATACTAGTCCTGGATCTTGTAATCTTCCATTATTTCTTTGATTTTTTCCTGAGCCATATATGTAAAGTTTGCAGCATTATAGATACTTTGGTAGAGTGGGGCCATACAGTCACTTTCTTTGCATTTTGTCCAGTAGAGACCTCTATTCTAGCCTCATTTGCTGAAAGAAGATTCTTTGATAAGGGCTAAAGGGATGGGAACTATGCATACAAAATTATAATTGAGAAAACAGTAATTAGTTTATTGAGGAAAATGATAGCATTAGATTGTCTTCTAGGGTCTATGACCTCCTCAGCCATGAATCGTTGTCTAGGTTTAAACTACCAGGCATGATATCCCTGCTTTTGAGTCGGTCTTAAGTCCAAATAAACAGCTTTGCTTTACTTCAAATATAAAAATAGTACTATTGTACACTTGTGGATTTCTTTCCGGTTTTTTATTTTTGTTGTTCATAAGCTTTACATCTTGGTAGGACTACTTGTATATTTTCTTTCTGGGCAGTTTTTATATTTTCTTCCAGTACTATAAAAATGCCCATCATAATGTTCTACTTGTAGGTTTCTAGGACCCTCTGGATCCTTCTACTTTGCTATTCTCCCATGCTTCTTTCATCTAGAGTCCCAATAGGATGTCCTCCCCTCTGTCCCAGTTTTCTTTTAAGTGAAGGCTTTCGTGGGACATGCCCCTTGGGCTAATATGCAGATATAAGTGAGCATATACCATTTGATTCTTTCTGCTTCTGGGTTAACTCACTCATTATGATCATTTCTAGTCAATCCCGCTCAAACTAAGGCACCAGTCAAGGACAATACAGGCTGTAAAATTTAAACCCCTACCCAGATCTAGCCAATGGTCAGAACATTCTCCACAGTTGAGTGGAGAGTGGGATATGACTTTCTCACGTACTCTGGTTCTTCATATTTGACCATATCCCCTGGAGAAGGAGACCTGGAGGCACTCAGAGGAAGGACAGCAGATTACCAAGAAGAGACTTGATACTCTATGAGCATATACAGGGGGAGGTAATCCCTCTCAGGAACAGTCATAGGGGAGGGGAATAAGGGGAAAATGGGAGAGAGAGAAGAATGGGAGGATACAAGGGATGGGATAACAATTGAGATGTAACAAGAATGAATTAATAAAAAAAAAAAAGAATGCCCACCATTTTAAATGTATATAATTAGAATGCAAATTGGGTCCAGGCAAGCATATTCTGACTGAATCATAAAAAAGATGGTGAATTCAGTCATATATGTTTCCTGTATCTTACTGAGATGGTTTTATCCATCTTCTAATAAAATTGTATAATTCATTCACTGTTTTGCCTACATTGAAAAGTCATCATTACTTCCCAGTAAATATTCTTATTCATCTAATGTGCTAAAAACTATGTTTCTAGTATTTCATTACAGCTGTTTTGATCTATATTTGCCAGGAACATTGGCCTTTAAGTTGTGTCTTTTTTTTTTTTTTTTTTTGCTTTGAAATTAAGTGGCTTTAAAAAAATGAATTAATTTTAGGAGATATATTTTTATTTCCTCAAAGTTTAGAATAAATTTAGAAAGTGATTTTTTTTATTATTCTTGGAAAACTGTATGCCATATAACTATAAACAAAAATATTCACCCAACATCAACAGAATGAATTCTTATTGTTCCACATGGAAAGCTTTCCAAAGATCACCTATGGGGTCACAAAATCTTAGAAAATTCAAAAGAATTGAAATCATACAGCTATCATTTTGATCCTAGAAGAATAAAACAGGACATTTACTACAAACAAAGAAAGGAACATTCATAAATATATTGAAATTCAATGATATATATTCAAGAAAGAAATAGAGAAAAATATATCAAGAAAAAGATGTGTCATTTAGCTCTAGTAAAATGTTCATTTGGCATGGTGAATAGATGTCAACGTTCAGTGCCCAAATAACAAGCTAGGAACACCAATCTTTGCCTGTACTTCCATATCTTTGGAAAAAAAGGCAAGCTCTCAGGGTCTTGATGGCCAAATATTCAACTGAATCAGTGAGCTTTAATGTCATTGAGAAAGTCTGTCTCAAAACAATGTGAAAAAGTGACTGAACAGATTCATAGCATCAACTTCTGGCCTACACATTCATGAAAACATACATAGACAGTGTGAATAGCTACTAAACTTCTGTTTGCTTTTCAGATTGATAAAGGCCTCAAGGTAAAAAAATCTTAAAAATTATTTGAAGGAAAGTATCAAATCCCCCTCACTGCTGTATGAAATATATATTACTGACATTAAAATAACAATTCCTGTGGGATACATGAAGAAAAGTATATTATACCAATTTTAGAAGTTGATATTTCTGAGAAATTAGTACATGTCGGGCATGGTGATTTGCTTCATTGTGACAATTTATACATGCATACAGAAATGTGTTTTTGTTATTTTCAACCTGTTAAACTCTCCTATTAGTTCCTATTCATGCTGATCCCCCTTTCTTTCCAACTAGCCTTCTTTCTACAGTCTCAAATTTTGTAACACAGTGAATTTATCTATTATTTTTTATAGTAGATGGCTGAGGAAGATATTTCCCCAGGAGGAAGAAGAGAACATGAGTCCCCTAGGGGGAAATGATGTTATTACTATGGGACAAGATGAGATGCATTTAATTTTTCTTAGAGCACTTGGCCTAGCTATATTGGAGCCAAGACTTAAATCAAGGTAGTGAAATTCCATGATGCTCTATCCATCTGTGAGAGGCATTAAGTGATGTTCAATCTTTGGTAGACAGATTTGATTATAAGATGTTCCCACAAGGCAGTAATTCAGACTCCAAATGGTGACAATATTTTGGGATGTACCAGAAACTTTAAAGGGTGAGGCCAATATAGAAATAGTAGGTCCATGTGAGTAAATGTATGGTGGTAGCTTGTCCCTGGTGTCATAATATCTTTCCTTATTTTTGTTTACAATGAAACCAACAGATTTTGACATGCAGCCCTGCCACCATGACCATCTGCTTCATTCCAAACCATGAAGTAAAGTGACAATGGATTGACTCTCCTGAAACCATAAGATAAATTAAGTCAATTCCCTCTTCTGTTTCTTCTGTTATATGATGCTTTCTATACATAAATATGTCATTACTAGTACTTCTAATTCCTCTCAGAAAGACCCTAACTGTTACCAGGAAAGGATACTTATACATTTACCTAACTAATTATGCTGGTTCATTTTAGTATTAACTGTCATCTTGATGAAAACTAAAAGAACCCAAGAAAAAGGCTGATTGCAGAATCATGTAGATAAAAATGGCCTGTAGGCATGTCTGTGTATGATTGGCTTGATTGTTTACTGAAGTAGGATAACCCTTCACAACTATCAGTAGCACAGTTCTTTAGGCATGTGGTTTTGAACAATATAAGGAAAAAATCTAGCTGAAAGCAAAGATGCAGTCATGTGTGTGTCCTCTTAAGCATGGATGGGCTTGACTAGTTGAGTTCTCTTTTGTACCTTCACAAATAATGGACTGTATGTGGAAACTATAAGTGAAATAAATATTTCCTCCTGTGTGTTGCTTTTCGATGAGGTTATTTGGATGAGACTACAGGAGGCACCAAACCTGCCTCTCTCCACCATACAATCTTTATGATGCTCTGCCCTTATATACCATCTTGACTTACATGACCACCTCTTCTTTGACCAGGATTACAGAAATTGTGCTCTACCTTAGCTTATCAGGCTCTGTTCCTGTGGTTTTATCTGTGATGTTCCCACTTCCCTTACTACCCTTTCAGATAGATAGTTGTGATTATCAGTTTGGTTGGGTTTGCAGTCAATAATGGGACATGTGTATGGGTAGCCTTTTCTAGGCACGTTAAATGGAGATACAAGACTCTCGAGCTTGGGAAGCACCAAAAGAGTTGAAACACTAGGTGATACTTGATTGCTTTCCTTTGTTTTTGTGGTTAGTACACCTATCCAGTTGTTAATGCTTCTGCTGTAACTGCCACCATTACCACCAACCTCTGATGGCATCAGAACGCAGATTCTTTAGCCTTGTAACAAGAATGAAGACTGTCAAACATTCAGAAATACTTCACACCTCCAGTACCAGATTGAAACTGCTGAAGAATCCAGTCTCATGAACTGAGTACCTTCTGTGTTCTCAGCCTTCCTACTGTATAGACATCCATTTGTGGACTATTCATCTTTTGTCATCAGTAGGCAATATAACAGGGCTCTTCCTGTAATAATTTTCATTCTCTTCATTATACTAATGCCACTTGAGTATCTTCTTGATCTTTTTCAAACTGTTGTTCAAACATTACCAACTAAGTAAACCCTTTTATAATTGTAATGCACCACATTTCAATTTCCTTATCTTCTTTATTGTTTTTTATATTTTCCCCATTATATCTCTCACCTTACAATATTCTATATATTTGCTTATAGTATTCGTTCTGCTCATCTTTATTTGTTTCTTGCTATGAGAGCATCCATACAGTTTCTGCTGCTGATACCATAAGAATCTCTGGAGACATGACCTCTGTTAGAGACTATTTCTTATTTCATGACTTCACTGATACCCATAACTGGGGCTAGCGTTCTCATCTCAGATTATGATCACAATCAAACAAACAAATATTCATTATTTTATATTAAGCTAACTTTCCATTATGTGTTGTTATTAAAGTAGAGGCTGATATTTAAATTTGTTCCAAAAGATATGTGGATATAAAATTTTGAGAAATACTGCTATAAGGCATGTGGTACAATTTCAGATGTGTCACAAATATTCCATAAATTCTGCTTGAGTTAGTGCTCATTAAAGACTGCTGAGTGCAGAGGAGAAGGCAGGCCACATGTTGAATAGTCATCACAAACAAAACTTGACATTAAATGCCATGCATGAATATTGTGATTCTTGGAGGAAATCATAAACAAGATAACCGAAGGTCGTATCACACTCTCCACTCAACTGTGGAGAATATTCTGACCATTGGCTAGATCTGGGAAGGGGTTTAAAGTTTACCTCCTGTATTGTCCTTGGCTGGTGCCTTAGTTTGAGCGGGACCCCTGGGCCCAAATCTGCCTATCATATTGTTCTACTTGTAGATTTCTAGGACCCTCTGTATCCTTTTGTTTTGCTGTTCTCCCATGCGTCTCTCATTTAGAGTCCCAATAGGATGCCTTCCCCTCTGTCCCAGTTTCCTGGTAAGTGAAGGCTTTCGTGGGACTTTCTCACATACTCTGGTGCCTCACATTTGACCATGTCCCCTGGAGGGGGAGACCTGGTGGCACTCAGAGGAAGGACAGCAAGTAGCCAAGAAGAGACTTGATACCCTATGAGAATATATAGGGGGACGTAATCCCCCTCAGGAACAGTCATAGGGGAGGGGAATAATGGGAAAATGGGGGGGGGGGAGGAATGGGAGGATACAAGGGATGGGATAAACATTGAGATGTAACAAGAATAAATTAATAAAAAAAAAATCATAGAAACAAGTAAAAAAAAACAAAACAAAACAAAAAAAAAAAACAAAAAAAAAAAAAATAGAATGTCAGTGCTGACTCACATCTGTCTCATTTTTTTTTTCACTTTTGATGGACTCTGAAGAGTCCAAATTATAAGGGATGACTTGAAGACCCGTTTTAAAGAATAAGCCAATAAATAAATAGATATTTTATTTTCAAAAAAAAAAAAAAAGATAACCGAAGGCTATCGGTTTGTCTATCTTGTTAATTTTCTCAAAGAATTAGCTTTTGGTTTTCTGATTCTTCGAATTTTTCTCTTTGTTTCTAATTTATTGATTTCAGCCCTAACTTCGATTACTCCCAGATGTCTACTCCTCTTGTGTGTTTCTGTTTCTTTTTTCCCCTAGGGCTTCCAGATGTGGCGTTGAATTGCTTATATGGGTTGTTTCAATTTTTTTATAAAGGCACATAGTGCTGTCAATTTTCCTCTTTGCTATGCTTTCAATGTGTCCCACAAATTTGAGTATGTTGTTCTTTCATTTTCGTTAAAATTCAGGAAGTCTTAATTTTTTTTCTTTCTTCCTTGACCCTGGTGTAATTAAGTAGAGAGTCGTTTAGTTTCCATGCGTGTATAGCCTTTTTATTATTTCTGTTGTTGAAGTCCAGCTTTATACCATGATGATATAATCGGAAACAGGTACCATTTCTATCTTCTTATATCTGTTAAGGCTTACTTTGTTACTTATTATGTGATCAATTTTGGAGAAGGTTGCATGGGACTGAGAAGAAGGTTTAATCCTTTGTGTTTGGGTGAAATGTTCTGCAGATATCAGTTAGAACCATTTGATTCATGACATTGGTTAGTGTCATTATTTCTCGGTTTATTTTCTGTTTCAATGATCACGCCTTCGGTGAAAGTCCAAAGCTTACCTATTATAAGTTTCTTATTATAACTTGCTTTTTTCAACCTAAAAACATGTTGCTACATCCTAAAAACTAAAACATAATTAGCATAATATTATAGCAATCTTGTCTTTAATTCAATCACATAATTCAGAAGGAAATAGTATCTAATATGTAGTATGTGTAGGCAAGCAGCAAATGTGAGAGATATTTAACTGCCTGTATGTCATCAAAATTTTTCTTTACCAATGTGGCATCCAGTCTTTAGCCTACCAGCTGACAGGAATTTCTTTGAAGCAAGGATTTTGAAGGACTGGCACATTTGGTTTCTAAAGAATTAGATAATCAATTTCCCAGTGTTATACTTATTCTAAGTTTGGAAAGTCAGCCTGCTATCAGCAATAGAGACAAAAGCAGCTTTTTGTCTAATGGCTATTTCACCTCATCTCTTTCTTTGATGCCCATCGTTGTCATTGAAGTGGATTGGATGTGCTGCCAAAAGCAATGTATCTCTCTTTGTCAGAAAAGCACTTATTAGTAAGTAACATATTCTGTAAATCTCTGAAGTGTTTGAAGACCATCTATCTATTTATTATAGTGCATAATAATACATATATGTACATAAATACAAATATATCCATCTATAATTTATATATTATCTATCTTTCAATCTATCAATCATTTATTGATCTATATATCTATCATCTACCTATCTATCTAAATATATCTAAATAGACAAACACTGCTTGTTTCTAGTTGTGTATTATATGCTTAACCTTGAAAACATTTACAAGAAACTAAATAAAGCATATTTCTATAATTGTAAACTAGCATCTAACAAGACTACAAGTAAGATTTGTAGGTGACTGACTACTAACTTGCATCTCCAATCATACTGAACAGTTTTCACTAGCTAGGTTTTGTAAGACTAGAACTTTACATCACATTTTCAAATGAGTTGTATATGTAAAATACATTAAGCAAAAGGTGAACAAAAGAATCTTAAATTTCTGTCAATAAATAACAATGTCAAATATTTGAGGCTAGTAGATTCAATAATCTACTGTTCTTCCTGTAATACTCTTTTACTCTTTTTACCATTCTCTTTCATCCTCCTTTCCTCTAACACTACATCAGACAGAAAAGTAAGAAAGAAAGGATACAGCGGAAGAAATCCCTAAAATTAATCATTACTAACTTATAGCCTCATCCCCCTAGACAATAATAAACATTGGTAAGTGACTAAAAACATGCGCCCCACCCAGTTAAAATGGTGATGTTGTATACTTAACAATGCTTTTTCATTTGCTGTCCAAAAACATATTGTGGGTACCCTTAGAAAATTAAGATCTTAGCCAAGTGCTTGGAAATGCCAGTTGTATCTTTTTTTGTCCAATCTCTGGGACTGGTCCTTTGTGTTATATCTTTTGAAGTTGATATACATACAAATTCTTGAGAAACCAGTAGCTGAGGCAGTTGCAAATCTGAATCACTTGGCTAAATTGCTTTTTTGTTGTTGGTGGTAGTTTTTTGTTTTGTTTTGCTATTGTTTTTCAAGACATGGTTTCTCTGCATTGCCTTGGCTGTACTAGACTCGCTTTTGTCAAGCCTGCTGGCCTTGAACTCACAGCAAACCACCTGCCTCTGCCTCCTGAGTGCTGGGATTAAGGGCATGAACTACTTTGCCTGGCTTCGGGCAACATTTTTTATCTTCCTTATTATCTGGTCTTTTGCTCTGAAAAAAAATGTTAGTATAGGTAGGTACACTTCTAAATTTATTAGTGAAATAAGTGCAAATCACATAAAAGTAGACTTATGACCTTTTTTAAATAGATGTAAGTAATCAATTTTATAAGTCTATTTGAGCTATAGTATCCATGCTATATTAAAGGATGTCATGACATGATGACCTGATATTCCTTAAGATTGGCTTTCTATTCAAAGACATTTATGTTTCAGATAGTAGGAGTTCTCCTTATCACATGTAAAATTTAAATGTTTTGTTGGTAATGTTTTCACTCACTGTAGATTCATAAGCATAACCATGTCCCCATCTCAAAACTATTGTAGGTTCCCATTCCACTGTCAAAAGATCATTATAGTATATGGTTGTCCTATTTCTTCAGTTTCTTTTTATCAACATTAAAAAAATTTAGAATCATTAAATTACTATTTAATCTGTACTGGGGGACTTTTCTCTTACTTTTTGTCTAAAAAGTATCTCTTTTAAGGTATGATTAAATCTTTCTACAACTGCTTTTCCTGTAGGATTGTGTGATATACCAGTAAAATACTTTATACTATAATTAGCAAAAGAAAATTTCATGTGTTGGATACATATGTGGAAACATTGTCAGTCTTAATTTGTGCAGGTATTGCCATAATTGTCATTATGTCCAATAAATGTGTAATTATACCATCAGTGTTTTCAGAACTTAAAGAAGTTGTCCTATGTTTTCTAAATTCTGCAAAATAAATTACATCCTTATGTCAGATTTTATTCCTTTGGATACACCTATGGATGCTTCCAACAGGCAATGGAGTTTAGTTATAAAGAGAACACAATGGACACTTTTTAATAATTTCTTTAATTGGTTCCAAGAAATATAGATACTTTTGTTTAAGCCTTTACTGTTAAGATGATGGTTTTTAGGAAAATTTGAGGCTTCTAGTATATTTCCTATTAGTATATTGATCAGTTTCCTCACTTCCTTGTGCCAATGGTCCTGGTAAACTTGTATGAGACAGAACATGAGTCAAATTTAATGGATGATTTTTACTACTGACGGCTTGTTGCATTTACATAAATAAAATTTTAATTTCTCAGTTATCAGGAGTAAATTCATAAGTTTCTATATGCAATGTAATTCTTTCTTCATATTGAGAGTAAGTAATTATATTAAGAGATTCAAAAAATCTAATAGCACCATGAGCATTGCTTTTGATCACCTTGGTTATTTTATCTAACTTATAACCTGCCTTACCCATCTGGTTTGCATCAGTTTAGAGAGTTGGAACCTATAAAATTGGTGTTCTCTCTATAATACATGGAAGAATCCAATTAGTCTTTTTTATTAACAGGGGATTTGTTATTCATTTCTTCCAAGAAATAACTATAAGCCCTTTGAAAATCTCCATTGATTATTCACTATGACACAGTATCAGCATTAGTAAGAGGTACTACAATTTCAACCAGGTTTGCTCCTGAAAATTGACTCAGTCATTGAATTTTTTCTATGTATGTCTTCAACTTTTTAATTTGTTTATATACTAAGGAAATTAATTCCATATTATTATCTTCTCATTGCATAATGAATCTGGTAAGAGAATGAGATAAAAGTAAAATAATCAAAATGCAGTTAAGTTGAACATGGATTCTATCCGCATATGCATCTTGAAGTCTTTGTTCTCCCAAAATTAACAACTTTTCTGCTACAGACACTCATCATCTTGGACTGGTTAAATGTTAATTTCCTTGTAGTGTTTAAAAGAAAACTCATCAGTAGCTAATACAGTTGTACTCCTCAGCCAATTAATATCTCCCTTTAAATTCTGAAAATTATTAAGAGATTGAAAATGGTATCTATCAATTTGTGGCTTTTGTGGTATAATTTTTATGTACTTATTTTTATAACCGAGATAGGTACTGGATCTCCTCTTTGCATTTTTTTCTGGGTTAAGCTTTTTTGTTTTGTTTTGTTTTTCAAGATAGGATTTCCCTGTGTAGCCGTGGGTCACTTTTGTAGACCAGGCTTAACTCAAACTCCCAGCGATCCATCTGCCTCTACCTCTGCCTCTTGAGTGCTGGGATTAAAGGTGTGTACCACCATACCTGGCTTCTGTATCAACTTTAACCCTCTGCATGACAAAAATCTTTTTGTTTCCTTAATATTTTTTTTAAAGTATCTGCATCAAAGCCTACAAACAAAATATCATCCATATAATGGTAAATGATACATTGAGGAAATTGCCTATGAACTATTTCTAATGGTTTCACACCAAGTATTGACATAAAGTTGGACTATTCAATATTACCTGTAGAAAGTACATTCCAATGGTATCACTTTATTGAACCAATATTTTTCAGAGTAAGTATTGAGAAAACTACCTTTCCCTATCCCACTTACGAAAGGTGTGGCGCCCGCGCCACTACGGTACCGAGTTGAGGGCAAGGGACTGCAGATTTAACACACACACACACACACACACACACACACACACACACACACACAAACACAGAGGGTTCTTCGTGCTAAGAGAGCAGCAGCTGCGGCAGCAGTTTATTATTCTCGTCCCCTTCAGAGTCCCAAAGAGCCTTCTTATAGGCAGCAAAACAGGAATCCTCCTCCCAGGTGAAATACCTCAAGAGGTGATTGCACACAGGAGGAAAAGACCCAAGGAGGGGAGGGGTGCATTCTCAGAGCAGTAAACATGACTAGCTAACCAAGATAAACACAGAAATGGAAGCTGCTAGAAACAGGACATGAAACAGCAAGACAGGCAGGTAGCCCAGTCAGGCCTGGTCCCTACAGGTCCTTCCTTTATATAATATAAAAATGAGCTCTTGTCTTAGGTCGCCAGGACATTGGATTCCTATCTTACCAGTCATTGGAAAGGCTTTGTGCTTCCAAACCCTCCTGTCTTGGGTGGATAGGTACCTCCATGGTCATACCTGTCATTGGATACTCTTTTATCAAGGCTGAGTCAAGTCAGGGCAGTAGGATTATCCCCTGCCAAAGGCATGAGGACCTCTTTGGCATGGAGCTGTTGAAATGCCTGTTGCGTTCTTATGTGGTAGAAGCCCCAGAACAGAAAACATCCTAAACCACATTGCAGGATGCGTAGCACGATAGCACCACTTCAGCTTTTTAGCAAGCTTCCCACATCTCTAGGCCCTTTATAAAGTCATTCCCTGTAATGGGTAGGACTCTAGTCTCCTGTAATAAGGCTGTTCACTGATTAAGATATTAGATAGCCAGTTGTATAATAGAATTTAGGGAATTCTGAGTAACCAAAGCACTAGCAAACTCTCCTGAGGGTTTACGCATCATGTGCACAGTAATTAACAGGCTGAGAAATGGCAATACCCACAGCAGAGGCAGGCGTAGCTGCTACAGCAATGGTGACAATAACAGCAGCAGTATTTCCAAAATCTCTCCTTTCAAGATAGATCACCAGGCTTTGCCAGCCATCATGCGTCACAGGAAAGGGAACCGCTCATGGTGTCCATGCCAGCAGGCAGTCTTCTCATCATTCCAGGAAAGGGAACCGCTCATGGTGTCCATGCCAGCAGGCAGTCTTCTCATCATTCCAACAACTTCTTAGATGGCAAACCTGCAGGGAACAATTCAAAGTTTTCTCTTCAAGGGAGTCATTAGTAACAACAAAAAGAAAGATGCTACAGCACAGATATCTGAACTTATGATATTTTAAATGAAATGTTCTCATGTTACTCCTTTCCAAATCTTCAGGCATAGCAGCCGTGCCCAGGCTGAAATTAGTAAAATACAGCCATATTGGTCTGCTCAGCCCTACTGGCATCAAGATGGGTGGGGCTCTTCACCAGAGCCCAAATGGTCTCCTGTAGCCTGGGCTGACACTTGTGGAACAACAGGATGCACATAACACCCAGGAACCGAGATTGGTACTTCATTGTCTTGTGGAAAGACACAAGCAGACCCTTGGGCGCACACCAGTATGGGGTCTGGATCATTACATTGAACAGTGAAAAGATCTTTCCATTTAACCAGTCCTTTATGTGACTTGGGAGGTCTCTAATGTCTATCAGTAGCAGGTAAGCCTGAATTGTCCACAGTTAAAAAATTGAAAATATACAAAAAATATGACAATTGAGAATGAGGGGAGAGGAGAGATCCAAGATGGTGGTGAGGAGTGTGGACCGTGTTTGGAAGCTCCAGTGAACAATTCAGGGAATTGCACAGATTTCTGAGCCAGGAACACCAAGGTCCCCACACCACAGCAGCAGAAGTGCTCCACGGTTCAGAGGGACCAGGATGTGGAGGACCTGCATGCTCCTGCACCCGGGAGGAGTGCAGATTTTCTCGGATCAGATCAGCAGTGGCAGAGGCAGCAGCAGCACCAGCACCACCAGCGTCAGCAGCTCAGAGCCTTCCGGTGGAGGCGATTGGTGTGGTGGCTGGTGGGAGTTGCTGCTGGAGAGGGGACTCTAGACAGGATTTGGGTCGCGTGGTGCCTTGAGACCCAAACTGGACTCGGCAGACATTTCAGCCCCAGACACCCAGTTCAGCTCAGTACGCAGTGCCGTGGAGACGCTGGTTCAGCTCTGTTAGGAGCCATAGGACCCTGCCTGACATGCCCCAGCTGGCTGAGAGGCCCTGCTGCCTGAAAGCCATAGCTGTCTGCATATTTGAGATAATTATTCTGCCTGGCAACCACAGAAGATCCAGCCTGACCTTGAGAAAGAGAACATTCGGTGTATCGCGACTTCTGAGTAATTGCCCATTCCCCACCTGCTGCCCTTGGGGCCTGGCCCAAAAGATTCCATAACTTTCCACTGCATTCCTTCCTGCCCCCGCCCTCCCTGAAGCTTACTTTAAATTTGAATACCCCCTTACAATAAACGGCTCTTGACAAGCAATGTTTCCTTGAGCCCTGTCGTCTCTCTCACCCATTCTTTATCCACAGGTCGTGACCCTCCCCGCCCCCCCTGAATAACTGGACCCGCGGGTTGGAAAAAGTGGTGCCCAAAACATGGGGCTCGAGCACGCGTCGTCCCCGCACGGGTTAAGGGATCCCACTTGGTTTTTCATGACTTGTCTGTGTGCCCGGCTAGTCTTGTCATTAGGTGAGTCATCCGTCCGCATTTTCTCAAGAATGGGACATTCTATGTCCAAGGAAGTCCGATTTATTAAGGACTTAAAGGAAGCTCTCATAGAGAGAGGCATTCGGGTTTAAAAAAAAAGCACTTGGTGAAGTTCTTTCTCTTTATTGCTGATACGTGTCCATGGTTTATGATCTATGGTCGTACTATTCACTCTAAAAAATGGCAAAAGGTGGGCAGGGAACTGAACGCCTTAATTGAAAAGGAAGGCAATGATGCAGTCAAACACAGTGTATTCTCTTACTGGGGACTTATCAGAGATGTGATCGAATCGGCCAAAAACGAAAGTGGCCAAAAACAACTTCTTTCCGTTGCTGAATTATGCCTGCGTGAGTCTCTTTCACCCTCTCGCCAATCGTCTCATGCCCCCGCCTGCTCTTCTCTCCAACAGTCCTCTTTCACCCTGATCGATATGCCCTCTGACACTTCCCAGCCCGACCCCTTGCCCTCTTCAGCGCCGACCTCGGACTTGGCCGCTCCTCCACAGCAAACCCACCCTGTCTCTATCCCCGCTTTCTCTTCCCTCTACCCGACTCTGCCTCTCCCTGCTTATGGGGACCCTGTGTCTTCTATGGAGCGCAGCTGCTCTCCCTTCTGTGCCCCGGTTGTTCCTGTTCCCTCCAAACCTTCTACAAATGCCCACACTCACGGCGAGAGGCAGCCCCTCCCTGATCATTCTCCTTCTCATAAAACTTCTCTGCCTGTCGTGATCCCCTCCACTCCTCCTAATGTTTCCCTTAGACCCCAGAGATGCTGAGACCCTGAAAGAGGAAGCCGCTCGTTATCATTCTGATGATTGGCCACCCCTCTTGTGGGCTCCCTCCTCCACACCTCTCCCTCTCCCTCTGCCCCTCACTCTTCCCCCTCACCGCCCCTCTCGATCCTTGTGTCAACACCCTTCATGTTTTTGTAGCGTTAAAGCCCACCTTCATTCTCAACTCTAAGACACCACAGAGATTGTTCGCCTTCAAAAACAATGTTCATTTTTAACTTCCCATTTTTTGCAGCCTCCAGCCCCTCGCCTTACTTTCCCTGTCACCCGCTCTCAATCTAATCCTGCTCCTCCCCCATCCTCCGGAGAGGCTGAGGCTGAGGGCGAAGATGCTGCACTAGCCCCCTCCGGTGCAGCTTCACATGCCCCCTCTGTTCAATCAGGACGATCCAGCAATCGAGACTCCAATTCCTCTTCTGACTTGGAGTCTGACAATGGCGGAGAAACAAGTTCTCCGCCCACCACCTACCGCCGCCTTAACTTTAAAAAAAACCTTGAAAAATTGAATTTGGCTGTCCGTAACTATGGCTCCAATGCTCCGTTTACCCTCTCCCAGGTTCCAGTGGCGCGTTCTCCCACAGGGTATGGCCAACAGCCCTACCTTATGTCAAAAGTTCGTCGCCCAGGCTGTGGACCCTCTCCACCTCAAATACCCCGTCTTTTATATTATACATTATATGGACGATATTCTTTTAACAGGGCCTCAAAGGGCTCCACTCTCCATGGCCGCGCACGAGCTCGCTCACAACCTCACTGGCCTGGGACTTAAGATTACCCCTGACAAGATACAACAGCAACCACCTTTTTTCTTTTTGGGGTTTGAACTAGTGTCCTCCTTTGTCCGTTCACAGAAGGTCCAGATTAGACAAGACTCTTCATACTCTCAATGACTTTCAAAAATTGTTGGGAGATATTAATTGGTTATACCCTTATCTCAAGCTTACTACTGGAGACCTTAAACCTCTTTTTGACATCTTAAGAGGCGATTCAGACCCCTCTTCCCCTAGAACCTTAACACCAGGAGCTATAAAAGCATTGTCCAAGGTAGAGGCTGCCATATCCCGACAGTCCATTAATTATTATGACCCCTCTTGACCCTTTTTTCTTCTTATATTTCCCTCCCCTTTTTCTCCCACAGGATTGCTCTGGCAAGACCAACCCCTCTTCTGGCTACATCTTCCAGCCACTCCCTCCAAAGTTCTTCCTACCTACCCTTCCCTTGTGGCCTTGCTCCTACAACAAGGATGTGAGGTTGCTACTGAACACTTTGGAAGGGACACCCACTCTATCATTACACCCTACAATGCTTCACAGGTTCAATGGCTTTTACAACACTCTGATGAGTGGGATGTTTCCTGCATTTCCTTCTCTGGCTCTATAGACAACCGCTACCCTGCAGATAAACTAATCCAATTTCTCCAACATCAAACAGTTGTCTTCCCACTTCTTATGTGGTCGGATCCCATCCCTCATGCTTCCCTTGTTTTCACTGATGGTTCTTCCACAGGTCTTGCAGCCCTTTCTACCGATGGAAAAATTTTTCAAAAACAAACCCCTCATCGTTCTGCACAGCTTGTGGAACTTGAGGCAGTCCTCCATGCCTTCGAGCTTCTCCCAGATGCCCCTTTTAATCTTTACACTGATAGTGCTTATGTTGCCTCTTCCATTCCCCTCCTGGAAACGGTTCCCTTCATAAAGCCTGATACCAATGCTTCTCCCCTTTTTGCTCAAATACAAACATTCATCTCTAAGCATTCTCAGCCCTTCTTTCTTGGCCACATTCGCGCACACTCAGATCTTCCTGGGCCTCTGACAGAACAAATTGCGCGCATGGACCTTGCCACCCGTGCTCCCCTTCTGGGAGCTGCTCTCTCTGTCCAAACTGATCCCCTAGCCCAAGCTCAAGAATCACACTGACTACATCATCTTAATGCCCACACCCTCCGTCTTATGTTTTCTCTTATTAGAGAACAGGCCCGGACCATTGTTAAGAATTGTCACTCCTGTATTACCTTCCTCCCTGAACCACATTTGGGTGTCAATCCTCGTGGTCTTATACCGGGAGAGATATGGCAAATGGATGTCACTCACCTTTCCTCCTTTGGTAAACTAAAATATGTTCATGTCTCTATCGATACCTTCAGTGGATTCCTCTGTGCCTCCCTCCATGCAGGAGAAGCCACAGGACATGTGATTGACCATTTCCTTTATGGCCTCACTGTGGCCCCTAAACCCAAAATCTTAAAAACTGACAATGGACCTGGGTATACCAGCTCCTTCTTCAAGTCCTTCTGTGCCCAGCTTCAAATCAAACATGTTACGGGTATTCCTTATAACCCTCAAGGACAGGGAATTGTTGAACGAGCATACCAAACCCTTAAGGCCATGATTACCAAGCTCCAGTCTTCCAAGGGCATTTTTTACCCCTCTCCCGGGAGCCCTAGGCTTATTTTAAGCCATGCTTTATTTGTCCTCAATTTTCTTCAACGCGACCAACAAGGTCAAATGGCCGCTGACCACCTCTGGCATTCTTCCACCTCTTTCACTTACGCTAAAATTATGTGGAAAGACCTTCTGAGTCATCAATGGCACACCCCTGATCTGGTCCTAATTTGGGGCAAGGGTCATGCCTGCGTTTATGATAAAAAAGAACTCAATGCCAGGTGGCTACCAGAAAGGATGGTCAAACAAATTAACAACCCTACCCCAGAGAATACCCCTGAGGAAGATCAATAAATGTGTTTTCTCCTAGAATGTCCCTGCTCATCTTCTTCCTCGTTCTCCTGAGCCCAGTGGTAAGTATTCCCCTCTCCCTCCACCGCTATAATTCCTATGTGATATTCAATTATACATGGGTCATTGAAAACCAGGCTGGCGACATCATTAATTCCAGTAGCCACCTGGGGGCTCAGCCCCATTGGCCTGTCCTCCAAGTAGACCTCTGTGCACTGGCACTTGGGGCCAACCCCGACTGGGGTACTGAGGACATTTTTTGGCCCCTGTGTGAGTCTAAGGCCCCCCAACAGTTCCCCCAAGGAAGAGGCTATATCGGATGCTGCAATGACCTAGAACGCATGCTACTTCATATAACTTAAAAGTGAAGGGAGGCCTGTATGTATGCCCTGGCACTTCTCATCATCCCCGGACTGATAACTACAAATGTGGAGGCTCTAATGATTTCTTTTGTACCTCCTGGGGATGTGAAACATCAAGGACCACTTATTGGAAGCCATCTTCCTCCTGGGACTCTATCTCTGTCAATAGGATTTGGGAACACCCTCAGGCTGATGGTCTCGGTACGCCTGAGGACCTAAAAAAGCTTTGCCGTAATACTTCCACCACCCTTGGTTGGTGCAATCCTTTATCCATCTCCTTCACCGCCCTGGGTAAATGCCAAACTTGGACCAGCAGGGGCTTTGAGTGGGGCCTACGCCTTTATAAAGTAGGTTATGACATGGGATTAACCTTTAAAATCAGGCTTTTAAAAGAAGTCCCCAATAAAAATGCTGCCTCCGCAGGCCCCAATAATATACTTCATAAGCCTGCAGCAGTCGCCCCCAAGCCTCCTGCTCCTAAGCTACAGCCAACCCCTCATCCTTCTGCCACCCCCCACTCTTCTTTCCCTACCCTGTTCCAACCCACCATCCCTGTTGGTCCTCCTAGTACCGCAAAACTCATTATTGATCTCGCTAATGCCTCCATCCATACCCTTAAAGGTACTAATTCCTCCACGTACCCGGAATGTTGGATATTTTTCTCCCCCACCCTCCCTTACTATGAGGGCATCTCGCTCTTTTCCACCCCTTCCTTCACCAATGAGACATCATCTGACCTTTCCGCATCCGAACCTGACAATAGCATTACTGTACAATCTATTTCTGGTCTCGGCACCTGCCTTCTGGGCCCCAATATGCTCCCCCCCAGAGCCCTATTGGAGGTTTGCAATCAGACTCTTGTATTAAATACCACCTTCCAATTCGCCTTGGCCCCTAATGGTACTTATTTTGCCTGCTCTTCGGGCCTGGCCTCTTACCTCTTTACCCCTTTATTTGTACAAAAACATAATTGGTGTGTGACGGTTCTCCTATTCCCTCGCTTTTCCATCCACAACCCTGAAGACTTCCTAAACTTTGTAGATAGGGGCATCTCCATTCACCCCAGATCTAAAAGAGAGCCCATTATGACCCTTACCATAGCCACTATTTTGGGCCTTGGTGCAGTGGGGGCAGGTACAGGAATTGCCTCCTTGGTGACCTCCAAACAAGGTTTTGCTGAGCTCCAGACAGTTATTGATAAAGATATTTCAAATATGAGAGATGGAATTCAGGAAATAAAAGACTCCCTTGATTCCCTTGCAGAGGCAGTTCTTCAAAACCGCAGAGGCCTCGACCTCCTTTTCCTCAAGGAGGGGGGGCTCTGTGCTGCTCTTAAAAAGGAATGTTGCTTCTATGTCAGCAAAACAGGCTTAGCACAAAAGAGCCTTGACAAAGTTTCCAAAGCCCTGGAGGAACGCCAGTGAGCCAGAGAAAAACAGGAGTCCTGGTATCAGAACTGGTTCTCTGCCTCCCCCTGGCTCACCAACCTCATTGCCCAGCCTTCTGGGACCCCTTGTGGGCATTATTCTCCTCCTCTCCTTTGGTCCTTGGGCCCTTAACTGCCTTTCCAGTTTTGTTAAAGCACAGGGGGATGCGACTACCAACACTGTTCAGGTCCATTATCATTGCTTGGACACCGAAGACCCTCCAGCTGACTTTACGCCCAGGGCTTCCTCAAACCCTGGGCCAATCTCGTTTGGCTGGCCCCTCAATTTCAGGGCCCTGGACGAAAACATTGGCTAGGAGGCCGCTGGCTGGCAGGGCTCCGTAAAGGCACCTCTTAATGGCTCCTCCCTAGAATCTTCCCTCATTTACTATACAGTCGGGTTTTTAATACAGGCTGGTGTCCACACAGACAGAGACCATGCCCTTATTGCTTATGCCTTCTTGCCATTAAGGCCAGGTAGCCCCCTTAGGCTTGGTTAACAGCCTTTAAGCCCTAATTCTCATCACGTTCAGGGTGCGAGGCAAAGCACTGCACAGGAGGTACATTGCCTGCAGTTAATGGCCTCCTGGGGAGCACGTCTGATTGCATGTGGGTTGACACCCAATATCCCACCTCCAGACAAAAGGTGTTGGTCGGGTCCAAAGCCAGGCTGGGGCTAAGTACCTGGCTGAGCTTTGTTGTACATCAGTGGCCCAACTTCAGGGCAGGTTCCGCAAAAGATTGAGGTGAATAACCTGGGTCGTGGTCGGTTATACATCAGTGCCCTCTGGAGATCAGACCTGTATTCTCACCCGTTTCGTCTTGCCTCACAGTTGAGGCAGGGGGACATACAGAGAGCTGCGAAGTACCATGCTGTGGGAAAGAAAAGGCCTTGTCAAAGGTGGGAGCAGTCTTGGCAGGCTTTACCCTTGGGGCACCCCATGAATACCTTGTGACAGACTGAGTGGAGCCATCCTGGGTCTGGAGCAGACCTGGGAACCCCACCTGGACTATTGTCTTTCTAATGGACCCTCACCGGGAGAAGGAGACGGTCCTTCCCACGTGACTCAGGCTGTTGGGGAAGAGAGAATAACAAAGTCGGCGGCAGGGAGAGCGTGCTGGGGCAGTGGACCAGCTGGACCAGCATGCAGGCCAGAGAGACACCTAAGGACCCGTCCTGTGGAACGGCTACCGGAAGGTTCACTCTTTTGTCCCTTTAACCTTTTTCCTTCTTGTATAAGCTGGTTGGGTTGCATAATAAAGTTTAATTGCTAAGAAACAGAGTCAACATCTGGCGCTCAACATGGGGCCCGATGGGTTCCACAGTCCCTAAGGGTATGGAGGAAGAGTCAGTATTCGAAGGTATAGATATGCCTTTTCAGGATATCAGCAAAGTTGCAACTGCTGTTGCAAAACTTTTTCCTACATTATACTTAGAGGGAATTCTGTGTTTTTTCATTGTCCTTTTATTACAATATTTCATGTTTAGAAGGATTAAAAGAAATGCTAATGACATAGAAAAGCCGGAAGGGGCAGTAATTTCTATCCTTTTGGAAAAGATTGCAGATTTGACTGGACAGATGGAAAGGCTGAGGAAAGAAAATGAAGGAATGGGAAAGCAGAAAGAATTTTTGGTAATTGGTAGTAATGAAGGACAGGAAATAGAGAGACCAGAAAGCCAAAAAAAAAAAAAAAAAAAAAAAAACCAGAAGAGTCAATAAGCTTTATCCTTTTGGAAAGAATTACTGACTTGACTGAACAAATGGGCAAAATGCAGAAAAAACTGGAAGGGCTGGAAAAGCAGAAGGCACCTGTGGTTAAAAAGGATGGAGAAGGTCAGAAACCAGAGGTAAAGGAAGCCAGACCGACCAAAAGGTCTTTGGAAGTAAATGTCCCAGTGGAGGATACCTCCACAGTCGCCCAGAAACCTTCAGGTTTTCCAGTCACTGTAAGACATGTGCCTCAGCAAAATGGTGCTGAGGGATATGAGGAAATGGCCTGGCGTCCTGTAGACATGATGGATTTAAAACATTTTAAGGAATCTGTCGTCAAATATGACATGCACTCTACATTCGTTAAACAAATGTTAAATAGCTGGGCCACACAAAAGAGACTTGTTCCCCAAGATTGGAAAAATTTAGTTTCAGCGGTATTGGAAGCAGCACAACAGTTACAGTGGTTATCATGGTGGCGAATAGAGGCTATAAAAATAGAACAGGAAAATATAACACAGGGAATAAATATTAATAGAGATCAATTGCTTGGTGAAGAACAATATACTAACATTAGAGAACAAATTCAAGCTGAAGATAGAGTGATTGAACAATGTCTTAGGCAGCCTTGAGAGCTTGGGAGCTGGTAGAAGAACCTGGGAAAACAACTATTCCCTTTACTAAAGTGTTCCAAGGACCCTTGGAGCCCTTTACAGAATTCTTGCAGAGGTTAAGATCTGCTATGGATAAGGTGATGCCAGATTCTGACAACAAACAGGCGTTAAAACTTATCATGGCTTATGAGAATGAAAATGCTGACTGTAAGCGGGTGCTTAGACCATTAAAGGAAAGAGGTGCTCCACTAGATGACTGGGTAAAGGAGACAGTTAATATCAACTCTCAGGAGTATCAAAATAATATTGTGGGACAAGCTTTAGCCAGAGAGCCCAGATATCCTAATACTCGGTGCTTCAATTGTGGTAAAATTAGTCATGTGCAAAGAAACTGTAGAGATAGAAGGCGCAATAACCCAGGAGAAAATGTAACTTGTAGGAGAGAACAAGGAGGTTCTGGTTATGATGGTAATGAGGTGCCAAGACTCCCAGGGTACTGTAGTTGCTGTGGGAAAGGGAAACATTGGTCTCGGGATTGTCAGTCTAAGAGAGATGTGCAAGGCAATATCTTGCTGATGGGAAATGGCAGCAGGGGGCCATCGGCTCGGGCCCCCATAAACAATACCAGCCGAATTCTTTTGGCCAGTCAGGAAGTGATAAACCCGCAGAAAAATGGGAACTGAGTGTTAGTGATCTAATGCATGTTACTGAAGGCAGTTCAGCCTTGGATCTGGCTTCAAATATATTTCTTACCCTATCTCCCCAGGTTGAATGTTACAAATTAAATACTGGTGTTTTCGGACCTTTGCCTTCAGGCACAGTAGGAATGGTTCTGGGAAGAAGTGGGCTGAATCCTCATGGTTTTATTGTGCATCCTGGTATTATAGATGGAGATTCTAAAGAGGAAATAAAAATCATGGCATGTATGAAAAAGGGCATAAAAATCAATGCTGGGGATAAAATTGCTCAACACCTACTGTTTCCTTACATTAAGGGCAAAGCCGCTCCAGTGGAAAGGACTGGTGCATTCGGAAGCACAGGGACCCGTGTGTTCTGGCAAACAGTAATTAATGATCAGAGACCTAAGTTAATTGTACAATTGAATGGTGTTAAAATAGAAGGCTTGGTAAACAGCAGAGCCGATGTCTCCATCATTTGCCAGAAGTCTTGGAATCAAAATTGGCCACTTAAGAAGGTTCATACAGAAATTGTAGGAATTGGTAAGCTATCTCAAATAAAACAAAGTGTACAGTGGCTTGAGTGTGTGGGACCAGACGGGCAGATAGGGAGGCTGAAACCTTATGTGGCTGACATTCCCATAAATCTATGGGGAAGAGACCTCTTACAGCAATGGGGTACTCAGATTACTATTCCTGCAAATACCGAGATAAACAAGGTTGAAACTATGGGTTAACTGGCACGTGCTTCTGGGGAAGAGATTCATGTAAGTGATCAGGGGCGGCCACAAGTTATGCCCATTGTCCAACCTCAGTACTCTTCAGGTTTAGAATGTCAAAATTTTTAAGAGGGGCCACTGCTGAGATACCAACCGCCTTGCCCCTAAAATGGATTTCATACAGACCTGTATGGCAGGAGCAGTGGTGCTTAACAAAAGAAAAGTTACAGGCGCTTTACGGTTTAGTGAAAGAGCAGCTGGAGGCTCAACACATTGAAGAATCTTCCAGTCCCTGGAATTCCCCTGTGTTTGTGGTAAGAAAGAAATCAGGTGGATGGAGAATGATAACAGATTTGAGGGCCATAAACAAGGTGATTCAACCCATGGGTTTACTTCAACCTGGGATTCCTTTGCCTTCCTTGTTACCTAGGTCATGGCATACAGTTACAATTGATTTAAATGATTGCTTTTCCACCATACCTCTGCAATAGGAGGATAGGGAAAGGTTTTCTTTCTCAGTACCGACTCTGAACAGTAATTCTCCAATGAATAGATATCATTGGAAGGTATTTCCACAGGGAATGTTGAATAGCCCAACTTTATGCCAGTATTTTGTGCAACAACCTTTAGAAATAATCGTAAGCAGTTTCCTCAATCTATCATATACCATTACATGGATGATATTCTGCTAGCTCATTCTGATCTTAGTGTTGTAGAAAAAATGTTTCAGGAAGCACAAAGAATTCTACCATGCTGGGGATTACAGATTGCTGTGGAAAAATACAAAGAGGAGATTCAATTACCTATTTAGGCTATAAAATAAGTGAACCAAAAATTCGACCACAAAAGGTACAGATCCGTAGAGATCAATTGCAAACTCTTAATGACTTTCAAAGATTATTGGGAGATATTAACTGGATAAGGCCTACAATTGGGTTAGCTACCTATGAGCTAAGTTACTTGTTCCAAACTTTACAAGGGGATTCGGATTTAAACAGTTCTAGATATCTGACCGCTGAGGCAGAAAAGGAGTTAATTCTGGTGGAGCAAAAACTTCAAAAGGCATATGTGGATAGAATTGATCCTGAACTTGGTTGCATTCTGGTTATTTTGCCTTCGAAACATTCTTCAACTGGGCTTCTTATGCAAAGGGAAGACAGGATCATAGAATGGATATTCCTGGTAAATAAACAGAGCAAATAATTGAAAACATACATAGAGAAAATTTCTGAATTGATTACAAAGGGAAGAATAAGATTGCACCAACTGTCAGGGATGGACCCGACGGGAATTGTAGTGCCTCTTACTGATTCTGAGATTATGTCTTTATGGGTAATTAATGAAGATTGGCAAAAAGGTTGTAGTAACTATTTGGGAGACATTAACAATAGATACCCAAAAAGCAAACGTATACAGTTTATAAAAAGAACTAATTGGATCCTTCCACGTATTGTAAAGAGGTCACCAATCTCAGGGGCACCCACCTTTTTCACTGATACAAATAAATCAGGTATGGCTGGTTATAAGTCTGAGAAAATGACCAAGGTGATTAAAAGCCCATTTACCTCAGTTCAAAAATCAGAATTATATGCAATCCTTATGGTATTGTTAGATTTTCCTGAAACTCTTAATATAATTACTGACTCCCAATATGCTGAAAGAGTTGTTTTGCATATAGAAACTGCTGAATTTCCTCCTGATAACACAGAATTGACTACCTTATTTGTAGAACTGCAACAGGTCATCAGAAGCAAAAATTATCCCTTGTATATTACTCATATTCGATCCCATACAGGTTTACCAGGCCCATTGGCACAAGGAAATGAAGAGATCAACAAATTATTAATAGGTAATGTATTCAAAGCCTCAAAATTTCATGAAAAACATCATGTCAATGGTAAGGGGTTGAAGAAAAGATTCTCTATCACTTGGCAACAAGCCAGAGAAATAATTAATAAGTGTCCTACATGTTCCTTATATAGTTAACTACCATTACCTGCGGAAATTAACCCTAGAGGTAACAAAAGGAACGAAATTTGGCAGATGGATGTGTTCCATTTTGCAGAATTTGGGAAAATGAGGTATGTGCATCATACCATTGATACATATTCAGGTTTTCAGTGGACAACTGCCTTACGTTCTGAAAGGTCTGACTGTGTGATTACTCATTTGCTGGAAATAATGGCATTTATGGGAATACCTACACAAATTAAGACTGACAATGCTCCTGCATATGTGTCCCTTAAGATGAAAAACTTCTTTATGTATTATAATATAAAACATGTTACTGGTATACCTCACAACCCCACAGGACAAGTAGTTGTGGAAAGAGCTAATCGTACCTTAAAAGAAATGCTTATTAAACAAAATGGAAGGGTAGAGACACCCCGGGACTGATTAAATAATGCTTTGTTGACTCTAAATTTTCTTAATGTGAATGATGAAGGGACGTCAGCTGCGGAGAGACATTGGGTGATAGAAAAAACTGAGGAGTTGGGACAACCAATATTCTACAAGGACTTGTCAAGTATGAAATGGAAACCTGTGGTAGTTTTGAGATGGGGTCATGGGTATGCGTATGTTTCCACAGGAAATGAAAAAATATGGCTACCTACTAAACTTATAAAGATTAGATCTGACCATATAGCAAGTGAGTCTGAAGAGCTATCTGGTCCTTAACAACTTGACATTGTTTCTTACAGCTTGGAGGACTAATGCCCTCTTCTGTCTTGTTGGTGGCAGGTAGAGCCCTGTATTTGCAAAAAGCAGGACAAGGCTGAAGACAAAGCAGGCAGCGTGGGTGATTTAACCCCAAAAGCATGCCTCTGGCATCTTGAGCAAGGTGCCTCAACTGATGTTTCCTTGAAAATTTATACATGTACTAACATCCATACTAATGATTTCAAAAGTCTGCTTACTTTCAGAGCAAAAAACAGGACAATTATGAAGATCAAACTTCTGCCACTGGCACTACTGCTTCTTCCAGAATTTGCATGCATATTAACAATAAATCGGCTAGCTAAAAGGATCGATCCCAAAAGGACTGGACAAAACCAGCTAGCTTTTCCAGCACTTGGCCAACATATTATTTTTCTAGGGTACCCGAAAAATATTTTTCTCTGAAACAGCATAAAGTAATTTTGAGATCACGACACCCCCATTCCCAGTAGGTGGAGTGGGTGTTTTTGGTGGGTTACCAATGCTCATCGTTGCCTAACGGGGTTAGTTACAATTAATAAATGTTCATTTAGGAGTTTCTTTCTTCTATCTTTCTTTCTCTCTTACTTTCTATCCCTTTTAATATTAAGGGAAAGGGGGGAAGGAAGGCAGGACACATGTTTGTAGACTAAAAGTAGATTATTGAATCTACTAACTTCAAAAATCTTACATTGGTATTGTAGATTGAAGAAAATTTAAGACTTTTGATTGATGGAAATTTAAGACTTCAACTTTTGCTTCATTGATAAAAATTTAAATTGTACATTGTTATTCATTTTTGCCTCATGTATTGTATGTTATATGTTGACAAAATATTATATATTATATGTTAGAAACTTAAGTTCATTTTATTCAATGTTTATTTAATGTATTATTCATGTACCACTAATGTCTTTGGAAAAACTGTTCAGGAAGATTGGGGATAAAAGTTGATATTTAGTTACGAAGAAATCCTACTAGATACTAACTTACTTTGTCATAGTGCAGGTTTGTTTAATTTCTTGTATATGTCTTCAAAGGAATAGTAGCTAACTGTAGGAATAGATAGAGTTGGTTTTCAAACTCTTCAGAGATCCACAGAATATGGCATTTAAGGATGAGGGCTTTCCTGACAGAGAGAGACATCCACTCCTGGCTGCTTCTCCATTTGCATCACTGAAGATGGGGGCTTCAAGAAACGCAGGTGACAGAATGGTCACTGGACAGAGAAAATGCTCTTATCTCTACTGCTGATGACAGGCTGACTGGCTGCAATGATCAACAGTGATGCTGGAAAGTTGACTGTCCAGCTTTGAAGAGACTAGATGGACCAGACTATCGAATTTCCTGCTTCAAAAAGCAGTTTGTTGGATGATTTGGGCCGATAAGGCTGAAGACTGATTGCCCCAATGAAGGAGAGACTCCGGTGACTATCCAAGCAGTCTGCTCTCTCTGTCCTATGCAACTTGGAAGTTGCCTGCCAGCACATTCTTTATTAGATAGATTTTCTTTCTTGGGTCTCTGATGGGATTGAAGACTAGATAGCCACAGTGTTACTAGAAGCATTACTTTAAGAATTAAAAACACATTTATAGATTGATAATTGCAATTTCTCATGAAAGAAAAGGACTCTCTTTGGTAGGATAGTGGAATATTTTCTCTCAGGTTAACAAGTATAAAAAGACTTGGTTATGTACTTGATACCTAATGATTATGTATATATGTATATGTGTGTTTATAGTTCTTATATTTTTAAAAGAGAATGGGGAAGTGTGGGAAAGAAAAAGCCTTGTCACAGGTGGGGGCAGTCTTGGCAGTCTTTACCCTTGGGGCACCCCATGAATACCTTGTGACAGACTGAGTGGAGCCATCCTGGGTCTGGAATTCAGGAAGCAGACCTGGGAACCCCACCTGGACTATTGTCTTTCTAATGGACCCTCATCGGGAGAAGGAGACGGTCCTTCCCACGTGACTCAGGCATTTGTGGAAGAGAGAATAACAAAGTCGGTGGCAGGGAGAGCGTGCGGGGGCAGCGGACCAGCTGGACCAGCATGCAGGCCAGAGAGACATCTAAGGACCCGTCCCGTGGAACGGCTACCGGAAGGTTCACTCTTTTGTCCCTTTAACCTTTTTCCTTCTTGTATAAGCTAGTTGGGTTGTATAACAAAGTTTAATTGCTAAGAAACAGAGTCAACACCATGCCCTGACTTGGTGCTGGATTCTGCCTTCCGCCATCCCGACGGCGAGCGCTCTCCGGGTTAAGACCTTGATTGGCAAGAGACTAGGCTATGTTAACTGACAAATGAATGCCTGTCACTGTATTAGTTAGAGGAGGGGGAGATGTTAGGAGCCATAGGACCCTCCCTGTCCTGCCCCAGCTGGCTGAGAAGCCCTGCTGGCTGAAAGCCACAGCTGTCTGCATACTTGAGATAATTATTCTGCCTGACAACCACAGAAGATCCAGCCTGACCTTGAGAAAGAGAACATTTGGTGTATCACGACTTCTGTGTAATCTCCCATTCCCCACCTGCTGCCCTTGGGGCCTGGCCCAAAGGATTCTGTAACTTTCCACTGCATTCCTTCCTGCCCCCACCCTCCCTGAAGCTTACTTTAAATTTGAATAACCCCTTACAATAAACGGCTCTTGACAAGCAACGTTTCCTTGAGCCCTGTCGTCTCTCTCGCCCATTCTTTATCCACAGATTGTGACCCTCCTTGCCCCCCTGAATAACTAGACCTGTAGGTCGGGAAACAGCTCAGCAAGCAATTCTGCCCGAGGCACTAGCTCAGTGCAGCCCCAGTTCTCCTGCTGTGATGCAGGCTGGGCGTACCACTCAGTCCCACCTAGGCTCCAGCTCAGCTCAGCAACAGCTCCCCTGCTGTGACAAAGGCTGGGAGAAGCATTCAGTTCCACTGGAGGCGCTAACTCAGTGCAGCCGCAGTTCTCCTGCTGTGACACAAGTGGGGAGAAGCAATCAGTTTCATCAGAGGTGCTAGTTCAGCTCAGCAAGCAGTTCTGATCTAGACAGCTCAGCGGGCAGTTCTGGGGTGCTGACACAGACTGAGGTCAGCATGCATTCTGCCCGGAGTCCATAGTTAGACTTGCCTGGCAAGTTGGGTCCAGAGACTCTAGCTGAGCTTTGCACACAGGGTCGGCGGCCCTAAGACTCTGGCTGGACAGTTTAGGCCTGGAGTCCCGGGCTAATCACAGCGCACAGTGTGAGTCCAGAGTCCCTGGCTGAGCTTAGTGCACAAATCTGCCCCAGAGACTCGGGTGGAGCTCGGCATGCAGTTTGGGGCCAGAGTCCCTAACCGTGCTAGGCAGACAGATTGGGCCCAGAGACTCTAGCTGAGCTTTTGGCACAGTCCCGGCTCTAAGACTCTGGTTGGACACAATGTGCAGTTTGAATCCAGAATTCCTGGCTGAGATTGGCGGACGGTCCGGGCCCTGAGTCTATAACTGACCACAACATGCACTTTGGGCCAAAAGCCCCTAGCTGAGCTTGGTGTGCAGTCCCAGCCCAAAAATTCTTGCTGGACCCTGTGTGAATTTTAAGCCCAGAATCCCTAGCTGAGCTCAGCAGATGGCTCAGGCCCTGAGAATATACCTAAACTCAACGTGTGGTTCAGGCCCTGTATCCCTGGCTAGACTTGGCAGGAGACCCAGGCGGCTGTGGATAACATGGCCTGAACCAATGCTCATTCAGAGACTCAGAACGATTGCAGGACCCACAGCACTGGGGAGCTGAGGATCATTGGCTGTGAGAGCCCAAACCACAGTGCTAACCTACTACCATCACACCAGTAAATCATCAGAGCTTCCAGCTTATGGAAATCATGAGAAAAAAAGTGAATCTATCCCTCCATCCAACTCTGGAAGCTACCCAACAAAACAGAGATGGCAAGATGTCTAAAGGATAGTGTAAAAGCATACGAAAAACAAAAGAAAACAAAATAACATGGTGTCTCCAGTTTCCAGCGATCCCAAAGAAAAAAAGCAAGAGAACTCAAATACAACAGAAACACAAGAAAATGACCTCAAATCCTTGGTAATGAGGATGATAATGGAGGAAACAAATAAAATTTGTAATCAAATGCAGGAAGACGCAGCCAAACAGGTGAGAGACATAAAAGAAGCACATAGAGTTGAACTGGAAAAATTTCAGGAAAATGCAAACAACCAGATGAAAGAAAAAAATAAAATGGTTCAAGCTCTGAAGACCTAAAAAGTGGCAATGAAAGATACTGAGGAATATACAAACAATCAGATGAAAGAAATAAAAAATCAGTTCAAGATCTGAAAATGAAAATGGATTCAATGATAAACACACAGACAGAAGAAAAACGAGAATGTGAGAACTCAGACAAGAAGGCGAGCAACACAGAGGTAAGCTTTTCTAACAGAATCCAAGAGACGGAAGAACGAATCTCAGGTCTAGAAGATACAACCACAGATATTGAATCAACCATTAAAGAAAATGCCAAATCTGGAAAACTCCTGACATAAAACATCCGAGAAATTAAGTACACAATGAAAAGAAGAAATTTGAGGATAATAGGCATTGAAGAAAGAGAAGACATCAAACTCCAGGGCCCAGAAACTATTCTCAACAAAATCATAGAAGAAAATTTCCCCAATCTAAAGAAAGAAATGCCTATAAACATACAAGAGGCCTACAGAACACCAAATAGAATTGACCAGAAAAGAAAAACTGCCCGCCACATAATAATCAAAACACAAAACATGCAGAACAAAGAAAAAATATTAAAAGCTGCAAGGGAAAAAGGCCAAATAACATTTAATGGTAAACCTATCAGAATTACACCCAACATCCCAGCAGAGACCATAAAAGCCAGAAGGGCCTGGACAGAGATCCTGCAAATCCTAAGAGACCACAGATGCCAGGCTAGACTACTTTACCCAGCAAAATTATCAATAACAATTGATGGAGAAAACAAAATATTCCAGGACAAAAAACAAATTCAAACAGTACCTAGCCACAAATCCAGCTTTACAGAAGGTACTAGAAGGAAAAGTCCATCCCAAAGGGTTAAGCTACAACCAAAACTACTCAGGAAATAGATAACTATACCATGGCAAAAACACAACTACACAAATGGTCGACTGGAAACAACATCAAAATTAAGACTCTTAACAGTCACTGGTCATTAATATCTCTCAACATCAATGGTCTCAAGTCTCCGACAAAAAGACACAGACTAACTGAATGGGTGCATAAAAAAGATCCAACATTCTTCTGCATTCAAGAAACACATCTCACCCATAACAATAAGCATTACCTCAGGGTAAAAAGTTGGAAAAAATATTCCAAGCAAATGGTCACAAGAAGCAAGCAGGCGTAGCCATTTTAATATCGAACAAAATAGACTTTCAACCAAAATTTATGAAAAGGGAAGAGGACGGACACTTTATACTCATCAAAGATAAAGTCAACCAAGATGACATCACAATTCTGAACATCTATGCTCCCATTACAAGGCCATCCACTTTTGTAAAAGATCTGCTAAAAAGGCTTAAACCACACATTGATCCCCACACAATAATAGTGGGAGACTTCAACACCCCACTCTCACTGAAGGATAAGTCATTTAAACAGAAACTAAGCCGAGAAATAACATCATTAACCAATGCCATGGGTCAAATGGATCTAACAGATATCTATAAAACTTTTCACCCAAACAAGAAAGAATATACCTTCTTCTCTGCACCCCATGGAACCTTCTCCATAATTGATCACATCGTAGGTCACAAAGCAAGCCTCCACAGATACAAGAGGATTGAAATAATACCTTGTATCTTATCAGATCACCATGCTCTTAGGCTGCAATTCAACAACAACAGGAATAACAAAAATCCTACACGTACGTGGAAACTAAACAACTCTCTGCTAAATGACACCTGGGTCAGGGAAGAAATAAAGAAAGAAATCAAGGAGTTTCTGAAATTCAATGAAAATGAAGAAACAACATACCCAAATTTGTGGGATACATTGAAAGCAGTGCTAAGAGGAAAATTCATAGCACTAAGTGCCTTTAAAAAGAAATTGGAAACATTGCACATAAGCATCTTAATGACACAACTGGAAGCCCTAGAAAAAAATGAAGCAGAAACACCCAAAATGAGTAGACGTCTGGAAATAATCAAACTCAGGACTAATATTAACAAGTTAGAAACCAAGAAAACAGTTCAAAGAATCAACAAAAACCAAGGGCTGGTTCTTTGAGAAAATCAACAACATGTACAGACCGTTAGCCAAACTAAATAAAAGGCAGAGAGACAGTATTGAAATCAACAAAATCAGAAATGAAAAGGGAGACATAACAACAGACACTGAAGATATACAAAGAATCATAGGATCCTACTTTCAAGCCATATATGACACAAGTTTTGAAAATCTAAGGGAAATGGACGATTTTCTTGATCAATTTTACTTGCCAAAGTTGAGTGAAGAACAAATAAACAAGCTAAATATTCCCATTTTCCCTACAGAAATAGAAAGAATCATTGATAGTCTCTTAACCAAAAAAAGCCCAGGGCCAGATGGTTTCAGTGCACAATTCTACCAGACCTTCAATGGTGAGGTTCTACCGATACTCTTCACCTTACTCCAAAAGATAGAAATGGATGGAACATTACAAAATTCATTCTATGATGCCATAGTCCTATTGATATCTAAACTTCACAAAGACTCAACCAAGAATGAGAATATAAGACCAATTTTTCTTATGAACATTGATGCAAAAGTATTAAATAAAATACTTGCAAAATGAATACAAGAACATATCAAAAATATCATTCATCATGACCAAGTAAGTTTCATTCCAGGTATGTAGAGATGCTTTAATACAAGGAAATCCATCAATCTAACCCACTGGATAAAATATTGAAAATAAGAAAATAAATGATCATCTCCTTAGATGCAGAGAAAGTATTTGATAAAATCCAACACCCATTCATGTTTAAAGTTTTAGAGAGATTGGGGATACAAGGCACTTTCCTCATCATAATAAAGGCTATATACAGCAAGCCAATAGCCAAAATCAAATTAAATGGTGAGATACTCAAGGAAATTCCTCTAAAATCGAGAACAAGGCAAGGCTGCCCACTCTCTCCATATCTCTTCAATATAGTACTCGAAGGTGTAGCCAGAGCAATAAGAAAACAAAAGGAGATCAAGGGTATCCAAATAGGAAAGGAGTAAGTGAAATTATCCCTATTTGCAGATGATATGATAGTGTACATAAATGACCATCAAAATTCCACCAAAAAACTCCTACAGCTGATAAACACCTTTAGCAATTTGGCTGGATACAAAATTAACCCAGAAAAGACTGTAGCTTCCTATACAGAAAATGACAAGCTTTCAGAGGAAGAAATTAGGAAAGCCACACCCTTCACATTAGCCACAAGCAATATAAAATATTTAGGAGTTACTCTACCTAAGCAAGTGAAGGATTTGTTTGAAAAAATGTTCAAAACTCTGAAGAAAGAGATTCAAGAAGACATGATAAGATGGAATGATCTTCCTTGCTCATGGATCGGGAGAATTAACATAATAAAAATGTCCATCCTACCAAAAGCAATCTACAGATTCAATGCAATCCCTATCAAAATACCTATACAATTTTTAAGGACATTGAAATTACAATTCGGAACTTCATATGGAAAAACAAAAAACCCAGAATAGCTAAAACAATCTTGTACAATAAAAGGTGCTCCGGAGGAATCTCCATACCTGATTTCAAACTGTACTATGAAGCAATAGTAATTAAAACAGCATGGTACTGGTACAGCAACAGGCTGGTTGATCAGTGGAATCGAATCGAAGACCCAGATAGGAATCCACACACATGTGGTCACTTGATTTTTGACAAAGAAGCCAAATCCAATGGAAAAAGGATAGCATCTTCCACAAATGGTGCTGGTCTTACTGGAGGTCTATGTGTAGATATATGCAACTGGACCCATATTTGTCACCTTGCACAAAACTCAAATCCAAGTGGATTAAAGACCTCAGCATAAAACCAGAGACATTAATTCACTTGGAAGAAAAAGTGGGGAAGAGCCTGGAACATATTAGCACAGGAGACAACTTCCTCAACAGAACACCAATGGCCCAGGCCTTAATGTCAACAATTAATAAATGGGACTTCATGAGGCTGAGAAGGTTCTGTAAGGCAGAAGACACTGTCAAGAGAACAAAGTGACAGCCTACAGACTGGGAAAAGGTCTTCACCAACCCTACCTCTGACAAAGGTCTAATATCCAAAATATATAAAGAACTCAAGAAATTAAACACCACCAAACCAAGTAACCCAATTGAGAAATGGGCTTGGAACTAAACAGAGAATTCTCAACAGAGAATATCAAACAAATATCCTCTCAACAGAGGAATATCAAATGGCTGAGAATCACTTAAAGAAATCCTCAACCTCTTTAGTCATCAGAGAAACGCAAATGAAAACAACTCTGAGATTCCATCTTACACCAATCAGAATGGCTAAGATCAAAAATTCAAGCAACATCACAAGCTGGCTAGGATGTGGGGAGAGAGGAACACTCCTTTATTGCTGGTAAGAATGCAAACTAGTACAGTCACTTTGGAAATCTATCTGGTGCTATCTCAGAAAAATAGGAATAGGACTTCCTTAAGACTAACTATTCTACTCCAGAAGATGCTCCAGCATACAAAAAGAAAATTTGCTCAACCATGTTCATAGCAGCCTTATTCATAATAGCCAGAACATGGAAACAGCCGAAGTGTCCATCAGTAGAAGTATGGATAAAGAAACTGTGGTACAGATACACTATGGAATACTATTCCGCTATTAAAAACAAGGAGTTCCCGAATTTGTGGATAAATCAATTGAGCTAGAAATGATCATAATGAGTGAGTTAACCCAGAAGCAGAAAGATTCAAATGGTATATACTCACTTAAATCTGCATACTAGCCCAAGGGGCATGTCCCACGAAAGCCTTCACTTACCAGGAAACTGGGACAGAGGGGAGGACATCCTATTGGGACTCTAGATGAGAGAAGCATGGGAGAATAGCAAAGTAGAAGGATCCAGAGGGTCCTAGAAACCTACAAGTAGAACATTAAGATAGGCAGATTCGGGCCCAGGATTCCCGCTCAAACTAAGGCACCAGCTAAGGACAATACAGACGGTAAACTTTAAACCCCTTCCCAGATCTAGCCAATGGTTAGAACAGTCTCCATACTTGAGTGGAGAGTGGGATATGACTTTCTCACGTACTCTGTTGCCTCACATTTGACTATGTCCCCTGGAGGGGGAGACCTGGAGGCACTCAGAGGAAGGACAGCAGGTTACCAAGAAGAGACTTGATACCCTATGAGCATATACAGGGGAAGGTAATCCCCCTCAGGAACAATCATATGGGAGGGGAATAAGGGGAAAATGGGAGGGAGGGAATAATTGGTGGATACAAGGGATGGGATAACCATTGAGATGTAACAAGAATAAATTAAGAAAAACTAAAGAAGAAAGGAAAAAAAAAAGAGAATGTGGGGAGGATTTTCCTCCATACTCACCCTTCTTTATTTTAGCAGGAGAAGCCTTAATGGTGCGATGTGCACGTTCTACCAATGCTTGTCCCTGGGGATTATACGGGATCCTGGTTTTATGAATGATCTCGTACTCATCTATAAATTTGGCTAGACCAGCATTAATATATGCCGGGCCATTATCAGTTTTTATTTGCTTGGGAGTGCCCATATAGGTGAAAGGCAAGAGCAGATGTTCCTTAATTTTTTTTGTATCTGAAGCAAAAAGTAAACCTGAGTATGTGTTTACAGATACAGGAACATATTGTAATTTACCAAAGCTGGGAAAGTGAGTTTCATACATTTGCCAAATATGATTCAGCAGGAGCCCTTTAGGAATGACCCCAGTTTGCAGTTTTGGAAGGAACTCTGCACAAGATGGACAGTCTAACTATTTGGGTTGCTTGATCTTTGGTAATACCAGTAAGATAATGTAAAGACCTTGCTTTGAGGTGGAATTCATGGTGTAATTGCTGAGCTTTATCCACTCCTGTGATTACTGTCAGAGCTATGGGCTCTTGAGTAAGGGCATCCACCACCCTGTTTCCCTCATTCAAGTGTCAAGGCAGGGATGTGTACTCTTAAGTGTCCAATAAAAAGAGGATCCTGTCTCTACCAAATTAATCCCTGAATCTGTAAGAGACGACCATGTACCGAAGAAATAGGAGCAACATAGGCAGATGTTTCCAGGGGAGGGAGAATTTGAGTTACATATTTACTATCAGAATAATTGTTTACAACTATAGTAGGAAATAGCTTTAAAGCCAAAAGAACAGCCTGCAATTCTGCCACTTGAGCAGAAAGTGTGGTGACTGTAATTCATTTATTTACCACCAGGGAACAGATTGCTGCAATACCCTTAGAGGTCCCATCAGTAAAGACAACCCTAGCATGAGGAATAGGCTGCTTCTGTATAAGTTTAGGAAAAACAACAGGGTGCAGTTTAAAAAATTCAACTAACTTATTTGGAGGATAATGATTGTCAAACTTGCTAAGGGTAGAAGACAAAAAAAAAAAAAAAAAAAAAAAAAAGCCCAATAATCATTTTTATTTTGAAGCTACATTACTTGTGCTGAAGAAAAAGGAGACATTACTATATCAGGCTCTTTTCAAAAAATATACAGGCTAGATTTTTGGGCCTTAAATAATAGCGTTATTACAGCTTGAGGATAAGAAATTACTACTCTAGCTGGTGAAGCCTGCGAGTGAACCCACAAGATAGGCCCGGACTACCAAAAAACTCCAGTAGGAGCATGAGCTTTGCAGAATATCAAAATGGTTGGTTATAATCTATATAATTAACATGGGCCTGAGATAGGGCCTTGGCAGAAGTTCTATGCAAGTACGACCCTCCAGTGTTAAATGTCGGGCAGAAGTAGGATCAGGATCTCCTTGCAAAATGTCAAACAAAGGTCTTAACTGTCCAGAAGTAATTCCTAAACTGGAATGAATCTAGTTAATATCTCCCAGAAGCTTCTGAAAATCATTGAGAGTGGAAAGGGAATCCAATATTAAAGTAATCTTTTGAGGTTTAACACCACTCTACAACAACTGATGACCTAAGTATTAATAAGGAAATTGTTTTTGAATTTTCTCAGGTGATATCTGTAAATTAGCCTGTTCCAGCATCTCCTGCAAGTCAGGTAAGGCAGATAATACCTCCTCCTCTGTCTGGGCAGCAAGCAAAATATCATCCATATAATGAATAATATATATGGCAGGGAAATGCATCCTGACAGGCTCTATGGCAGATGCTACATAATTCTGACAAATGGTGGGACTATGAGGCATACCCTGAGGCAATACTACCCATTAATATCTTTTCTAAGGTGCTCACAAATTAACAGAGGGAACACTAAAGGCAAACTATTGTGGATCATTGGGATGTAGGGAAATACTAAAGAAACAATCTTTCAAGTCAATTACAATCATATGCCAATACTTAGGAATGGCTACTGGAACAGGGAGGCCAGGTTGAGTGGCCCCCATAACTACCATTGTAGCAGTGGGAGCTCTAAGGTCCTGTAACAATCTCCATTTTCCTGATTTCTTTTTGAAACAAAAATAGGTGTGATCCAAGGGGATGTAGAATGTATAATATGACATATAGAGAGCTGTTCTTGTACGAGCATATTGGCAGCCTCCAACTTCTCTTTAGGCAGGGGCCATTGTTCAACCCAAATTGTGGTATCATTTTTCCACTTAATAGGAATAGTGGGAATTGGAGGCTGTTCAACAATGGCCTCTATGGAAAATACCCTAGCCCCTGTTTATCAGAAGGATGGTGGAGAGTTATCTCTTGGTCTGAAACAGGACAGTTATTGCCATGTAGGTTTTTGCCTAAACCTTGTCCTGGACAAAATCATTGTTGATTTAATATTCTTTGTACTGGCTGTGTGGTCAATACAGGCCCCATTCCTTCCAGTATATCCCTTCCACATAAATTAATAGGAATATGAAGGAGGACATATGGCTGAAATATTCCCTGATGTCCCTGCTCATTCTTCCAAGTCAAAATCTTAGTACTGCAAAAAGGAGTGTTGGCTGTTCCCACAAATTGTGTATTTGTTTGTTGCAGTGCCCACGTTGTAGGCCAATAGGAGAGAGAAAGGACAGAGGTGTTCGCTCTCATGTCCATTAGGCCTTTAAAATCTCTGTTATCAGTTTTCAGTGTAAGCATAGGGCAGTCATTAAGGGTTGCACTCCAATAACCACTGGCCCAGTAGAGGTGAACCCTCCCTTGTCTCTCTTTTCCTCTAAAGATGGGTTGGTTGTTCGGAATTGAGGCACTAGGATTATTTGTGCTATAGGGGCTCCTTGGGGAATCACCAGAATATCCTTAGTAGTTTCCACCATAATTTTTATTTCTCCCCTTTTATCAGCATCAATGACTCCAGGAATAACCTTAAGACCTCTCATAAGGGCACTATTTAGACCCAGCAACAGTCTCAATTAGCCATCAGGTAACAGACCAAAAATTCTTGTCCCGATTGCATGGGGGGTCCATCTGAGGTGTTAAATGGACTCTGGTGGAGGTATAGAGGTCCAATTCTGCATTGCCTGCTATCCCCTGGGTGGGATCTCAGATAAAAATGGGTTTCCTTGGGGGATAGAATGCACAGGTTGAATCATTTGAAGGACAGGTGTCTGCAATGCTCTGCACACCTGTCTTGACAGGGCCCGGAGCTGACCCTGGGGCCCAATTCCCTGCAATGGCCTCCCTTGACTATTTGTCTTAGAGCAGCACTCATTTCCCCAATGATACCCTCATTGGCAACAAAGACACAAACCTGGCTTAGTATGATAAACTCTATCTCTCTATCTCGAGCTTGTCCAGTCTCATTTTGAGTACATTCTCTCTTAAGGTGTCCTATCTGGCCACATCTGAAATATGCTTTCGGCCAGACTCCCCCAGAAGGTGACCGTCTCTGAACAGCAGAAGCTATTACTTGTCCCAATATGTGAGTAGTATCTATACTTCGGCAAATTTTCAGATAGTCATTCACACTTTTATATTTATAAGGTCGAAGGGCTTCCTGACAATCCATATTAGTATTTTCAAAGGCCAATTGTTTAATAATAGGCATGGCTTCTTCCACATCTCCAAAAATCCTTCCTGCCCATTGCATAAGGTGATCAACAAATTCCTGGAAGGGCTTTGAGGGTCCCTGGACCACTTTAGACAGCTGTTCTCCTGCCCCCTTATTAGGCAAGGACTTCCAAGCCCTCGTTGCACAAGTTGCAATCTGTGCATACACAGCTGGGTCATATTGTATCTGGGCACTAAGTTCAGTATACAAACCCATGCCTGCTAGCATATCCACATTTCTCTGTGGAACCCCAGCCGCTGCATTACATGCGGTGGTATGAATACTCTGCTCTTAATAATCACTGTGCCAAAGCAAATAATCACCTCCACTGAGGACTGCCCTACACATTTGTTGCCAATCACAAGGTGTTAAGAATTGTCTTGTGAAGGATTCAAAAATGGCAATCGTAAAAGGGGCATGAGGACTATAGGCCATAACTGCCTCCTTAAGCTGTTTTATGTCTTTAAACTGGAGGGCTTCATGCTGTCTCTCCATTTGCCCTGGGGTAGTTGGGTGAGGCACTTCGACTACTGGAAAGACTACTCCCCGAGGGGGAGCAGAAGGCTTTGCCAAAGATAATTGACTTTGATAATCTGGGTTATATGCCAGGGGCTGCTCTCCTTTAGTTTCTTTTCCTTCAATCTTACACTCCTCGTTCAGCTTCTTCTTTAGGGCCCATATCTCAGAGGGTAAAGTTGCCTCTTCCTCCTCAGAATTAGAAGATGATATATCAGAGGCAATCTCAGACGGGGACAAAGATTTTACAGATTGCTTCTCCTGCACTTCATTTAGGGCAAGTTCCAAACTTCCTAGCTGCTCTCTTATTTTCTCGTCCTCTCTCCTAAGCACATCTGTAACAAGATGCCATAATGAAAAGGTAGCAATAGGAACACTGTTGGATCCTTAATTTCGTAAAGTCCTCTGGAGATCAGACTTCACCTGATTCCGATCTTGGATATTTAGCTCTCCTGATACCAATAACCAAGGACTACTC